>NC_092414.1:61363689-61671382 GCF_040894005.1 Engystomops pustulosus | reverse complement strand
GTGTCTCACCCGCAGCTGGGGCATCAAGCCTATGCCCAGAGGATTCACCATGTTGTCCGACCTCCTGAGCGCCGCTCACTGTAGCTTCAGAGGAACCAGCTGTTAAGTTGTCAGCAGATCTCCTACTCGATGTACCCCCATCCACCTGTGGGGACGGCCTCCGCTGCTGCGCCCTCAATACAGCCTCTCTCACCGCCGCTGCCGGTCCCGGTCCATGGCTCGCGCTGCTGCAATCCTGCTGGTGACTGACGGGGATAGGCTCCGCCCCCCGGGAAGATGACCGCTCGTATCGCGAGCATACCGCTGCTGGCCGAGACTCACTAGCAGACCTCCTTGTGGACCGCTCACTCCCGCCGGAAGTACCGCCCCTTCTTCTTCCTGTATCCACCGGCGGGGAATAAGAGCTCCGGCTCCTCCTGATCCTCTTCGGCGGCAGCGATGGCCCAGCGACATTTGCGCCTCCTGACTCTTCAGGCTCCCGCTGAGACGCCACCAACGGTTCAAGCTCTAATGCGTCCCCTGCCTCCAGGCAGGTCCAGAGCCACTCTTCTCCACCTTCTTGTTCAGCTCTTTGCCTCATTCTCTGAAATAGGGCTTCCATCTTCAGCTGCGCTTCAAACAGTTTCTTCTTGCAGACTGGCCCAGATCACCGGCGACTGCTTCTTATAAAGGTAAGGCTACAGAACTATTAGCCAATTAGAAATACGCCTACTCAAACTACTCCAGCAACAATAATTTCATTGCTCCAGCCCATAACCAATCCGGGCTGAGCATAACCAGCTAGTATAGTAACAACGATTTCATTGCTCCAGCCCATAACCAATCAAAGCTGAGCTTACCTCAGGCCCTCAGAACCTGAACAAGTTAGCAGTAACCAGGCAAAAACCTGCCAAAAAGCGGGAAATATATACTTCCCGATTAACCATTTAAGTACCACCACATAAACCAATACCATATGAATAAAATGTAATATATGGGGGCTATGTCACCATGCGTCCCCTTCACCAATGTTCCAGGGGGCCCTAAACAATTGATGCAATAAGGAGAATCCAAAAAAAGCAAGTCCGACCAGACTCAGTCACTCAGGTGCAAGAAAGGGTATGTCACCCAACTCTCAATGAGCACACCCACAAAACAGTATCATTTCACATAAGCGGTAAATCTAAAAATCAAAGACAAGTGTCTTACTCATTTGTCGCACAGTGAAGTCGGCCCGCAGACTCCCCAACGTGCATTTTGCCCACGCTTCTTCAGGGGGTACCACCTGTGATAAATAGCCAGCCCCACCTGTGATATATAGCCAGCCCCACTTTTGATATATAGCCAGCCCCACCTGTGATATATAGCCAGTTCCCTCTTCCCTGTAGTATATAGCCAGTAGAGATGAGCGAGCATACTCGTCCGAGCTTGATGCTCATTCCAGCATTAGTGTACTCACAACTGCTCGGTGCTCGGACATGTATTTCGCCCGCTCGAGAAAATGTCATTTTGCGGCGTTTAGATTTTTGGCTGCCTGAAACAGAGCCAATCACAAGCCAGGAGACTCTGCAGTGGTTGGCTGGCCTGATCAGGTGACCCTGGAATAGACTAGCTCCTGCCCGCTCTGCTCGAATCATTCTCTGTCTGGATGCCGTTAGGGAGAGAGCTTCTGCTGGTCAGGGATAGCGTTAGGGTGTTCTAGTAGATTACTGTTAGGCAGGAGTGATTCTCCAAGAACCCAACAGCCCTTTTTAGGGCTAAATTAGCTTTTTTCAAAAGTTAAAGTGACACACTCAGTCACAGCACAAACTCCTTCTGTGTGCTGTCAGTGTAGGTTAGAAACTAGCCATAGCAATCATCTTCTGTGGTTGCTATCTGATTTCTTCTGCACATTGTGTTCCATAAAAAAAACACAAAAAAAACACACACAAAAAAAATAAAATAAATAAATTACAGTTTATATTTCTGTTTTGTCTGTATAATAGACTTTAATTTTGAAAATGTTGAACCCGAGGGCTAGGGGTAGAGGACGAGGGTGTGGGCATCCAATTATTGCAGGGGTCAGAGGCCGTGGTCCTGGGCGGGGTGAGACACCACCTGCTGATGAGGGAGCAGGGGAACGCCGCAGAGCTATACTCCCTAGCTTCATGTCTCAAGTTAATTGGACTCGTGGTAGAGCACTGTTGAGGCCAGAACAGTGCGAACAGGTGATGTCGTGGATTGCGGACAATGCTTCCACTAATTTGTCCACCGGTCAGTCTTCCACGCAGTCCACCCATGTTACCCAAGTGAGCACTCCTCCACCTCCTCCACCTCAATCTGCTTCCCCCCAGTCTGCCCCCTCACAGGAAAATTTGGCATTTGAGCGGGCATACTCTGAGGAACTGTTTTCTGGACCCTTCCCAGAGTCACAAACCACTTGTCAGGTTGCTGCTGAGCTCTTTCCCGATGCCCAGGTTTTCCATCAGTCGCAGTTTGTGGGTCATGATGACATTCTTGACGCAGTGGAAGAAGTGTGTAAAGAGGTGTCGGACAATGAGGAAACATGGTTGACTGACAGTGGTGAAGTTGTTGTAAGGGCAGGAAGTCCGAGGGGGGAGCAGACTGAGGGATCGAAGGATGATGAGGTGACAGACCCAAGTTGGTTTGATAGGCCAGGTGAAGCCAGTGCTTGTGAGACGGAGGCGAGTCCTATACGAGAACAGGTTGGAAGAGGCAGTGGTGGGGCCAGACGGAGAGGCAGGGCCAGAGCTGGTGCATCAGCTCCAAATGTTTCACGTAGTGAAGCTCCCGTGGCGAGGGCTAGATTTTCTGAAGTCTGGAGGTTCTTTAAAGAAACACCAGATGACCGACGGACTGTGGTGTGCAACCTGTGCCACACCAGGATCAGCAGGGGTTCCACCACTACTAGCTTAACCACCACCAGTATGCGCAGGCATATGAATGCTAAACACCCCACTCAATGGAACCAAGGCTGTTCACCTCCAGCCTGGCCCACCACTGCTCCTTCCCCTGTGTCATTTGCTGCCTCTGCTAGTCAGCCCCCTGCCCAGGACCCCGGACAAACACCTCCCCCGCGAAAACCACACCTTCACCTCCACGATCCTCCACAGCATCCACCAATGTCTCCAGGCGCAGTGTTCAGCTGTCTATACCCCAGACGTTGGAGCGCACACACCCAAGCCCTCAATGTCCACATCTCCAAATTACTCAGCCTGGACATGCTGCCCTATAGGCTGGTAGAGACCGAGGCCTTTCGCAACCTCATGGCGGCAGCCGCCCCTTGGTATTCGGTCCCCAGCTGCCACTACTTTTCCCGATGTGCTGTCCCAGCCCTGCACCAGCACGTGCCAGACAACATCATCCGTGCCCTGACCAACGCCGTTTCTGACAAAGTCCACCTAACCACGGACACGGGGACAAGTACTGCAGGCAGGGCCACTATATATCGCTGACGGCACATTTGGTTAACTTAGTGGAGGCTGGGACCGAGTCTGACCCTGGGGCCCCTCATATACTGCCGACGCCGAGGATTGCGGGGCCTACCTCGGTCATGGTCTCTCAGGCCTACTATGCCTCCTCATGGGCATGGGCATGGCGCCATCAGTCGGTAGCTCTAGGCACAGCAGCAGTGCCTTCGCTAAGCGACAGCAGGCGGTGCTCAAATTGCTGAGCCTAGACAATAAAAGGCACACCAACCAAGAGCTATTACAGGGCATCACGGCGCAGACTGATCTGTGGCTGGCACCGTTGAACCTAAAGCCAGGCATGGTTGCGTGTGACAATGGCCGTAACCTAGTGGCGGCTCTGCAACTCGGCAGACTGTCACATGCCATGCCTGGCCCATGTGTTAAATCTCATAGTTCAGTGGTTCCTCAAGACATACCCCAATCTGTCTGATTTGCTCACGAAGGTGCGCTGCATCTGTGCGAATATCAGAAAGTCGACCACAGATACTGCACTCTTAGGGCAGCGCAGCGCCGCCTCCAACTGCTCGCTCACCGACTGTTGTGAGACGTGCCTACGAGGTGGAATTCGACGTTAACCATGTTATCCAGAGTTTACCAGCAGCGCAGAGCGATTGTAGACTGCCAGATGTCAACTTACACCAGAACTGGTAGTCATGTCAGTCAGCTTCCTCAAGTCTACAATGAGGAGTGGATGTCTGATATCTGTCAGGTGCTGAGTAACTTTGAGGAGTCAACACAGATGGTCAGTGGCGATGCCGCCATCATCAGCCTCACCATCCCGCTGCTTGGTTTTGAAAAACTCTCTGGTCAGCATTAAGTCGGAAGCTTTGCGCTCGTCACAAGAGACGTGGGAAGAAGATTCCCTTGTTGATAGCCAAAGCACCCTCCGGTCTGTTTCTCAGCGCATATCGGAGGAGGTGGAGGAGGATGAGGAAGAGAATGTTGGCGAGACAGAAGAGGGGAGCATTGCTCAGTCCTTCACTGTTCAACGTGTATGGGCAGAAGAAGGGGAGTTGGAGGAGGAGGAAATGGAGAGTCAGGCCAGTGAGGGGAGTGAATTCTTGCGCGTTGGGACTCTGGCGCATATGGTAGATTTCATGCTAGGCTGCCTATCCCATGACCCTCGCGTTCAAAGAATTTATTCCAGCACCGATTACTGGGTATTCACTCTCCTGGACCCACGGTACAAGCAAAATCTTTCCAGTCTCGTCCCTGTAGAGGAAAGGAAAGTGAGAATGCATGAATACCAGCAGGCCCTGGTGCACAAGCTGAAACAGTATTTCCCTTCTGACAGCGTACACGGCTGTCGACTGACAGTGCTGACATCAAGATGAATCAAGCCTGGATTTCTCATGATTTTCATTCTCCAACAGGCAAAAGCAGCTCAACCTGAATAATTCCCATGTATGCACTCCTCCTACTCATTCTCCTCCTCTTTGTATACTAAAGCAGAGGCAACTGGCTATTGTTTGCCAGGGCCAACTGGCTCTAGCTATAGTATATATCTATTTAATTTTTCTGGAGGGCCACCTACCCGCTCCTCTGTTTTGAAAACTTTTTTGGACTGCCACATACAGGCACTATCCAAATTTAATTGTCTCCATAACAGCCTCCAGACGTCGACTTTATAGCAGCCTCCACACGTCGTCTTTATAGCTGCCTTCACATGATCTCTCCATTGCTGCCTCCACAAGTTGTCTCCATTGCTACCTCCACACGTCGTCTCCATAGCTGCCTCCAAAAGTCGTCCACAAAGCTGCCTCCATACATTGTCCCCTTAGCAAACGAACTGTGTCCGGCAAAATACACAAAATATACCGCCAAACTTTTATCATTGACCAATATTATTTCAGAGCTACTTGCACATCTGTTACGTTTCCCTCCCCCGCCATATCCAGGCCAATTACTTATAAGAACAGTACTACACTTGATCTTACACAAAAGGGTCTTAGAAATGCTGTTTGTAGCCTGCTTTGAAAATGATAATTTTTTCAAAGTCAACGCTCTGGGCCCTCAGGTCCATTTTGGGTGGGAAGGAGCCGAGAGGAAGAGGCTTGGACAGGCGAAAGCTCGCCTGGCAGCGGACCGCCAGCTCCATCCCAAGATCCAACTAACATCGTTTTAACTGCAACACCTTTAATCTACTACTACCTTACTGCCTCCATACATCATCCCCTTAGCAAACAAGCTGTATTAGGCAGAATTTTCGTGTGTTTCACCAGATACATAATGGTACTCGGCCCATCTGTCGCCGCCATGCTGGAGACCTGAAGTTTCAATCATAGCGGCGCAATATAGATGCCCCATACCGTCGCTCTTAATCATGGAACCATTTCCGAAAAAAATAAAAAATAGAACCGCTATGCTATTCCATTATTCCTTGATGAAATATTCAAACGACCCCGCCTGCTTTGAAAATTATAATTTTTTTTAAAGCAAACGCTCCTGGCCTCCAGGCCCGTTTTGGGTGGGGAGGAGCCGAGAGGCAGGGGCTTGGACAGGCGAAAGCTCGCCTGGCAGCGAACTGCCAGCTCCATCCCAAGATCCAACTTACATCGTTTGAACTGCAGCAACTTTCAACCTACAACCTATAACCTTTTACCTCTAAAATCTATCTTTTCACTCCTCTTTTCTCACCTCCTTACATTCTCTTTAGGTGTCATAACCGTCCCCATTGCCTCCACACGTCGTCTCCATAGCAGCCTCCACACGTCGTCTCCATAGCTGCCTAAACACATTGGGGGTCGTTTACTAAGGGCCCGATTCGCGTCTTCCCGACGTGTTACCCGATTTGCGCCGATTTCCCCTGAATTGCCCCAGGATTTTGGCGCGCGTGATCAGGATTTCGCGCATCGGCGCTGGCATGCACGCGACGGAAATCTGGGGACGTGGCCGAACGAAAACCTGACGGATTCGGAAAAACCGCTGCATTTAAAAAATAAAAAGTGTTGCGGAGCTTGCACTTACCTTCACTAGGAATAGGCCGGTGAACTTGAATGCCTTCCGATGCTCCTCAGCGCAGCAGCGCCACCTGGTGGACGTCGGAGGAACTACCTTAATGAATTCTTGCAGAGAACGCGCCACTGGATCGCGAATGGACCGGGTAAGTAAATCTGCCGCATTGGGGGTCATTCACTAAGGGCCCGATTCGCGTTTTCCCGACGTGTTACCCGAATATTTCTGATTTGCGCAGATTTTTCTTGAATTGCCCCGGGATTTTGGCACACGTGATCGGGCCGGGTAAGTAAATCTGCCCCAATGTCTCCATAGCTGCCACAACACATTGGAGCACATTTACTTACCTGGTCCATTCACGATCCAGCAGCGCGTTCTCTGCGCTGGATTCGGGTCCGGCCGGGATTTATTAAGGCAGTTCCTCCGACGCCCACCAGGTGGTGCTGCTGGAACGCACTGAAATACACCGAGCCAGGCTGAGTGAAAGTAAGTGCAAGCTCCGCGACACATTTTTTGTTTTAAATGCGCCGGTTTTTCCAAATCCATTGGGTTTCTGTTCGGCCACGCCCCCCGATTTCCGTCGCGTGCATGCCAGCGCCGATGCGCCACAATCCGATCGCATGCGCCAAAATCCCGGGGCAATTCAGGGGAAATCGGCGCAAATCGGAAATATTCGGGTAACACGTCGGGAAACCGCGAATCGGGCACTTAGTAAATGACCCCCATTGTCTCCATAGCTGCCTCCACATGTTGTCCCCTTAGCAAACGAGCTGTGTCAGGTCATTTTTCGGGTGTTTCACCACTTACGTTATGAAACTTGGTCACTCTGTGGCCGCCATGCTGTGTTATCGACTAAATATACCGTCAACCTTTTGTTCACATAGGAAATCATTTCAGCACTTCTTGCTCACCTCCTTTGGTTCCTCTCTGCCGCCATAACCAGGCCAAATACTGATACGAACAGTGCTACACGTTATCCTCGCCAAAAGGAATTTTTTAAATTTGTTTGAAGCCTGAGTCCATTTGGGGTATGTCGCCATGCCACTCTCTAGCCTGCCGCTGGTGCCGCTGCCTCTGCATGCCGTCCCCTATAGTGTCAGGGTCAATTATTGGATGTTTTAGATGCTATCTAGCCTCATTCGGTCACTCTGTCATGGCCATGCTGTTGCCCATAATTTTGGCATAATGGTGCGATTAAGCAGCCTCAGAGGCATCCGTGCATGCTGCCCCTGCTGTTTCCTGTCCATTTCCGTGGTGTTTCCATCATTTTCTGAGGTTTCCAGGTGTTTGGCCAAGCTTCCCTGTGCAGACCCTTGGTCCCCTTGAAAAATGCTGAAGTCTCCCATTGACTTCAATGGGGTTAGTTATTCGAAACGAGCACTCGAGCATCAGAAAAAGTTCGACTCGAGTATCGAGCACTCGAGCATTTTATTGCTTGCTCATCTCTAATAGCCAGCCCCCTGTAGTATATAACAAAAATAGAGAAAGATGCTCCTTATTCCATTTAATAAAAAAGTCAGTTTAACACATTATGATATAGGTTGTGGATTCATTCAGAAGCAGGCGGTGCTCTAGCACCAACAGTCCAATAGTTACGAAAACCATGCCATGAAAGAAAGAAGAAAATGGGCTGACACTCACCATTAAAATGTAAACTTTATTCCATCAAAAGGATAAAAAAATAGCTGCAGGAGGGAAGAATACAGCAGGGGACCACTGAAGGCATGACTGTGCAGTATATAGTCTTCCCCCTGTACCATACAGCCAGCCCTGAAACCACATGGTCCTGTGGTGCCGGTGTCCTTTCACACCGGAGAAATGATGGCAGCAGCCGCGTGCCTGGTTCATAGAGAGTTTAGGTTGTGCATAGAAACCATAGATATGTGTATCTAAGATCATTACTGAGGGCCGGGACAGCACCCAAGGATGGGAGCCAAGGGTAGCCCTTAGGGGATCGGCTACCCTACTCCCCTACCCCTCTTCCCGGCCCTGATACCTTGTTATTTTAGCATTTTTATCCTTCATGATGTGGATCCAGGTAAGGGAATGATGATTAGTTATTAGAGTAAACTATCTCCCTATTAAGTAATAGCACAATGCTTCCAAAGCCCATTTACTGCTACTATAGGGGTTCTGCGAGTACATTGTGGCAACTGAAAATAAATTGACCTGCCAAAAATCCAATATCACTATTTCCCTTCTGCATATCACTGTGCATGTCACGGGTGATCCCACGACCCATATCGTGGGTCACGGGCTCAACCGTGCCTCTTGCCCCCCCCTCCTCCCCCCAGCACCTTGCACACGCAACTTACTGTTCCCGGCTCCTGCTGATCCATCCTCCTCGGTCATGCGCGCGCGTTCCCAATTCCTAGGGCGTGCGCGCCAGCTTCTGCAGATTTAAAGGGCCAGCATGCCACTAATAGCTGTGTTTATGCCTTGTGCTGTTTCTGTGAATTCCCCTTGTGACCCCGGTTCCGTTTCTGACTTCGCTCCTTTGCCGCCTGCCTAGACCTGTTGCTACGACTCTAACTCCGATCCTGTGCTGCCCGTCCTGACCTTCTGCCTGTCCCCGACTACGAGATTTCCTGCCATTTCTGTACCTTTACCTTGGCTGCCACTGCGGACAAGTCAAGCCTGTAGAATGACCTGGTGGTACCACGCCGCAGCAAGTCCAACCCACTTTGTGGCAGGCTCTGGTGAAAACCGGGTGCCACTTAGACTCCGGTCCCAGGTAGTGGCTTGTGTTATCGTTCGCAGTGGTTCAGAAGATCCACAACCTCTAAGCCTGACAGTGCACAGAAACAGTAGTTGACATTCACATGTGAGGTATTGCTGTACTAGGTAGAAACAGACCAAAAATTTGAAACACACAAATTGACCCATTTTTAAAACTGCACCCTCAAACTATTCAAAACAGCCTTTGGTAAGCTTGTTAATCCATTAATTATCTCACAAGAATTAAAGAAAATTAAGGTTCTATTTGGAATTTTTTTAAATTTGACATTAAAATTGTAAATTTTAGGACTAAATAATTCTAATAAGTTCATACAGAATAAATTGAGAAAACACATCTCAGACTTTGTTGTGTAGTCTTATGAGTACAGCATTACCCCACACATGAATGAAAACTACTTTAGGGGCCCACAGCAGAGCACAGAATGGAAGAAGTCATTGAGCTTTCAGAGGGCAGATTGTGATGATGTTTTTTTCCGATTGCCATTACACGTTTGAAAACTTCTTAAGCTACAAAAACAGAGAAACCCCAGAAATTATCTTATTTTCAAACTACTCCACCAAGAGTGGAATATTTTTCCAAAGAAACTTGCTTTGGCCCTTGAATTTTTATTTTTAGAATGGGTTAAAGAAGTAAACACACCCCATAGTTTGTAATCCAGATTTTCTAGAATGCAGTAATATCGCACACATGTTCACAATCTGCTGTATGAGCGCATTGCAAGGATTGGAAGGGAAGGAGAGTCTATTGGCGGATTTTGTTGGAATACATTTCAGGTGTTATGTCGCATTGGCTGAGCCCCTAATATAGCAGGGCAGAAAAAAACCTTTAAAACTATACCACTCAAGGATTGCAGTAACACTATATTTGGGGAAGCAATCTATTCTAATCCCTTGATTTTGCATTGCGGTCTACTAAGCAGTGTTACGTAGAGGTAAATGTAATATTTTTAGCACTTTTTATGGTGTTTTTTTTAAGGCATTCACCATACGTGTTCAGTAAGGATTATATTTTATTGAACAGGTTGTTACAGACATGGCATTACCCAATATCTGCGTTTATTGTCAGGGTTCTGGGTCTGTGGACCCTCTTGATCGCCATGGGAGGTGGTACTTGCCGACACCTGGGACCGGAGTCTAAGTGGCAACTGGTCTTCACCAGAGCCCGCTGCAAAGCGGGATGGTCTTTTTTGCGGCGGGGTGCCAACAGGTCGTTCCACAGGTGCGACTAGCTTGCAGTGACAGCCAAGGTAGTAATGCAGGACACAGTCCGAGCCCGGAATGACAGCAGGAGCACAGCGTCGGAAGGAACACTGGAACTCACGTCAGGAACACGGGAGCAGGCACACGGATCAAGAACACAGGAACAGACTGGACCATGGGAACAGGAACACAGGAACGCCACCACAGGAGCAGGATCAGAAACGCAGGAACACAGAGGGCTTTCACTTCACTGGGAATGGCTTGAAGATCCAGTGGGGAATGATGGGAGCCGCCGGATTAAATAGCAGAACCAGAAGTGGCAAGCACCTATCACCTGCACCGCCCTAGGAAGCTTGGGACCGGACAGGAGCGGGAGCGTGGAGAGGTGAGTTCGGAGAGGGGCCCAGGGCAGCACCACAGAGATGGGCACGACATGGCTGGTGACGGGGATCGTGGGGGCACCCGTGACATTTATGTAGTAATTTGCACTTTTTATTGTGTTTGGGATTTTTAAACAATATTGGGCATATAGGGGACTTTATTAAAAAATAAAATTTAATACATAATACATTTTTTTTCACCCTTTTTTTTTGTTCCCCTCTCGGACCTGTACAAGTGATCATGTCAAATGCATAGGCTGAGACCTGCACTGCTGGGTCCCACCCAGCAGGTACTTCGACAAGGCAGCCCTGGGGTCCTTTTCCATAGCCCAGAGTTGCTGTGGAGACCATAGGCACTCCCATATTCGGCGCAGATTGGGGTTGGGGGGGGCAATCAACAAGGGGAGAGGTGGGTGACTCCTTTAAATACTGTGCTCCTGTTTGACTGCAGCGCCTTAAGGGTTAAATAGCCGGGAATGCAACTATCGCGATCCCGGAAGTCAGTGCAGTGGCTCGGCTGTTACATATAGCCTGCCTCCTTCACGGATTGCATGGGCTCTGCTTCTGAGTCTGTGCGATCCCCAAGGCGTTGGGATCTTTTGACCATAGCTCAATGTCATAAGAATCTCTGAAGAAGTTCTGCAGCACAAATGCACCTGTAATATTACTGTAAAACTGGCTTGTCTACCTGACTAAACTGACTGCTTTACTCACATAAAACAGCCTAACGCAGTGATGGCGAACCTTTTAGAGCCTGAATGCCCAAACTTCAACCAAAAGCCACTTATTTATTGCAAAGTGCCAGCACAGCAATTTAAGCAGTAATTTATTTCTCCTTGTTCTTTGACAACTTTCAATCGTTCAGTCTTCTTAGGACACCAACGCAGTTGAAAGGAGGAGGGCAAATTCGCCTATCATTGTAGGAAGATTCTGTAGGAAGATTCTTTGAGTCCTGTCTGGTGAACTTCATGCTGGGGTGATGGACTGGGTGCCCACAGAGTGGGCTCCGAGTGCCGCCTCTGGCACCAGTGCCATAGGTTCGCCACCACTGGCCTAACGTAACCAGCCCAAGCCGCTTTCACACAACGTATGCTACGTTCAGCTGCAAAGGGAGAAGTGTGGCCCGATTGTACATACAGGGAAATTTCCTGTCTATGGTACGGTACACTGGGAAATAGAAATGAATTTGGTTGTATCCTTCCCATACCGAAACGTGTGGAAGGAGCACAAGCCTAAGGTGGGTTCACTTTTCCCCACTGTGTGAACTATTTATTAGGAATCAAATTTAAAAGCTGATAAATGACCATAACATAACAGTCACTTCAATAAACATTCAAAGCCGTGTGCAGTTCTAGTCGTCTATTTTATTAGTTTTTATGATTATAAAAAGAAGATCATTGACAGTAAGAGAAAGTTATTCAATTTAGTGAAGAAGAGAACAAAAATCCGAAAATTATAGAACTTATTCTTTACTTCACTTCTTTTTCTTGGTTCAGAAAATCACAGAAGTACCTGGAATATAAAGATTTACCTAAAAGTGGGTTTAAACAAAGCCTACCACTTTATACGTCGTACAGCAGTAAGGGGAGTATGGAGAGGGCTCAAGGGCTGAGCCATATATGTGTTGGGTGTTAGCTATATTACACATCAATGGATGGTTGATCATCGGAGGGTGTATCGTTATCAGAGGGCGACGATTGGTTGCCATGACAGCTGGGAGCTATTGTAGCTGTCAGTCACCAATCTGTGTTACAGACTGTTATACAGAAGCAGTATATTCACAATTTACTGTAAAACAGTATACAATTGTATTGCAGTATATTGCACAAGTGATCAGACACACTAAGGTTAAATTACCCTAAGGGGGCCTGAAATAATAGTAAAAAAAATTAAAGTAACATCATAAACATGTTAGCATCTCTGAACGCACAGTATGTCAAACTTTGAGGCAGATGGGCTACAGCAGCAGAAGACCACACCGGTGCCACTCCTTTCAGCTAAGAACAGGAAACTGAGGCTACAATTTGCACAAGCTCATCGAAATTGGACAGTAGAAGATTGGAAAAACGTTGCCTGGTTTGATGAGTCTCGATTTCTGCTGCGACATTCGGATGGTAGGGTCAGAATTTGGCGTCAACAACATGAAAGCATGGATCCATCCTGCCTTGTATCAACGGTTCAGGCTGGTGGTGGTGGTGTAATTTTTTAAATTGTCTTTGGAAAATCACCAAAACCTGTATTTAGATAGACCTGCTCAACTTCTAATTAACTGTAAGAGGTGTAAATAATAGCTAGACTCGTAAATGACCCCATTATGGAAACTACAACCCTCAACGTATGAAAAAGCACTTTTAAGAAATTTGTTAACCCTCTATAGGGTTTTTTAGGGTGTTTTATAGGGTGTTTTATAGGGGTTAAAACAAAATGGAGGTGCAGTCTACAAATTGTAATATTTTTTCACAATACAGGCGGTCCCCTACTTAAGAACACTCGACTTACATACGACCCCTAGTTACAAACGGACCTCTGGATATTGGTAATTTATTGTACTTTAGTCCTAGGCTACAATGATCAGCTGTAACAGTTATCACAGGTGTCTGTAATGAAGCTTTATTGTTAATCCTGATTCTTATGACAACCCAACATTTTTAAAATCCAATTGTCACAGAGACCAAAAAAGTTCTGGCTGGGATTACAATGACAAAATATACAGTTCTGACTTACATACAAATTCAACTTAAGAACAAACATACAGACCCCATCTTGTATGTAACCCGGGGACTGCCTGTACACTCATTTTGGGTGGAAAATTAAACATTTGCAATGGATTAAATGAAAAAAGGCTCCACAAAGTTTGACACTGATACCCCATACGTGGTGGGCATAGAATGAAAGGAGGCGCCATCCAGAACAGATTTGTATTGTCAAATTGCACAGGCTATAATATTTTTTCTTTTTTTAATGTGGACCTATAGGGGCTTATTTATTTTACCACATGGGATGCACTTTTCTGGTACGTAATTTTGGGGCATCTATAGCTAATTTGTGAGATTTTATTAACACTTTGTTGGTGGAGGAAATGAAAATCATCAATTTTTAGGAAGATTTTTTTGTTGTTTTTTTTTGGCTGTTTGCCATAACATAAAAATAGTATATTATTTTTATTGTATGGGTTGCCATGATTATGAAAATACCTCATTTATATAGATTTTTTATTTTTTGCCCATTTTTACTGAATAAAAAGTAATTTAGCGAAAATGTTGTTAATTTTAGCAACGCTGTCTTTCATATGCATAACCGTTTTATTTTTCGCCTCACAAATCAGTTTAAGGGTTTATTTTTTGTGAGAAGGATTGTTCTTTTTAGTGTTCTTATTTTAGAGTGCATAACTTTTTAAAATCACTTTTTAGGGCAGTTTTTTATAGGGTATTAATTAAAAATTATATTTTTTCAGAGCATTTTTATGTTTTTTTTTTACGGGATTCACTTTGCTAACAATGCTTCTGTTTTATTATACGGATTGTTATGGACACAGTGATACCAAATCAAATTTGTGTATTTTATTCAATTTTACTAAATAAAAACTAATTTGGAGAAAATCTTGTTCATTTAAGCATCACCATCTTTTCATATGTTCAACTTTTTTTATTTTTCGGCTGACAAATCTGGTTAGGGGCTTCTTTTTTGCGAGAAGAGTTGTTCTTTTAAGTGGGCTTATTTCAGAGTGTGGAACTTTTTTTATCACTTTTTAGAGCATTTTTTAAAGGCATTAATTAAAAATTATCTGTTTTTTGGAACATTTTTTGTGTTTTTTTTCTCCGGCGTTTTTCTCTGCGTGTCCAGTAACGATTCTGTTTTATTATACAGAATGTTATGGATGTGGCAATACCAAATGTGTGTTTTTTTGTGTTTTTTATACTTTATTAAGTGTTTTTATGGGAAAGTGACATTTTAGGGGCTTATATTTTTATGTATTTATTTTTTATTTATTCTAATGTGTAAACTCTAGTATTTTTTTTACTTTTCCATACTTGAACAAGAACCAGCGATGCTCTGATGCACTGTTCTATAATACTAATTCATTGTAGAGCAGTGTAAACTGTCTGAGCATGCAGGAACATTGGGCAGCCCCGGGGCACTCAGCAGACCTCAGTGCTGCCCAGAAGTGGATCGGATCCCCTGGTAAGTGGCACGGGGGATCCAATCCATAGGGCGAACACCCTTACACCCCGCGGTCATGCTTGACCGTGGCATGTAAGGGGTTAACACTCACGATTGGAGTCGGCTCTGAATGCAGGTGTTAGTGCGGGGTGTCAGCTGTGATAGACAGCTGACAGCCGCTGCTTCTGGTGTTGGCTCCGTTCGTGAGCCGGTGCCAGAAGCAGGACGTTATAGCATGTCCGGGTGCAGGAAGTATCTTCCCGCAGGGATGTATTATAACGTCCTGGTGCACCTAGGGGTTAACTGTTTATAGCAAATGCTACTTTTCAAGTGAAAGAAATCAGCTTTAAGGCTAATACAGTCAATCCTCTAAGAAATGTGACAGGTTCCGATATCCTGTGCAATGCTGATTGTAAAAATATATTTGTTAGCTTTCTGAATAAATTCAGTACTGTGGAGGAGTGTGGAGGAGACTGACACAGGCTGCAGCTTTCCCCTCCCTGGGCACATACTGCTGGCAGGGAGCCAGATAATGGTAGCATAGCATAGTCTTTGGGAACCTGTCACCAGCTACGTGGCATTCCTGGTGATAGCTTTGCTTTAACCCCTTATGGACGCAGGGTTTTTTCGCTCATTTCTCGCCCTCCACCTTCAAAAATCCATAACTTTTTCATTTTTTACGTGTACAGACCTGTATAAGGGCTTATTTTGTGCGTAACAAATTTTACTTTCCCGTAATGTTATTTATTTTAACATGCCGTGTACTGCGAAGCTGAAAAAAAATTCCAAATGTGGAAAAATTGAAAAAAACCCGCACGTGACGTGTTCTTGTGGGCTCAGTTTTTACGACTTTCACTCTTCGCTCCAAATAACACGCCTACTTTATTCTTTGGTTCGGTGCGATTGCGGTGATACAAAATGTATATAGGTTTTATTGTGTTTTAATACATTTTCAAAAATTAAACGAATGTGTACAAAAAAGAAAAACATTTTTAGCCATCTTCTGATGCTAATAACTTTTTAATACTTTGGCGCACGGAGCTGTGTGAGTTGTCATTTTTTGCGAAATGAGCCGACGTTTGCGTTGCTACCATTTTGAGGTCTGTGCGACATTTTGATCATTTTTATTCCATTTTTTATGTGATGTAAAAAGGTGTAAAGGTCGTATATCGGACATTTGGGCACCATTTCCCGTCTCGGAGGTCACCGCCGGCCATAACCATTTTTATATTTTGATAGATCGGGCATTTTGGGACGCGGCGATACCTAATGTGTCTGTGATTTTTACTATTTCTTATGTTTTATATCAGTTCTAGCGAAAGGGGGGTGATTTGAATTTTTAATATTTTATCATTTTTATTTTTTAAACTTTTTTTTTTCTTTTTTTTTCACTATTTCTTAGACCATCTAGGGTACATTAACCCTAGATGGTCAGATCGTTCCTACCATATACTGCAATACTTCTGTATTGCAATATATGGCATTTTTGCAGCTCATTCATTACAATGAGCCACTGGCTCATTGTAACGAATCTGCAGAAGCCAGATAGCCTTGGGTCAAACGAAGACCCGAGGCTACCATGGCAACTGATCGCCGCCCCCCGATGACGTTCGAGGGCGCGGCAATCGTAATAAAGATGGCAGCCCCCTGAATGAAAGGGTTATTAGCCGCGATCGGTGCAAGCACCGACCGCGGTTATTAGCGGTGGGGGTTTGCTGCAATATGCAACAACCCCCACCCTTGAATGAAGAGGACTCAGCCCGTGAGCCCTCTTCATACATTCTCTGTACCTCTGGGCCGTAGAGCTACGGCGCAGAGCGTTAAGGGGTTAAAGAGAACCTGTCAGCAGAAATTAACCTAATAAGCCACTACCAATATGTTGCCAAGCAGCTGAACACCTTACAGATTGTGTTTCTTTCATGACTCTTCATGAGTGTGGTAACAGCCTCCAGAAAATCTACTTTGAAGTGAGAAGTAAACTGGTTGTATAAAGTCATGGAGGCGAGCACTAAAATCAAGCTCCTCTTCCTCAGAAAGATCTCTTCACTGTTATTGATGGTTTTGCATTCAGAGAAATCACAAACCAGATCTTCTGGTCTACATGATGTCAATCACATAGGAGGAGGCATTCAGAACTCTCCTCCTTGACTTCAGTGTTAAACTCTCCTCCTCTGATTTGACTTTATACAACCATTTACCTTTCACTTCAATGTAGATTTTCTGGATGATGTCACCACACTGCCCTATGAGAGAATCAAAAACTAGAAGGTATTATGCTGTTTGACAATATACGGGCCTTTCTACGGTGACAAGTCAGAAGAAGATTGCGGGACATAGGGCATCACATCCTAGACCCAGCACTAACACCATCGGAAAAACTCCTGGGTGTTTTAAACCCTTACACGCCACGGTCAAGCATGACCATGGCATGTAAGTGTGTCCACCATTGATCGGACCCCCCTCCCCGGTGAGCTTACTGCAGGATCCCTTCTGCAGCAGGCCTGGGGTCCGGTGTGTGCCCTGAGGCTGCCGGCAACTCCTCCTGGCAGGACTTGGCTGTAACTAACTGAGCATGCGCAGCAAAATGTACAATAGACTGTAAAAATCGTTTTATAATAATTAAATAAAAGTCCCCAAATTAGCCCAATTACATATCAAATCCAAAAAATGTATATAAAACACACAAAAAAATTACATATTTGGTATCACTGCATCTGTATCTGTAAAATAAATGTAAAACAATATTGAACCTGCTCGGTGAACGACGTAAAAAAAAAAAATGCTAATTTTTTTAAAAATATACAATTTTAAATCAAATACCCAAAACAATACAAAAATTGTTCTAAAAAGTGATCAAAAAAAGTTACGTGCCCTAATATGATACGACTGAATAGAAAAACTTCACAAGAAATAATCCCTCAACAAAAAAATACAGTTATGCCCCTCAGAAGTTGTCAATAATGTAATTTTCTCCAATATTGGTTTTTAGCATAATTGAGCAAAGATAAGAAAAACTAGATAAATAAGGTATCACTGTAATAGTAGTGAACCAGAGAATAAAGATAAAATATTATTTTTATGTTATGGCGAGCGGGGAAAAAAGTGCCAAAAATACAAAATAAAAATTGATAATTTTGTTTGTATCACCCTTGAAATAGTTAAAGGGGTATTCCAGGAATCAGCATAATTCATATACAAGTGGGCACTCAAAATATAAGCTAATGTGTAATTCGTTGTTATTTAAAATTTTGCTCCCCTTGGCAGAAAATGCTGGTGACATAGACTGTAATGAATTATTAAAATGCTACTGGCCCTTTAATCAGTCCGTTAATTTCCTCCGCGCGGTCTGTCACAGAAAAGAAGATGGCTGCTGGTCACAAGTCCACATCACATGTCCTGCAGCTGCCTGGGCAAGTCATGTGATCACCACTACGTTTGTCTGTAGTCGGTTGGTTGCAGTGCATCCAGTATGATCAGTGTTGTGCTGATGGCAGTTACACATCATTACTATGGTAACAGAGCAAGAAAACCTGTTACATCATCACTGTTAGCAGAGCATAAGTGGTAGGAGGAGTTACTGAGAACTAAAGGATCATGGAACTTGTAGTTTCCAGTGGCGGCCATCTTAGTGATAACTCCACCTACTTTAGAGAGGCCATAAATTTTGTAAATCATAAAATCATATTATTTTAGCTCCGTTTTGTGACTAATGACATTGAGTATTGTTGTATTCATTTATTTATATCATCAAGGGTTTTTGTGTCAGACGTTCATATTCCCGGAATACCCCTTTAATTAATGTTGGGGGTCTATAGCTTATTCATGAGATTTTATTATCTATACATTGGGGGACATGTATTATCGTATCTGCGACCCAAAAATGCTGGTGTTTTATGTTTTTTTGGGCGCAGAATTGTTGCGGATCATTTATAATGATTTGCGCCAGAAAGAACAGATGTTTCCGACTATCCCTACACAGTTTTTTTTTTTTGCGCTAGTGGGTGTGGCCCAACTTTTCCACATTATCCGTCAAATTTATGTGTATTTTGCGAGCATTTTTACGTGCGAATTTAGGCGCACAATGGACCAGGAAAAAAATGGTCAGAGAGCAAAATTAAGGGGCAGTGCATGTAAGATTTGGGCGCACACTTCATTAGTGTCGGCATTTTTCTGGCGCACAACTTATTAGTTCCGTCTAACCAGTAATCACAAACAGCCGTGCACCACTTTAATACATCGGGCTATGCTTTCCGGAAATTGATCTCCGATGCAGACAGTCGTCCTTGCGCCACAATTAGTAAATCCCCCCATTATATCTCACTTTGCAAATAATAAGCCCTGGTTCGCATTACCAAAGAAATTAAAATTTTATATCCTGTTCAATGTGACAATACAAATCTGCTCTGAATGGTGTTGCTTCCATTCTATGCCCTGATGTGCGCCTATACAGCAGTTTATCGATACACTAGAGAGAAATCGGCCTAAATTAATGTTTTTTCACTTGAATGCTGAGTTGTCCCTCAAAATGTGAGTTTTGGCGAATTTCATGAAAATTCGAGAGGACGCATAAAATATCATTCCAATATAGAGGAGGCTTTCTGGAAATGTTATTTATCAAGCTTTTTGGGTAGTTTAACTATCTGCCTGGAAAGCAGAATATTTCAAACTTTTAAAATGAAGAATTTTTCGATAATGGTAGCTTGCGGAGACTGAGACCCTCCCATGATACCCCACGATGCAGGCCAGCGCAATGTGTGAAGCATGCAAAGCTGAGGTGAGCCAGCGAGCAGTGGAGGAGCAGATGTGTGACTGCGACTGTGCACTGCGGTGCACCGTGGACAGCGGAACTGTGAACAGAGACGCTGTAGTGGCACATAGAGGAAGCTCTGCTTACCCATTCACACAGAGGAGTCTATTTGGGCCCGTTGTAACTGCTGTTACCCTTGACCTATGTGGGAGATGCCAGCGTGGGTGCCACAGTGAAATCTGCAAGCGTGGGAAATCATTTATTGTCATATATGTGAATATGCCTACCTAGTACAGCCATAATGCATGGAGAGATGCGTATAATATCTACGATGAAAAAAGAAACAACATAAATCGTGACCAGTTGGAGGTAAAATCTACTAGATTTATTTATCCCACAGTTGTATGACTACTGAAATAGCCGACAACTCCCTGCAAGAAATATTTTAAACTATGGCTGAACCCCACAAGTATACTATGTGGAGAAGGCGTGTGGGTGAGATAAAAGTTATATAAAATAACTGTACAGGCGGTCCCCTACTTAAGGACACCCGACTTACAGACAACCCATAGTTACAGACAGACCCCTCTGCCCACTGTGACCTCTGGTGAAGCTCTCTGGATGCTTTAAAATAGTCCCAGACTGCAATAATCAGCTTAAAATTGTCTGCAATGAAGCTTTATTGATAATTCTTGGTCCTATTACAGCAAAAAAATTTGAAACTCCAATTGTCACTGGAGCAAAAAAAAAAAATTGTTGGGAACTACAATGATAAAATATACAGTTTCGACTTACATACAAATTCAACTTAAGAACAAACCTACAGTCCCTATCTTGTATGTAACCCGGGGACTGCCTGTACTTTAAAGCCTAAGTTTGCCTTGGATAAGCTTCTATATCTCTGTAGATTTCCTCTGTGCCGTTTTTGTGCTATTGGACTTTGTCTAGAGGGGCTAGAACACAAATTTAAGCACAGTTGACAAATAATATTATCCCCAAGACATAGAGGATAGCATATGTGCAAGAGTACCTTTTTGTATATAACTAGAGATGAGCGAGCACTAAAATGCTCGGGTACTCGTTATTCGAGACGAACTTTTCCCGATGCTCGAGTGCTCGTCTCGAATAACGAGCCCCATTGAAGTCAATGGGAGACTCGAGCATTTTTCAAGGGGACCAAGGCTCTGCACAGGGAAGCTTGGCCAAACACCTGGGAACCTCAGAAAAGGATGGAAACACCACGGAAATGGACAGGAAACAGCAGGGGCAGCATGCATGGATGCCTCTGAGGCTGCTTAATCGCACCATTATGCCAAAACTATGGGCAACAGCATGGCCATGACAGAGTGACAGAATGAAGCTAGATAGCATCTAAAACATCCAATAATTGACCCTGACACTATAGGGGACGGCATGCAGAGGCAGCGGCAGCAGCGGCAGGCTAGAGAGTGGCATGGCGACATACCCTAAATGGACTCAGGCTTCAAACCAATGGGTGGCAGAGAGGAACCAAAGGAGGTGAGCAAGAAGCGCTCAAATAATATCGGTACATGATAAAAGTTTGCCAGTATATTTTGTGGATTACACAGCAGGGTGGCGACAAAGTTAACATGGAAGCCATGAAAACAACCCAAAATTCTGCCTGACACAGCTCGTTTGATAAGGGGACCATGTATGGAGGCAGTGAACTAGTAGTAGATTAAAGGTGCTGCAGTTAAAACTATGTTAGTTGGATCTTGGCATGGAGCTGGCGCTCCACTGCCAGGCGAGCTTTCGCCAATCCAAGCCCCTGTCTCTAGGCTACTCCCCAAACAGCACTTCTAAGAACCTTTTGTATAAGATCAAGTGTCGTAGCGTTCTCATATGTTTAGGATATGGCGGGTGAGGGGAATGTAAACAGAAGCGCAAGAAGCGCTGAAATAATATTGGTAAATGATAAAAGTTTGCCAGTATATTTTGTGGATAACACAGCTGGGTGGCGACAAAGTTAACAACTTTGATGTGGAATCCATGAAAACAACCCAAATTTCTGCCTGACACACCTCGTTTGATAAAGGGACGATGTATGGAGGCAGCTATATGGACGACTTTTGGAGGTAGCAATGGAGACAACGTGTGGAGGCTGCTATGGAGACAATTTAATTTGGATAGTGCCTGTATGTGGCAGTCCAAAAAAGTTTTCAAACCAGAGGAGCAGGTAGGTGGCCCTCCAGAAAAATGAAATAGATTGAGTGCCTGTATGTGGCAGTCCCAAAAAGTTTTCAAACCAGAGGAGCAGGTAGGTGGCCCTCCAGAAAAATGAAATAGATTGAGTGCCTGTATGTGGCAGTCCAAAAAAGTTTTCAAACCAGAGGAGCAGGTAGGTGGCCCTCCAGAAAAATGAAATAGATTGAGTGCCTGTATGTGGCAGTCCAAAAAAGTTTTCAAACCAGAGGAGCAGGTAGGTGGCCCTCCAGAAAAATTGAATAGATTGAGTGCCTGTATGTGGCAGTCCAAAAAAGTTTTCAAACCAGTGGAGCAGGTAGGTGGCCCTCCAGAAAAATGGAATAGATTGAGTGCCTGTATGTGGCAGTCCAAAAAAGTTTTCAAACCAGAGGAGCAGGTAGGTGGCCCTCCAGAAAAATGGAATAGATTGAGTGCCTGTATGTGGCAGTCCAAAAAAGTTTTCAAACCAGAGGAGCAGGTAGGTGGCCCTCCAGAAAAATTGAATAGATTGAGTGCCTGTATGTGGCACTCCCAAAAATTGTTTAAAACAGAGGACCGGGTCGGTGGCCCTCCAGAAAAATTAAATGCATAAAGTACTATAGCTAGAGCCAGTGGGCCCTTTCAAAAAATAGCCAGTTTCCTCTGCTTTACTGTACAAAGAGGAGGAGAAGGAGGAAAATGAGGAGGAGGAGGAGTGGATAAATTATTCAGGTTGAGCTTCCTTCACCTGGTGGAGATTGGAAATTATGAGAAATCCAGGCTTTATTCATCTTAATAAGCGTCAGCCTGTCAGCGCTGTCAGTCGACAGGCGTGTACGCTTATCGGTGATGATGCCACCAGCTGCACGGAAAACCCGCTCGGACAAGACGCTAGCGGCAGGGCAGGCAAGAACCTCCAAGGCGTACAGCGCCAGTTCGTGCCACATGTCCAGCTTTGAAACCCAGTAGTTGTAGGGAGCTGTGTGATCATTTAGGACGATGGTATGGTCAGCTACGTACTCCCTCACCATCTTTCTGTAAAGATCAGCCCTACTCTGCCGAGACTGGGGACAGGTGACAGTGTCTTGCTGGGGTGACATAAAGCTGGCAAAAGCCTTGTAAAGCGTACCCTTGCCAGTGTTGGACAAGCTGCCTGCTCGCCTACTCTCCCTCGCTACTTGTCCCGCAGAACTACGCACTCTGCCGCTAGCGCTGTCAGAAAGGAAATACTGTTTCAGCTTGTGCACCAGGGCCTGCTGGTATTCATGCATTCTCACACTCCTTTCCTCTCCAGGGATGAGAGTGGAAAGATTTTGCTTGTACCGTGGGTCCAGGAGAGTGAACACCCAGTAATCGGTGCTGGAATAAATTCTTTGAACGCGAGGGTCACGGGATAGGCAGCCTAGCATGAAATCTGCCATATGCGCCAGAGTACCAACGCGTAAGAATTCACTCCCCTCACTGGCCTGACTGTCCATTTCCTCCTCCTCCAACTCCTCCAACTCCTCTTCTTCTGCCCATACACGCTGAACAGTGAAGGACTCAACAATGGTCCCCTCTTGTGTCTCGCCAACATTCTCCTCCTCTTCCTCCTCATCCTCCTCCACCTCCTCCGATATGCGCTGGGAAACAGACCTAAGGGTGCTTTGGCTATCAACAAGGGAATCTTCTTCCCCCGTCTCTTGTGACGAGCGCAAAGCTTCCGACTTCATGCTGATCAGAGAGTTTTTCAACAGGCCAAGCAGCGGGATGGTGAGGCTGATGATGGCGGCATCGCCACTGACCATCTGTGTTGACTCCTCAAA
Source organism: Engystomops pustulosus (assembly GCF_040894005.1). Classification (NCBI taxonomy): domain Eukaryota; kingdom Metazoa; phylum Chordata; class Amphibia; order Anura; family Leptodactylidae; genus Engystomops; species Engystomops pustulosus. The sequence goes on along the minus strand of NC_092414.1, from coordinate 61,647,762 downwards.
GTTACTCAGCACCTGACAGATATCAGACATCCACGTCCACTCCTCATTGTAGACTTGAGGAAGCTGACTGACCTGACTACCAGTTCTGGTGGAAGTTGACATCTGGCAGTCTACAATCGCTCGGCGCTGCTGGTAAACTCTGGATGACATGGTCAGTGTTGAATTCCACCTCGTGGGCACGTCGCACAACAGTCGGTGAGCGGGCAGTTGGAGGCGGCGCTGCGCTGCCCTGAGAGTGGCAGCATCTGTGCTGGACTTCCTGAAATGCGCACAGATGCGGCGCACCTTCGTGAGCAAATCTGACAGATTGGGGTATGTCTTGAGGAAACGCTGAACTATCAGATTTAACACATGGGCCAGGCATGGCACATGTGTCAGTCTGCCGAGTTGCAGAGCCGCCACCAGGTTACGGCCGTTGTCACACACAACCATGCCTGGCTTCAGGTTCAGCGGTGCCAGCCACAGATCAGTTTTCGCCGTGATGCCCTGTAATAGCTCTTGGGCGGTGTGCCTTTTATCGCCTAGGCTCAGCAGTTTGAGCACCGCCTGCTGTCGCTTAGCGACGGCACTGCTGCTGTGCCTAGAGCTACCGACTGATGGCGCCATGCCCACGGATGGTAGTTCGGAGGAGGAGGTGGAGGAGGGGTGGGAGGAGGAGGAGGCATAGTAGGCCTTTGAGACCTGGACCGAGGTAGGCCCCGCAATCCTCGGCGTCGGCAGTATATGACCAGCCCCAGGGTCAGACTCGGTCCCAGCCTCCACCAAGTTAACCCAATGTGCCGTCAGCGATATATAGTGGCCCTGCCCGGCAGCACTCGTCCACGTGTCCGTGGTCAGGTGGACTTTGTCAGAAACGGCGTTGGTCAGGGCACGGATGATGTTGTCTGACACGTGCTGGTGCAGGGCTGGGACGGCACATCGGGAAAAGTAGTGGCGGCTGGGGACCGAATACCGAGGGGCGGCCGCCGCCATGAGGTTGCGAAAGGCCTCGGTCTCTACTAGCCTATAGGGCAGCATCAGGCTAAGCAATCTGGAGATGTGGACATTAAGGGCTTGGGCGTGTGGGTGGGTTGCACTATATTTGCGTTTCCGCTCCAGCGTCTGGGGTATGGAGAGCTGAACGCTGGTGGATGCTGTGGAGGATCGTGGAGGCGACGATGGGGTTTTTGTGGCAGGGTCCTGGGCAGGGGGCTGACTATCAGCTGACACAGGGGAAGGAGCAGTGGTGTGCACGGCCGGAGGTGAACGGGCTTGTTGCCACTGAGTGGGGTGTTTAGCATTCATATGCCTGCGCATTCTGGTGGTAGTTAAGCTAGTAGTGGTGGAACCCCTGCTGATCCTGGTTTGGCAAATGTTGCACACCACAGTCCGTCGGTCATCCGGTGTTTCCTTAAAGAACCTCCAGACTTCTGAAAATCTAGCCCTCGCCGCAAGAGCCCTCGCCACGGGAGCTTCACTAGTTGACACATTTGGCGCTGATGCACCAGCTCTGGCCCTGCCTCTCCGTCTGGCCCCACCACTGCCTCTTCCAACCTGTTCTGGTCGAGGACTCTCCTCCGTCTCAGAAGCACTGTGTTCACCCGGCCTATCAACCCAGCTTGGGTCTGTCACCTCATCATCCTCCGATCCCTCAGTCTGCTCCCCCCTCGGACTTCCTTCCCTGACAACAACTTCCCCACTGTTTGACAACCGTGTCTCCTCATCGTCGGACACCTCTTTACACACTTCTTCCACTACGTCAAGAAGGTCATCATCACCCACAGACTGTGACTGGTGGAAAACCTGGGCATCGGAAAATTGCTCAGCAGCAACCGGACAAGTGGTTTGTGAGTGTGGGAAGGGTCCAGAAAACAGTTCCTCAGAGTATGCCGGTTCAAATGCCAAATTTTCCTGGGAGGGGGCAGACTGGGGGGGAGGAGGCTGAAGTGCAGGAGCTGGAGGAGTGGCGATTTCGGTGACATGGGTGGACTGCATGGAAGACTGACTGGTGGACAAATTGCTCGAAGCATTGTCGGCAATCCACGACATCACCTGTTCGCACTGTTCTGGCCTCAACAGTGCTCTACCACGAGTCCCAGTAACTTCAGACATGAACCTAGGGAGTGTAGCTCTGCGGCGTTCCCCTGCTCCCTCATAAGCAGGTGGTGTCTCACCCCGCCCAGGACCACGGCCTCTGACCCCTGCAGTAGTTGGACGCCCACGTCCCCGCCCTCGTCCTCTACCCCTAGCCCTCGGGTTAAACATTTTGAAAATGAGAGTTATAACTTTAATTTTTTTTTAACTTTTTTTTGTGTTTTTTGTTTTTTTTTGTGTTTTTTAGTTTTTAAAACCAAACGATGCTATCCTATTGCTATGGCTATTTTCTAGCCAAGTATGAAAGCACACTGCTATGCCAGATGAGATGACGCTGAGTTATTAAAAAAATAAACGTAAAATAAAAAAGGAAATGGCAGACTGTGCCTAATTGAAATCCAACCCCTAATAAATTTTCCCACTTCGGTCTTTGCGATGGATATGTGCGTCACTAAGCGCAAAACACAGCGGTCGCAAGTCTCACTACAAATTGCTCACAATTTGCTAGTAGATGCACTGCAGCAAGTACAGCCACCAGCAGATCAACCAGAAATCAAATATATATAACGCTACTGTAGGCGTAAGTAAGCCGTTTGGATTCTCCTATGGCTATTTTCTAGCCAAGTATGAAAGCACACTACTATGCCAGATGAGATGACGCTGAGTTATTAAAAAAAATAAACGTAAAATAAAAAAGGAAATGGCAGACTGTGTCTAATTGAAATCCAACCCCTACTAAATTTTCCCACTTCGGTCTTTGCGATGGATATGTGCGTCACTAAGCGCAAAACACAGTGGTCGCAAGTCTCACTACAAATTGCTCACAATTTGCTAGTAGATGCACTGCAGCAAGTACAGCCACCAGCAGATCAACCAGAAATCAAATATATATAACGCTACTGTAGGCGTAAGTAAGCCGTTTGGATTCTCCTATGGCTATTTTCTAGCCAAGTATGAAAGCACACTACTATGCCAGATGAGATGACGCTGAGTTATTAACCCCTTAACGCTGAAGCCACTTTTCACCTTCCTGACACGGCCCATTTTTTAAAATCTGACATGTGTCTATTTAAGTGGTTATAACTTTGGAACGCTTTAACATATCCAGTTGATTTTGAGATTGTTTTTTCGTGACACATTGTACTTCATGTTGGTCGAGAAATTTAATCAATATGTTTAGTATTTATTTATGAAATAAATGGAAATTTGCCAAAAATCTTGAAAAAAACAATGTTTTCAAAATTCAAAATTTTCTACTTTTTGGAAAGTTAGTCATATCACTAAAATAACTTGATAACTAACATTTTCCATATGTCTGCTTTAACTTGGCATCATTTTTCAAACATCTTTTCCTTTTTTTAGGATGTTAGGAGGCTTATAACTTTAGGTGCAATTTTTCAGATTTTCACGAAAATCATCAAAACCTACTTTTGGAGGGTTAGTTTAGTCAGAAGTGACTTTATAAGGCCTACATGATAGAAAACCCCCACAAATGACACCATTTTAGAAACTACACCCCTTAAAATATTCATAACAACCTTTGGGAATTTTGTTAACCCTTTGAGCGTTTCATGAGGGTGAAAGATAAATGAAAGTGAAATTACAGAAATGTAATTTTATCTTACAATAGATTCATTGAACACTAAAATTTTGCATTTCACAATGGGTTAAAAAGGAAAATGCATTTTACCATGTTTAGGGCAATTCCTCCTGAGCATGCCAATGCCCATTTTGTCACTGTACCCTGCTGTACGGGCACAGGGGGGCACTTGGAATGGAAAGAGCGTTGTTTCGTTTTTGCAGGGCAAATATGGCTGAAAAAGTTTTCATGTGTCAGGATGCATTTGGAGAGCCATAATGGTACCAAAACAGAGGAAAGCCCCAACAAGAGACACCATTCTGGAAAGTACACCCCTTGGAGAGTTTAGCAACGTGTAATTTGTGTATTTGCCCAAACAGGTGTTTGATTCAATTAGGCCCCAAAAGGGAAAAAAGGTGAAAATGTTCTCAAAAAAGTCACTTTTACCCCAAATTTTTGTAAGCCACAAGGGATAAAAGATGAAACAACTCCCATAAATGTGTAAAACTATTTCTCCTAAGCACAGAACTGCACCACTTTTGCATATAAAGTGTTGTATGGGTACACAGTAGGGCTCAGAAGGGAAGGAGGGGCTTTGGCCTTTTAGAAGCCAGATTTGACAATTATCCATTACATGTGTCAGGATGCATTTGGAGAGCCCAAGTGGTACCAAAACAGAGGGGAACCCCAACAAATGTCACCATTTTGGAAAGTGCACCCTTTGGAGAATTTAGCAAGGTGTAATATGTGTATTTTCTCCCACAGGTGTTTGCTTCAATTAGGTCCCTAAAAGGAAAAAGATGAACATTTTCCCAAAAAAGTCACTTTTACGGCTAATTTTTGTGTCCCATAAGGCATTAAAGATGAAACAACCCCAAAAAATGTGTACTAGCATTTCTCCCGAGTATAAAATTGCCCCACACATGCAAATAAAATGTTGTATGGGTACGCAGTGAAGCTCAGAAGGGAAAGAGGGGCGTTGGCCTTTTAGAAGCCAAATTTGACAAACATCCTTTACATGTGTCAGGATGCATTTAGAGAGCCGTAGTGGTACCAAAACAGAGGGGAACCCCAACAAGTGTCACCATTTTGGAAAGCACACCCCTTAGAGAATTTAGTAAGGTGTAATATGAGTATTTGTCCATATAGGTGTTTGATTTAATTTTGGCTTAAATAGGACAAAGGTGAACATTTTCTTATAAAAGTCATTGTACCCCAATTTTTTATAGCCACAAGGGATAAAAAAAATGTAATAACCCCCCAAAATGTGTAAACCTATTTCTCTCGAGTGTAGAAGTACCTCACATGTGTATATAAAATGTTGTATGGGCGCACAGTAAAAGGGAAGGGGGATGTTTGCCTTTTAGAAGCCAAATTTGACAGAAATGTTTGACATGCATTTGGAGAACCCTAGTGGTATAAAACAGATAAGAATCCGAAAAGTGACCCTAATTTTTGAACACACACCCCTTAGAGAATTTAGCAATGTGTAATATATGTATTTGACCCTACAGGTGAATGATCCAATTAGGCCCTAAACACTAAAAAGGTGAAAATTTTCCTATAAATGTCACTTTACTCCTAATTTATGTAAGCCACAAGGGATAATATATTAAATAACCCCGAAAAAGGTGTAAAACTATTTCTCCTGAGTGTAGAAGTACCCCACATGTGCATATAAAATGCTTTATGGTCGCACAGTAGAGGAAAAGAGGGATGTTTGTCTTTTAGAGGCCAAATTTGCAAGAAATCCTTCACATGTGTCAGGATACATTTGGAGAGCCGTAGTGGTACCAAAGCGGAGGAAAACCCGAAAAGTGACCCTAATTGTTGAATGTACACCCCTTGGGGAATTTAGCAAGGTGTAATATGTGGTGTAGTGTAATACACGTCGTGAAATGAGCATTTGAACATACAGGTGGTTTCCAAATACGATGTGCGATGGAGTCCAAGATGGAAATTGCAATTATTTCTGGAACGTTCAGTGCCCGTTATGTGGCGCCCCTTATGAAATAATGGAGGGGTATAGGGAGCAACGTGACCTTCCAGTTGTTAAATTATTCATTTTACTGAATTCACAACAGGTTGGGCGTGAATTGTGAATGTGTTGCGTATAAGGAGGTAGAATAGACCAGGGGACCATCTAAACTTTTGTCACACTTGGAGTTGTCGCAGGTCTCTTAGTAGTATATAGTGTTCATCCTTAGTATATAGTGTCCATCCTTAGTATATAGTGTCCATCCTAACTCCTCTTTTGGAACAAACTCTTTTCCTTTTCCTTCTCCTTCCTTTAGAAGCAGCAGAATTTACCGTGAAAATGCTGCCCTGACAAAATACAGGAACATCTAAACCAGAGGTACAGGGGCCCCGTCCTTCTTGTCCCAATATTAGTTTCCTAATATCTTCCTCTTGAAAACGGAGAAATGATACGGCAGGACGTGCACATTGGAACAGCTCGTAAGAGTTGTACAGCGTAATCTGTACAATGTACATGGCCAGCGCTTTTGTACCATATCTTCGTTTTAGTAGGGAAATTATCGCCAAGTGTTGCTCTTATTCACTCTAGCGATGCCCATTGTGACGAATATTGCTGCTTTTGGCTGGACCAAATCGACCAGCCAATAGCGGCAAACATGGACAGAGGGGGGCAACAAAACCCCTCTGAACCACAAGGCAAAATTGGTGGCTGTCAGGAACAGCCTCCACCCTGCCCCGATCACCGTGTCTACAGACATGGTGATCGGTATTACTGACGTCATAAGTAAATTCGCTGCTATTGGCTCGTCTGAATTGATGAGCCAATAGCAGCGATAATAAACTGGGGGTGTGGGGGGGGGACGTAACCCTTCTGGTCCATGGGGCAGGATGGATGGCTGTCAGGAACAGCCGCCGTCTTACCCCGATCACTGTGTCTGACCGGTGTTGGCAAGTCAATACCCGCCGCACCGTTCTATTACAACGCGCGTTGGGAATAGGTTATACAATCTTTATTTTTTAAGCAATTTAGACAAATAAGGGCTTATTTTTTGCGAGACGCGATGCACTGTAAAAAAAACTTTATTTTAGAGGGTGTTTAGCTTATCGAAGCAATTTTATTAACTTTTTTCGTGTGGAGGAAAATAAAATCATCAATTCTTGTTTTGGATTTTTAGCATTTTTTGGGGGGGGGTGTTCGCTCTAGCATAACAATAATATATTATCTTTATTCTACGGATCACTACGATTACGGTGATACCTCATTTATATAGTTTTATTTTTATTTGTCCAATTTTATTGAAGGAAAACTAGAATAGAAAAAATTGCATTTGTTTTAGTATTGCCATCTTTATAGCGGCATAACTATAGTATTTTTTGGTTGACGGAGCTGGTTGTGAGCTTATTTTTTGCGTGACAAGTTGTTCTTTTCAGTGGTATCATTTTGGCGCGTGTAACTTTTTCGGATCACTTTTTAGAACATTTTTTGTAAAGCAATTTGATAAAAAGTTTTAATTTTTGGCAAGTTTTTGGGGTTTTTTTTTTTACCACGTTCACCTAGAGGGTCCAATTATGATTAGGATTTATTGTACAGATTGTTACGGACGCGGCGATACCAAATAAGTGGTTTTTTTTTTGTGATTTAGTGTATTTTATACTTTATTACTTGTGTAAAGGGAAATGTGGTGTTTGGGGGGACTTTCACTTTCTTTTATTATTTATTTTTATTTTAAAAAACCTTTATTTATTGTTTTAACTTTTTTTTACAGTTAATGACATCTAATCTTGAACAAGTGATCTTCTGATCACTTGTTCAAGCTATTTTACAGGTTACACAGTGCAATACAGATGTATTGCACTGTGTAATGTAAGACACTGAGCATGCTGCGCATGCCCAGTGTCTTACAGCCGGGTCCTGCCAGAAGGAAATGGCAGACTGTGCCTAATTGAAATCCAACCCCTAATAAATTTTCCCACTTCGGTCTTTGCGATGGATATGTGCGTCACTAAGCGCAAAACACAGTGGTCGCAAGTCTCACTACAAATTGCTCACAATTTGCTAGTAGATGCACTGCAGTAAGTACAGCCACCAGCAGATCAACCAGAAATCAAATATATATAACGCTACTGTAGGCGTAAGTAAGCCGTTTGGATTCTCCTATGGCTATTTTCTAGCCAAGTATGAAAGCACACTACTATGCCAGATGAGATGACGCTGAGTTATTAAAAAAATAAACGTAAAATAAAAAAGGAAATGGCAGACTGTGCCTACTTGAAATCCAACCCCTAATAAATTTTCCCACTTCGGTCTTTGCGATGGATATGTGCGTCACTAAGCGCAAAACACAGTGGTCGCAAGTCTCACTACAAATTACTCACAGTTTGCTAGTAGATGCACTGCAGCAAGTACAGCCACCAGCAGATCAACCAGAAATCAAATATATATAACGCTACTGTAGGCGTAAGTAAGCCGTTTGGATTCTCCTATGGCTATTTTCTAGCCAAGTATGAAAGCACACTACTATGCCAGATGAGATGACGCTGAGTTATTAAAAAAATAAACGTAAAATAAAAAAGGAAATGGCAGACTGTGCCTAATTGAAATCCAACCCCTAATAAATTTTCCCACTTCGGTCTTTGCGATGGATATGTGCGTCACTAAGCGCAAAACACAGTGGTCGCAAGTCTCACTACAAATTGCTCACAATTTGCTAGTAGATGCACTGCAGCAAGTACAGCCACCAGCAGATCAACCAGAAATCAAATATATATAACGCTACTGTAGGCGTAAGTAAGCCGTTTGGATTCTCCTATGGCTATTTTCTAGCCAAGTATGAAAGCACACTACTATGCCAGATGAGATGACGCTGAGTTATTAAAAAAATAAACGTAAAATAAAAAAGGAAATGGCAGACTGTGCCTAATTGAAATCCAACCCCTAATAAATTTTCCCACTTCGGTCTTTGCGATGGATATGTGCGTCACTAAGCGCAAAACACAGTGGTCGCAAGTCTCACTACAAATTGCTCACAATTTGCTAGTAGATGCACTGCAGCAAGTACAGCCACCAGCAGATCAACCAGAAATCAAATATATATAACGCTACTGTAGGCGTAAGTAAGCCGTTTGGATTCTCCTATGGCTATTTTCTAGCCAAGTATGAAAGCACACTACTATGCAAGATGAGATGACACTGAGTTATTAAAAAAATAAACGTAAAATAAAAAGTAAATGGCAGACTGTGCCTAATTGAAATCCAACCCCTAATAAATTTTCCCACTTCGGTCTTTGCGATGGATATGTGCGTCACTAAGCGCAAAACACAGTGGTGGCAAGTCTCACTACAAATTGCTCACAATTTGCTAGTAGATGCACTGCAGCAAGTACAGCCACCAGCAGATCAACCAGAAATCAAATATATATAACGCTACTGTAGGCGTAAGTAAGCCGTTTGGATTCTCCTATGGCTATTTTCTAGCCAAGTATGAAAGCACACTACTATGCCAGATGAGATGACGCTGAGTTATTAAAAAAATAAACGTAAAATAAAAAAGGAAATGGCAGACTGTGCCTAATTGAAATCCAACCCCTAATAAATTTTCCCACTTTGGTGTTTGAGGTGGATATGTGTGTCACTATGAGCTAAACACAACGGTAGCAAGTCCCCCTGCAAATTCCTCACAATATGGTACTAGCTGCAAATAAAAAAAAAAAAGTATAACGTTATTGTAGCCCTAAGAAGGGCTGTTGGGTTCTTGGAGAATCACTCCTGCCTAACAGTAAGCTAATAGAACACCCTAACGCTTTCCCTGACCAGCAGCAGCTCTATCCCTAGCGGCATCCAGACACAGAATGATCCGAGCAGCGCGGGCAGCGGCTAGTCTATCCCAGGGTCACCTGATCTGGCCAGCCAACCACTGCTATCGACGTGTAAGGGTACCACGTCATGCTGGGTGGAGTGCAGAGTCTCCTGGCTTGTGATTGGCTCTGTTTCTGGCCGCCAAAAAGCAAAACGGCGGGAGCTTCCATTTTCTCGAGCGGGCGAAGTATTCGTCCGAGCAACGAGCAGTTTCGAGTACGCTAATGCTCGACCGAGCATCAAGCTCGGACGAGTATGTTCGCTCATCTCTATATATAACTTTACTGTACGTTAAAGTTAAAACCCGCTGCTGGATGTGAACGAGCCCCTATACCAGCGGTGGCGAACCTATGGCACGCGTGCCAGAGAGGGCACGCAAAGCCCTCTCTGCAGGTACGCGTACCATCTCCCCGGTCTCATCAAAGCCGGAGCTCCGGCAGCCACTGCAGCCTGAAGCTGATCGGCTCTGCTCTCACTAGTGATGCCTTAGTGAGACAAGAGCAGCCGATCAGTGTGAGTGCCCACCCCTCCTCCTCTTCAGCCCGGGAAACAGTGGGAAGAGAACTGAGTGAGGCAGCTCACAGAACAGAGCTGACAGCAGCAGAGCAGAGCAGTGATACGAGGTCAGGAGCTGCTGGGGCTGCTCACACACATGTGCACACTTACAGAGGTCCTGGCAAGTGACACTAAACCAACTATACATACTTGTGGTTTAGTGTCCCAAATCCCCCTGTATGACAGCTGTGGCCACATTGCCTGTATCTGAAGTGCTCATCACCTGCACAAATCGGCCAGTGAAGCCAGGACAACCCTACAATAAGCACCCTATGCACAATGTAACCGGAAGCTATGCTGCATCACTGGCAGCGTTGTGCAGGTGATGAGCGCTGTGGACAGAGGCAAGTGTATATATGGCCACAGACAGCTCTCATATGGGTGATCCAAAATCCACCTGTGCATCCACCCCACAACAACCACTTTGCCCTACAAACCACCTCCCAAAATGCCACTTTTTTGCTATTTTGCAACATGTAATAAAATGTTATGAAAAGTGGTCAAATGGTTGTACAGTCCTCAAAATGGTAGCACTGAAAGCGCATCTCATATCACAAAAAATTACACCACACACAACTCCGTACACCAAAGTATGAAAAAGCACCCAAAAAATTTGCACCAGACGATGGCAAAATGACTTTTTTTTTTTTTTTTTTAGTACATGAGGTTTTAATTTTTGTAAATGTATACAAACATTATTAATACCTATATAAATATATTATCTCTGTGATTGTACTGACCCACAGAAAAAAGTAGAGTCGTTTGGGGTGCACAGTGGAAACTGTAAAATCCAAGCCCACAAGAATATGTCACAAAGGCATTTTTTTTAACAAATTTTAGTGCATTTGGAATTTTTTACCACTTCCCAATACAGGGAATTAGATATTAAATACCATCACTATGAAGTGCAATTTTTTACGCAGAGCTCTTTCACGGTGGGGAGTAAAAAATGGAAACGCAAAAACAAAAAGGGGATAAAGATGGCAATATTTGGTCCATGAGCAAGCTAACTTACCACAGTCCCCTAGTCCCTGCAACTACTCAGGACTACTGTCACTGTAATGGTAATGTAATCAGTATATGGCGGTAATTTTCCTCACTGAATGGCAGTAATATGATATTCATCACTATATTTGTATAGCATAGTATAGCAATACTATTGGTAACATTGGCCTTTCTATAGTCTTTATTACCAGAATGATGCTATTTATGTGCTTATAAAGGTGGCAGTATCATATGGCAGTATTATTTGTCTTATTGTTAGGTGGTATTGTGGCCCCATTGGGCTAAATTTGTGTGTTGGCACCTTGTGATAGAAACGTTGGCGTTGGTTTGCAGTTTGGGCACTCAGTCTCTCAAAGGTTCGCCATCACTGCCCTATACTGTTGCAGACTGAGCTTTCTTTTGCGGTACTGTGTAAAGCTGATAATGGCGCCTAAGGCAGAAAAAATTGATAAGCGCAAGTGACAGGGTACAGAATCACCTAAAGAGAAAGCAACAAATAAGACAAAAATAAACTTGATAAAATGTGACAATCACCTCAAACAAGAACCAAAGTCAGTCAAAAAGCAGGAGGTCTAGAGGTTGAGGAAACAATAAGTAAACGTGAATTGAATGCCTCCATAGATAAAGATGCTATTTCAGAGATCCTATCAGCCATTAAAAAGTAACACCTCAGTGATGGAGCTGTCGAGTAAAGTAAGCTGTCCTCTCGGGTAAAGGATGCGTTGGCTGCCCGTGACTTGCCGGCAACATCACCTTGGCCACGCTGATTGACGTGCGGTTTGGGGAACAAGCTGAAGAGTTGCGGCACGCGCGATCTCTTGTCCGGCTTCCCCGTCTGCCTCAGTTGGCCCCGGTCTTCCAGAATCCGTTCCAGCCTCCGGTTGCACAGTCTGCAGGAGAGCCTATGCAGGTTGACAGAGCTCGACTTTCACCTGCAGAACGATCCAGACGTTTCCAAGAAAACCTTTGTCTGTACTGTGTCTGTACATCACATTGGGGCTTGTCCAGTCCGTCCCCAACATCCGGGAAACGCCAGCACCTAGGGCTTCTAGGAGAGGGGTCCCTAGGTGTGAATTCAGCTTCTCCACACCTGGCTGTTCCCTTGCTCCTCCGTGTCGGTACCGGTCCTCCCCTGCAAGTGTCAGCATTCCTGGACACTGGTTCCACGGGTAACTTTGTGGATGCCGCTCTGGTCTCCCGGCATTGCATTCCGCTGGTTCCCCTCAGGTCTCTGCTAGTCATTTCCTCTGTAAGCGGACAGCTTCTTTCCGATCTGGTCCGTTACCGCACGGAACCCATCCATCTCCAAGTTGGAGTCCTTCACCAAGAAAGTCTGGTCTTCTATGTCCTGCCTCGCTCCACATCAGATATTCTTCTGGGTCTTCCTTGGCTTCAACTCCATGCTCCGGTCCTCAATTGGAAAACTGGTGAGATCCTGCGTTGTGGCCCGGAATGCCAATCTCGATACATAGTGGCACCACTCCAGGTCCTGACCTCTTCTGAGTCTTCCACAACCCTGAAGGGTCTTCCAGCTTGTTTCCGGGACTTTGCTGATGTGTTCTCTAAGAAACAAGCGGGGACCTTGCCACCACATCGTCCCTACGATTGTCCAGTGAATCTCCTTCCGGGTGCCACTCCTCCCAGAGGTCGGGTCTATCCGCTTTCTGTTCCAGAGACTGCTGCCATGTCGGAATACATCAAAGAGAACCTGCAGAGAAGTTTCATACGCAAGTCCTCCTCTCCGGCTGGTGCAGGTTTCTTCTTTGTCACCAAGAAGGATAGCTCCTTACGTCCCTGTATCAACTATCGAGGGCTGAACAAGATCACGGTTAAAAACCGCTACCCTCTACCGTTGATTACGGAACTCTTTGATCGCCTACCCGGTTCCAAGGTATTCTCCAAGTTGGATCTTCAGGGTGCTTATAATCTCATCCGGATCCGCAAAGGTGACGAGTGGAAGACGCCATTTAATACTTGTGACGGGCATTTTGAATATCTAGTGATGTCTTTTGGACTGTGTAATGCCCCTGCTGTCTTTCAGAAATTTGTTAATGACATTTTCCGTGACCTCCTCTATACGTGTGTAGTGGTCTATCTGGACGACATCTTGGTTTACTCTCCAGACCTTGAATCCCACCAGACACACGTACGTTAAGTTCTTGGAAGACTTTGTGCCAATCATCTCTACGCCAAACTGGAGAAATGCAGTCTTCCATTCCTTGGGTACATAATTTCCGACAGAGGCCTTGAGATGGATCCTACAAAAAAACTGTCTGCTGTTCTTCAGTGGCCATGTCCAGAAGCTCTCCGAGCCATACAGAGGTTCCTGGGGTTTGCGAGTTACTATAGACAGTTTATTCCCCATTTCTCCACTGTCGTGGCCCCCATCGTGGCACTCACTAAGAAGGGTGCCAATCCACGGGCTTGGTCTCCCACAGCTGAAGAGGCCTTCTCCAAGTTGAAGTCCGCTTTTGTCTCGGCACCAGTCCTCTCTTTTCATCTTGAGGTGGATGCATCCTCTGTTGGGGCTGGAGCGGTGCTCTCCCAGAGAGGGCCCAAGGGTCGAACTTCCACATGCGGCTTCTTTTCCAAGACCTTTTCCCCAGCTGAGAGAAATTACTCTATTGGAGACAGAGAGCTGCTGGCCATCAAGCTTCCGCTAGAAGAATGGCGGTATCTTCTGGAAGGTGCTCTCCATCCTGTGAGTGTGTATACTTATACGAAACGAAATTGAGGGACTGAATTTGTATATGGTTACACGTCCACACATCAAAAAATCATATGTATTACAAAAAAGAAGAAAAGAGGATGTGTATATAGGACAAAAATTCTTTACTGAATGATACAGATATTAAAAACACTAAAAAAGCTGTAAAAAGCTTTACAGTACAAATCCTATGTACAGGGCCAAATGAAAGATATAACTGGACGGTAATGTACTAATGAGCTCCAATAGACAAGTAGATCAATATAGTAACGTAAAAAAAAATCTATAAATATTGGAGCAAAGAAAGTGCATTAGTGCAAAGTTAAATACTATAAGCATGATAACATGATAATAAAGGATTTACATGATATTACCGTCATCTAGTGAGTCAGGTTGGCCCATATGAAACACAGGAGTGGAACCCCACTCCCCATCCAACTGACCTGCCTCCCTGGCTTTCATCCCAGTACTAGATACCACATGTCTCTTCTACAATTGGGTATTGTATGAGCAGGTTGAGGGTTTACCAGGTTTTACTCCACACTTTATTGTTTTGCACAGAGCACTTTTCTGCATTGCCGCCATCTAGAGGTTTTTCTAGGACCGACTATGGTAATTTACCTATAAATAATTGTCTATCTGGGCGAATTACTGATTGTGGATGGGGAGTGTAAGGTACTACTACCCTTGGAAGCTTTATACACCCACTGGGTGTATGTTTTAAGTGTTTTTATATTTGTTGTCTTGTTATTATTACTGTTTGTATCAATAAATGGATTTTTTGGTAATATGATTTCCTGTACGCATCCAACTTTTTTCTTGTTCTGATTGTTGCATCAATTATTGGGATGCGTGGATACATTATTTGCTTACATTGTGCCGGTGCCTGCTCTCCTTTTGTGTAGTTTATAGTAATTGTCTATTTTTGTATCACTTACAAATCTATTTGCAGTTTTATAGCTACTTGCTGATCTAAATACTGAATGACTTCAGAAATGATCCTGCATAGTGAACATGTGGACATATATTTTACATTATGAAGAATGTAATATAGTTATCATATATTTACCATAGTTGGTACCAGTTCCAGTGTGCCACCAAAATAAAGGCCTTCTGAAGTAGAAAACTTTTGCTGGAAAATAAACACCACTTAAAAACCACTTGGGAAGGTTTCATACCTAGCTTACGTTATCGCTCGCTATAAACAATGTACAATCCATCTATAGATCTATCGATCTAACTAGTGATCTATCAAACTATTTATACATACTCCACGGAGACATACGCTGTCACCCAAACGCATTCTTCTGCACCTTATCTACAGAATAAGTGCCCATTGCACACAAACATTTTTATATGGCTGTGTGCTACCCATACTGTACCATTTTAATACAGGTAACACATGGCCACACTTCATTTGGCAATATGATCATTGATTTGAATGGTCATATTTTGCGTAGTGTTTCAGAACCGAGGGCCTCCTGGCTTTCTATGTAGAGGGGAGGGATGAGGAGCGCTCACAACCCTCCCTCTTGCACCCGGCCGATTGCCAAGTCCAGGTTCACGCCTAAGGGCAAGGGGCCTAAAGAGGGCTATACAGATATCATATTATACATGTACATACAACATAGGTCAGACAGAACTTTCTGGGGGTCCTCACAATTTTTAATAGTTGTCAATTGCATTTGTTTTTTAAAATTCTAAAAGATATAAGGAAGAATATGTATTAACTAGCTGTATCTCCCAGCGTTGTAAATAACTGTTCTTAGCTACAACAAAATAGAATGGGGTAACAAAAAATATTTTATATGTATTTATAGACTGTCTCAGACTGTCTCTTCCAGTGACTGTCTGTCGCCGGTAGTCTCATTTCAGTGACTGTCTCTGTCACTTTGTCTATGGGGGTATTTATCAGAAGTGTCTGAGAGCAGAACTGCTCTAGTTGCCCACGGCAACCAATCAGAGCTCAATTTTCCTTTTTGCACAGCGGTTTATAAAATTACAGCTGATCCTTACCCCTCACCCCTCCATAGGCAGGCAAGTGGCCGCTCACCTCTGTGGTAGTGCAGTGACACACCGTGTTCTCACCGTCCCCTCAGCAGGAGCGAAAGAAATCTATTGGGGCCCCTATCTAGTTGCAAATCATGTGACCTGATAACGGCCCCCATAAAGGCCTTGTGTATGAGCCCTAAGTGATAAGTTATGGAGGTTATTATATCATTGATTAGTTATGCAGGTGACTATATTATCCATAAGTTATGCTGTTGCCTATACCATATATTAGTTATGGAGGTGATTTTATCATTGATTAGTTATGCATCTATATCATTCATTAGTCATTTACGTGACTATATCATTAGTAATGGAGGAGACTATATCATTGATTAACAATGAAGGTGACTTTATAATTGATTATCTATAGAGTCGACTACTATATATAATTGATTAGGGATAAATATTCCTATTTAGTTGATTATGTATGGAGAGCGGTTGATTAGCCATGGAGGTCACTATATCATTGATAATTTGAGGAAAGTCCTCAGCAGCACAATTGTAACAAAATGGCGGGTGCAAGCTACCAGGGCCAGGAGAACAGGTCCTCCAAAATATGTACAGTGAAAAAAGCAGCACTCCAACGCAGGTAGATGTGAGGTTATAAGGTGGTGTCTTTATTCCACGGTGCACCTGCTACTTTTACTGTGATCAAGGATAGACAGGGTTTATTACACGGGATGCTCAGTAGGTGCCCTCAGAACACCTGCTCTCTGGATTTTGGTTTACAGATCATGCTTGCATTCCTCATATGTTTGTAACATTGTAACAGAACTAATGGAGCGATCAACATTTTGTTTGTACTGAGCAGCCGGGTATTTGATTGTCTATTTTACTTGTCACTTTTGTTGATGCACCTTACTCCATTTCTTAAAGGAAACCTACCACTTGTAGTAGCAGGTTTCCGATGGAAATACCGGGCACCAGCTCAGGGTGAGCTGGTGCCGGAGCTTATTTTAGTTAGTGTTTTAAACCGTGGTATCGCGGTTTAAAACACTTTTTAAACGTTATAGCCGGCGCAGGCAGGTACGCGCTCGGCGCTTACCGTGCACGCGGCTCTCATTCACTTCCTATGTAGCCGCGCGCACGGTAAGCGCCGAGCGCGTACCTGCCTGCGCCGGCTATAAAGTTTAAAAAGTGTTTTAAACCGCGATACCGCGGTTTAAAACACTAACTAAAATAAGCTCCGGCACCAGCTCACCCTGAGCTGGTGCCCGGTATTGCCATCAGAAACCTGCCACTACAAGTGGTAGGTTTCCTTTAACTACTGTGATGTAGATTTGTAGAATTGCCTTGACTATTTGCACTTTATTGTATTGTATTGTATTATGCATATATCAATATTACAAGCACGTTGTATATACTTCTCTGCACTTTATATAGTTAACATGGGCACTTCCTTTTTTTGTATAAATTTCTGCCCTATTCATTGTAAATATTGCTTGAGAAAGACTCATACTGAGCTAAAATGTCGCCACTTATCACTATCAGGGGCGGACTGGCCATTGTACTCACCGGGAATTCTCCCGGTGGGCCGGTCGGTTTCTGGCTGGACAGGGCCGATCTCCTCTGTCTGGGGCCGGTCTCCTCTCCCCCTCCTCGGACTTCCTACAACTTTAATCAATAGTACCCACATCCTATAATTGATGCGGGTACTAGTGACACGCAGAGGCAGTGAAGCGCCGCTGCCTGTGAGCTGAGGGTCCGGAGCGCACAGGTATGGTGTACAGCGCGCAGGCCGGCACCGCTCAGCTCACACTACATCCTACTGGAGCTGCTCCGTGCAGCAGTGATGTCACGGGAGGGGGCGGAGCCTCCGGGAAAGGGGCGTGACTTTATACACAGTCTCCTCACAGTGCAGGAAGTGGAGCTGTAATGGCTGCCTGCAAGAAGAACTGGTAGGGGGACTGTGTGCAAACATGTGTATGGAGGTGAGGGGGCTTCACAGGAGGAGATAGGATGGCTGTAATAAGGTCAGGGAACACATGTATCTTACATGGGACTGCATGTCTGGCGGGTGCTCAGGTGGCATGAGGTGTGTGTTACGTGGATCTGCATGTCTGGCGGGTGCTCAGGTGGCATGAAGTGTGTGTTATGTGGGGCTGCATGTCTGTCGGGTGCTGAGGTGGCATGAGGTGTGTGTTACGTGGGGCTGCATGTCTGGCGGGTGCTCAGGTGGCATGAGGTGTGTGTTACGTGGGGCTGCATGTCTGGCGGGTGCTCAGGTGGCATGAGGTGTGTGTTACGTGGGGCTGCATGTCTGGCGGGTGCTCAGGTGGCATGAGGTGTGTGTTACGTGGGGCTGCATGTCTGACGGGTGCTCAGGTGGCATGAGGTGTGTGTTACGTGGGGCTGCATGTCTGGCGGGTGCTCAGGTGGCATGAGGTGTGTGTTACGTGGGGCTGCATGTCTGGCGGGTGCTCAGGTGGCATGAGGTGTGTGTTACGTGGGGCTGCATGTCTGGCGGGTGCTCAGGTGGCATGAGGTGTGTGTTACGTGGGGCTGCATGTCTGGCAGGGGCGGACTGGGAATTTAAAATGGCCCTGGAAAAAACTGTAAAAGTGGCCCCATTTTATGGGCGGAGTCAAGACAAGTGGGTGTGGTCAGACAATATGGGTGGGGTCATAACCGACAAATTGTTGGTATATATAGAATAACACATTTAATCCTGCCTTCTTTATACAAAATAAAACTACTAAAATACGTTTTCCCATATACAAGCTAACTATCTATAATACTGCTCCCTATGTACAAGAATGTAACTACTATAATACTGCCCCCTATGTACAAGAATATAACTACTATAATACTGCCCCCTATGTACAAGAATATAACTACTATAATACTGCCCCTATGTACAAGAATATAACTACTATAATACCGCCCCCTATGTACAGGAATATAACTACTATAATACTGCCCACTGTGTACAAGAATAGAACTACTATAATACTGCCCCCTATGTACAAGAATAGAACTACTATAATACTGCCCCCTATGTACAAGAATAGAACTACTATAATACTGCCCCCTATGTACAGGAATAGAACTACTATAATACTGCCCCCTATGTACAAGAATATAACTACTATAATACTGCCCCCTATGTACAGGAATAGAACTACTATAATACTGCCCCCTATGTACAAGAATAGAACTACTATAATACTGCCCCCTATGTACAAGAATAGAACTACTATAATACTGCCCCGTATGTACAAGAATATAACTACTATAATACTGCCCCTATGTACAAGAATATAACTACTATAATACTGCCCCCTATGTACAAGAATATAACTACTATAATACTGCCCCCTATGTACAAGAATATAACTACTATAATACTGCCCCCTATGTACAAGAATATAACTACTATAATACTGCCCCCTATGTACAAGAATAGAACTACTATAATACTGCCCCCTATGTACAGGATTATAACTACTATAATACTGCCCCCTATGTACAAGAATATAACTACTATAATACTGCCCCTATGTACAAGAATATAACTACTATAATACTGCCCCCTATGTACAAGAATATAATTGCAAAAAAACTGCCTCCTATGTACATGAGCACTTTACATAGAGGGGATGGCAGCAGTCCTGTGTAAGAAAACAAAGGTGGTCAGGCTGCAGCAGGCCATTGTAAAATATGGACCTATGGGGTGCAGCAGACCTGTGTAATTTATCCACATGGCTGCTGCACCCCATGGCAGCATATTATATGCAGGAATGCTGCGCCAGGCCTCCCTATCTTTCCTTCCACAGGACTTCTGTTTCTACCTCGTGTAAAGCAGAAAGTGTCACACTTCGGGCTACACTAAGTACGTTCCAGTATGGCACAATAATGCTTTTCCGGAATTTAAAAAACTAAAAGGGATTAATACGTGGATAACGGCAGGGGTGGTGACGATCTCTCAGTTTTTCGAAATCGTTCGAGCAATTGCAAGAACAATTTAATATTCCCCATCGCGCTTTCTATCAGTATCTCCATTTACGCCATGCGTAGTCAATACAGTTTAAAGAGGAGAACCCGTCAGTTGGGCCCCTCTCCTTTTTGGGATTACTGGAGCTCTCTGATGGCACGAGGGGTCTTATTTCAGCACTATATAATTTGTTGTTATCCAAACACCTGGAAAAATACCCCATTCAGGCTAGACATAAATGGGAAATAGATGTGGGGCAGCTATCAGATGACCAATGGAATGCCATATTAGAAATGACCCCACAGCTGTCTCTTTCCGAGTCTCATAGATACTCACAACTCTTGCTAATTCACAGGGCATACAGGTCGCCTGACCTTCTGCGGAAAATAGGGGTTTGGAATAATGCGAATTGCCCCAAGTGTGGCATAGATGATGCTGGACTGATGCACATGTTTTTGGGGTGTACTAAACTGGGAGAGTACTGGACTGACGTACTGGCACTAATTAGAGAAGTGTACTCTCTGACCCTTCAACCCTCCTCTGTGACCTGTGTGTTGGGTTATTTGGATGAGGCCTGCGATGTCAGACCGGTTAAGTTGGCCATAGCACGCATATTATACCAGGCTCGCAAACTTATAGCAGCACACTGGATCCAGCCTACTGTCCCCTCCTCTGCAGAACTACGCAGCAGACTGAACAATTATATTAGACTAGAACGAGCAGTATACAAAAAGAGAAACACATTAAAGAAATTTGATGCCATTTGGGGAAAATGGATGGATACCCCTGGGTTACCGTCAGGTGCACTTCTGACAGACGCTTTACTGCATATGTAGGGTTATCAAATGTACAGAAAGAATGTTACTGTGGAGAACCTGATACTGGGAAAGGCTACACTTAGGAGCTCAGTCCTTGAATGTTGAGACGAGTGAATACCTTAACGCATAGTGGTCAATTCTATATCTCAGTCTGGGCTGGGGGGGGGGGGGGACGGGTGAGGGAGGTGTTTGTGTATTTAATGTCTGTATGTTAAAGATGGTTAAAATTTTCCTATTGTACTCATGCTACCTGTGTGTAGTTATGTCTGTACTGGATTTGTGTACTGAAAATGGAAAATTGGTTAAGTGGTTAATAAAAACAATTTGATTTAAAAAAAGAAAGTGTCACACTTTATACAGGATTGTCAGAAGTGACATTTAGCTACTCACAGGTGATGATCATCTCCATCAGGTATAAAAGTGCACTGATTCTCCAGGATATCACTTGTCGATAAAGAATTCACGCTCACGTTTAGCCGCTACCTTGCAGCTCCTCTGTGAGCCTAAAGACACTACAGTCACTTACACTATAGTGTCACCTGAATAACACTGTGCTCCTAAGTAATATAATATATACCCCTCACACCACAACTGACCACACTGTGCCCCCATATATATCATACATACCCCTCACACCACAACTGACCACACTGTCCCCACATATATCATATATACCCCTCACACCACAACTGACCACACTGTCCCCACATATATTATATATACCCCTCACACCACAATTGACCACACTGTGCCCCTACATATATCATATATATCCCTCACACCACAACTGACCACAATGTACCCCCACATATATCATATATAGCCCTCACACCACAACTGACCACACTGTGCCCCCATATATATCATATATACCCCTCACACCACAACTGACCACACTGTGCCCCCATATATATCATATATACCCCTCACACCACAACTGACCACACTGTCCCCACATATATCATATATACCCCTCACACCACAACTGACCACACTGTGCCCCCATATATATCATATATACCCCTCACACCACAACTGACCACACTGTGCCCCTACATATATCATATATATCCCTCACACCACAACTGACCACAATGTACCCCCACATATATCATATATAGCCCTCACACCACAACTGACCACACTGTGCCCCCACATATATCATATATACCCCTCACACCACAACTGACCACACTGTGCCCCCACACATATCATATATACCCCTCACACTACAACTGGCCACACCGTGCCTCCACATATATCATATACACCCCTCACACCACAACTGACCACACTGTGCCCCCACATATATCATATATACCCCTCACACCACAACTGACCACACTGTCCCCACATATATCATATATACCCCTCACACCACAACTGACCACACTGTGCCCCCATATATATCATATATACCCCTCACACCACAACTGACCACACTGTCCCCACATATATTATATATACCCCTCACACCACAACTGACCACACTGTGCTCCCACATATATCATATATACCCCTCACACCACAACTGACCACACTGTACCCCCCACATATATCATATATACCCCTCACACCACAACTGACCACACTGTGCCCCCACATATATCATATATACCCCTCACACCACAACTGACCACACTGTGCCCCCACATATATCATATACACCCCTCACACCACAACTGACCACACTGTGCCCCCACATATATCATATATACCCCTCACACCACAACTGACCACACTGTGCCCCCACATATATCATATACACCCCTCACACCACAACTGACCACACTGTGCACCCACATATATCATATATAGCCCTCACACCACAACTGCCCACACTGTGCCCCCACATATATCATATACACCCCTCACACCACAACTGACCACACTGTGCCCCCACATATATCATATATACCCCTCACACCACAACTGACCACACTGTCCCCACATATATCATATATACCCCTCACACCACAACTGACCACACTGTGCCCCCATATATATCATATATACCCCTCACACCACAACTGACCACACTGTCCCCACAAATATTATATATACCCCTCACACCACAACTGACCACACTGTGCTCCCACATATATCATATATACCCCTCACACCACAACTGACCACACTGTACCCCCCACATATATCATATATACCCCTCACACCACAACTGACCACACTGTGCCCCCACATATATCATATATACCCCTCACACCACAACTGACCACACTGTGCCCCCACATATATCATATACACCCCTCACACCACAACTGACCACACTGTGCCCCCACATATATCATATATACCCCTCACACCACAACTGACCACACTGTGCCCCCACATATATCATATACACCCCTCACACCACAACTGACCACACTGTGCACCCACATATATCATATATAGCCCTCACACCACAACTGCCCACACTGTGCCCCCACATATATCATATATACCCCTCACACCACAACTGACCACACTGTGCCCCCACACATATCATATATACCCCTCACACTACAACTGGCCACACCGTGCCTCCACATATATCATATACACCCCTCACACCACAACTGACCACACTGTGCCCCCACATATATCATATATACCCCTCACACCACAACTGACCACACTGTCCCCACATATATCATATATACCCCTCACACCACAACTGACCACACTGTGCCCCCATATATATCATATATACCCCTCACACCACAACTGACCACACTGTCCCCACATATATTATATATACCCCTCACACCACAACTGACCACACTGTGCTCCCACATATATCATATATACCCCTCACACCACAACTGACCACACTGTGCCCCCACATATATCATATATACCCCTCACACCACAACTGACCACACTGATCAAACATACAGCTCTCCACTACATTAGAATAACTACAAATATATACTGTGAATACAGAAGTATATTCTGTTATATTTCCAAGACCTGTTACAATGTGCCAATGGTACATTGTAATAGATCATGTGTTAAATCCACATATACTGCCGTACTGTCGCATTGCAGTATATGGTAGGACCAATCCAGGGGTATGAAAAAGTAAAAAAAAAAAAAAAAATTATAAAAAAGCTAAATATTTAAATCACCCACTTTCCCTAGAACTGAAATAAAAATAAACAGTAAAAATCATAAACATGTAAGGTATCCCCGCAAAATGTCCTTTCTATCAAAATATAATAACGGTTATTCTCGGTGTTGAACCCAGTAATGCAAGTGATCAAAGGCCGGACAGATTTCAAAAAGGAAGCAAAGAAAACATCAGCTCATCCCGCAAAAATTCACATCTTTACACAGTCCCGTACACCCAGAGGTCGCACTAAGATATTTCTAGAAGGGTAATATTACTCTTCTTACTACTTTTGAGGAGTATATTTGGCCGGGGAGGAGTATGAAATTTTCAGTAATACATTTATATATAACTCCTGGCGGTATAGAATGTTGATAGACGCTATTTATATAATCATGTGTCAGTGTCTTCTGTGTTTAAATTGAGGCAGTTACATTATGCATTGCCCAGACTGGAGCTGACGCCACCAACCCCCCCCAACCAGACTGCGACTGCAGCCACCGAAACCTCCCACCACCAAACTGTGGCTGCAGCCACCGAAACCACCCACCACCAACCTGTGGCTGCAGCCACCGAAACCTCCCACCACCAACCCGTGGCTAACGCCACTGACACCAAACACCAAGACTGCAGCCGACGCCGCCGAACCCCAGTGGCCAGACTGCAGCTGATACTGCACATTCATGATGGTTGCTTTGTAAAAAGCTTTTTTATTTAATTAAAGAAATTTTATTTCATTTTTTTTGTGTGTGTGTGGGGGGGGGGGGGGGCGTTTTTTCATTATTTTATTAATTGAATTTGCATCTTTGTCATTTTTTGCCACCTGCGCACCCGCCAGACATGCAGCCCCACGTAACACACACCTCATGCCACCTCAGCACCCGCCAGACATGCAGCCCCACGTAACACACACCTCATGCCACCTGAGCACCCGCCAGACATGCAGTCCCACGTAACACACACCTCATGCCACCTGAGCACCCGCCAGACATGCAGCCCCACGTAACACACACCTCATGCCACCTCAGAACCCGCCAGACATGCAGCCCCACGTAACACACACCTCATGCCACCTGAGCACCCGCCAGACATGCAGCCCCACATAACACACACCTCATGCCACCTGAGCACCCGCCAGACATGCAGCCCCACGTAACACACACCTCATGTCACCTGAGCACCCGCCAGACATGCAGCCCCACGTAACACACACCTCATGCCACCTGAGCACCCGCCAGACATGCAGCCCCACATAACACACACCTCATGCCACCTGAGCACCCGCCAGACATGCAGCCCCACGTAACACACACCTCATGCCACCTGAGCACCCGCCAGACATGCAGCCCCACGTAACACACACCTCATGCCACCTCAGAACCCGCCAGACATGCAGCCCCACGTAACACACACCTCATGCCACCTGAGCACCCGCCAGACATGCAGCCCCACGTAACACACACCTCATGCCACCTGAGCACCCGCCAGACATGCAGCCCCACATAACACACACCTCATGCCACCTGAGCACCCGCCAGACAAGCAGCCCCACGTAACACACACCTCATGCCACCTGAGCACCCGCCAGACATGCAGCCCCACGTAACACACACCTCATGCCACCTGAGCACCCGCCAGACATGCAGATCCACGTAACACACACCTCATGCCACCTGAGCACCCGCCAGACATGCAGCCCCACATAACACACACCTCATGCCACCTGAGCACCCGCCAGACAAGCAGCCCCACATAACACACACCTCATGCCACCTGAGCACCCGCCAGACATGCAGCCCCACGTAACCCACACCTCATGCCACCTGAGCACCCGCCAGACATGCAGCCCCACATAACACACACCTCATGCCACCTGAGCACCCGCCAGACATGCAGCCCCACGTAACACACACCTCATGCCACCTCAGCACCCGCCAGAAATGCAGCCCCACGTAACACACACCTCATGCCACCTGAGCACCCGTCAGACATGCAGCCCCACGTAACACACACCTCATGCCACCTGAGCACCCGCCAGACATGCAGCCCCACGTAACACACACCTCATGCCACCTGAGCACCCGCCAGACATGCAGCCCCACGTAACACACACCTCATGCCACCTGAGCACCCGCCAGACATGCAGCCCCACGTAACACACACCTCATGCCACCTGAGCACCCGCCAGACATGCAGCCCCACGTAACACACACCTCATGCCACCTGAGCACCCGCCAGACATGCAGTCCCACATAACACACACCTCATGCCACCTGAGCACCCGCCAGACATGCAGCCCCACGTAACACACACCTCATGCCACCTGAGCACCCGCCAGACATGCAGCCCCACATAACACACACTTCATGCCACCTGAGCACCCGCCAGACATGCAGCCCCACGTAACACACACCTCATGCCACCTGAGCACCCGTCAGACATGCAGCCCCACGTAACACACACCTCATGCCACCTGAGCACCCGCCAGACATGCAGCCCCACGTAACACACACCTCATGCCACCTGAGCACCCGCCAGACATGCAGCCCCACGTAACACACACCTCATGCCACCTGAGCACCCGCCAGACATGCAGCCCCACGTAACACACACCTCATGCCACCTGAGCACCCGCCAGACATGCAGCCCCACGTAACACACACCTCATGCCACCTCAGCACCCGCCAGACATGCAGCCCCACATAACACACACTTCATGCCACCTGAGCACCCGCCAGACATGCAGCCCCACGTAACACACACCTCATGCCACCTGAGCACCCGCCAGACATGCAGCCCCACGTAACACACACCTCATGCCACCTGAGCACCCGCCAGACATGCAGTCCCATGTAAGATACACCTCATGCCACCTCAGCCCCTGCCAGACATGCAGCCCCACGTAACACACACCTCATGCCACCTCAGCACCCGACAGACATGCAGCCCCACGTAACCCACACCTCATGCCACCTCAGCCCCTGCCAGACATGCAGCCCCACGTAACACACACCTCATGCCACCTCAGCACCCGACAGACATGCAGCCCCACATAACACACACTTCATGCCACCTGAGCACCCGCCAGACATGCAGATCCACGTAACACACACCTCATGCCACCTCAGCACCCGACAGACATGCAGCCCCACATAACACACACTTCATGCCACCTGAGCACCCGCCAGACATGCAGCCCCACGTAACACACACCTCATGCCACCTGAGCACCCGCCAGACATGCAGCCCCACGTAACACACACCTCATGCCACCTGAGCACCCGCCAGACATGCAGCCCCACGTAACACACACCTCATGCCACCTCAGCACCCGCCAGACATGCAGCCCCACGTAACACACACCTCATGCCACCTGAGCACCCGCCAGACATGCAGTCCCATGTAAGATACATGTGTTCCCTGACCTTATTACAGCCATCCTATCTCCTCCTGTGAAGCCCCCTCAACTCCATACACATGTTTGCACACAGTCCCCCTACCAGTTCTTCTTGCAGGCAGCCATTACAGCTCCACTTCCTGCACTGTGAGGAGACTGTGTATAAAGTCACGCCCCTTTCCCGGAGGCTCCGCCCCCTCCCGTGACATCACTGCTGCACGGAGCAGCTCCAGTAGGATGTAGTGTGAGCTGAGCGGTGCCGGCCTGCGCGCTGTACGCCATACCTGTGCGCTCCGGACCCTCAGCTCACAGGCAGCGGCGCTTCACTGCCTCTGCGTGTCACTAGTACCCGCATCAATTATAGGATGTGGGTACTATTGATTAAAGTTGTAGGAAGTCCGAGGAGGGGGAGAGGAGACCGGCCCCAGACAGAGGAGATCGGCCCTGTCCAGCCAGAAACCGACCGGCCCACCGGGAGAATTCCCGGTGAGTACAATGGCCAGTCCGCCCCTGGGTACATATTATAATAATATTGAGGGTAACTTTTTGTCCTTAGCAGGTATAGGATCTAAAAAACTGTGTATGATGATTACTATTTAAGAATTCGATATAGATCCAGTTTTGTAACTCTGTTAGGCAGATCATGGCATATTGTATGTATGTATTTTTTTTCTATAATGCACAGTGATTTGTCTCTGATAAGACTGTACATGTATTTACAATGAATATTCTGTATTTTCTCTTAGTATTTTTGCAAAAAATTAATAAAGAAAATTAAAAAGAAAAAAAAAAGAGACCAACAGTGCAGCGCAAGGTGGTAAATACTTACATAGACCAACAGGAGAGCGCCAGCCTGTATATACTAACAGAGACCAACAGGACAGTGACAGCCTGTATATACTAACAGAGACCAACAGGACAGTGACAGCCTGTATATACTAACAGAGACCAACAGGGCAGTGACAGCCTGTATATACTAACAGAGACCAACAGGGCAGTGACAGCCTGTATAAACTAAAAGAGACCAACAGGGCAGTGACAGCCTGTATATACTAACAGAGACCAACAGGGCAGTGACAGCCTGTATAAACTAAAAGAGACCAACAGGGCAGCACCAGCCTGTATATACTAACAGAGACCAACAGGGCAGTGACAGCCTGTATATACTAACAGAGACCAACAGGGCAGTGACAGCCTGTATATACTAACAGAGACCAACAGGGCAGCTCCAGCTGGTAAATACTAACAGAGACCAACAGGGCAGGACCAGCTGGTAAATACTAACAGAGACCAACAGGGCAGTGCCAGCCTCTATATAAAACAGAGACCAACAGGGCCACTGCTAACCTGTATATACTGTCAGAAACCAACAGGGCAGTGCAGCCTCTATATCAGTGATGGCGAACCTTTTAGAGACCGAGTGCCCAAACTACAACAAAGACCCGCTTATTTATCGCAAAGTGCCAGCACAGAAATTTAATTTGTGATTCATACTCCCTGCTCTGTCACAGTTTTCATTGATACCAGCACCTGAGGACACCAATAAAGCAGAAAATAGTCCCAGGTAGAGCTGTCACTTTAAAATAGCTCTGTGCACAGCAAGTCCTGGGATGTCTGGGACTGTAGGAAGATACCTGGAGTCATCTCTGGTGATGGCCTGAGTGCCCACAGAAAGGGCTCTGAGTGCCACCTCTGGCACCAGTGCCATAGGTTAGCCATCACTGCTCTATATAGTAACAGAGACCAACAGGGCAGCCTGTATATACTAACAGAGACCAACAGGGTAGCGCCAGCCAGTATATACTAACAGAGACCAACAGGGTAGCGCCAGCCAGTATATACTAACAGAGACCAACAGGGTAGCGCCAGCCTGTATATACTAACAGAGACCAACAGGGCAGCACCAGCCAGTATATACTAACAGAGACCAACAGGGTAGCGCCAGCCAGTATATACTAACAGAGACCAACAGGGTAGCGCCAGCCAGTATATACTAACAGAGACCAACAGGGTAGCACCAGCCTGTATATACTAACAGAGACCAACAGGGCAGCACCAGCCTGTATATACTAACAGAGACGTGGCAGAGATGGGCAGCACAGGGACGCCCTGCATCATGTATAACCATTATGCTTGAAAAATTTTCCTGGGCATACTAACAGACACAAACAGGGCAGCGCCAGCCTGTATATACTAACAGAGACCAACAGGGCAGGGCCAGCCTGTATATACTAACAGAGAAGTGAAATCTTCTCACCACACAGACCACGCAGACATCAAAGATAAAGCTACCTCTAAGGCAACTCATACATTGCATTGAATAGCATGTTTTTGTATGAAACACAAGACTACAAAGTTGCACAGTACTGCTCAGTACAATATACAGAAGCTTATTATGCTTTATTAACCAGTTCAGGACCAGGCCATTTCTTGTTTTTTCATTTCCATTTTTCTCTCCCCATCTTCAAAATTCTATAACTTTTTCATTTTTACGTAAAGAGCTCTGTGATGGCTTGTTTTCTGCGAATCAAATTGCACTTTATAGTGATGGTATTGAATATTCCATGCCGTGTACTGGGAAGCAGGAAAAAAATTTCAAATGCAGTGAAAATGATGAAAAAACGCATTTTCTTGTGGGCTTGGGTTCTACGGCTTTTACTGAGTGCCCCAAATGACATGTCTATTTTATTCTTTGGGTCGACACGATTACGCGGATACCAAATTTTTATAGGTTTTATAATGTTTTCATACTTTTACAAAAATTAAAACCTCCTGTACAAATTTATTTTTTTTTTTTCCATCTTCTGGCGCTAAAAACTTTTTTATACTTTGTTGTACGGAGCTGTGAGTGGTGTCATTTTTGCGATTTTTTTATGTTATGTCATTTTTAGGACTGTGCGACCTTTTGATCACTTTTTAAAATATTTTTCAAAATGGCAAAGAAGTACCATTTGCGACTTTCCGTTACGGGGTTAAATGCAGTGAAAAACCATTATTATATTTTGATAGATCAAGCATTGGATCCGTCCATACCTAATGTGTTTATGATTTTTACTGTTTATTTATATTTATATCAGTTCTAGGGGAAAAAGGGGGTTATTTGAATTTTTAGGTTTTTTTAATTATAATTTTTTTAAAATTTTTTTATTTTATTTTAATTTTTACTATTTTTCAGACTCCCTAGGGTACTTTAACCCAGGTTGTCTGATCAATCCTATCATATACTGCCATACTACAGTATGGCTCATTTTTTTTCATGACTGAGCTTAACGTTTTTTCAATGTAGTCATATTAAAGATTTTTAGCAGTACCATGTGGGGTACATATAGCGAATTGGAAATTTTCCACCCCTTTCTTTCATAGGGTTTAAAAAAAATAACATGTCTCGTAATTTTTTTTGCCACATATTTGTGTTAACCTGGCAAAGAAAATAAAAGTATAAATTGATTTGATGTGTTTTTTTTCACATTCTATTTTGTAAACAAAGGGAAATCAACCAAGCACAATGACAGCGTGGTTGTGTAGCAGAGAAAAATGTATTTATTTTTTAAAATATTTTGAAAAAGCATAACATTATTTTTATTACTCGATTGACAAAGTTTAGTGAAGGATTGTTCTTATGGGATAGGCATTAGAGTTCATTTTGGTCTTCAAACATATTTTAATAGCTCTTTAGGCATCCTTTTAACCCCTCAATGATGTGTGACGTATTACTACGTCACACGTCGGCTGCAAGTGATTGGACAGGGCTCACAGGCTAAGCCCTCTCCATAGACCGTGAGCGTTTGCTGCATATTGCAAAAACACCCACTGGTGACCCCAAAAAATGTAAATCACCCCTTTCCCTAGAACTGATATAAATATAAATAAACAGTAAAAATCAAAGTAAAAAATTCCTCCAGCTGAAAGTAGTAGTCTGACAGACAACAATAGTTAACAATAGCCAATTTTACACAGCACTAACCAAACTAACCCCTACAATTTCCATAAAAGCATTATTATGGTTATTTCATAGCTTGTAAAGGGGCTAATGACGATGCAATTGCTATGTAAGTTAAGTGCCGTATGTGTGCATAATAACAATAAAATTCTTTAAAAAAAAAAAAAAAAATTTTGTACAGGAAGTTTTCATTTTTGTAAATTTATGAAAGCATTTTAAAACCTATATAAATTTGTTATCCCCGTGATCGCACCAACTCAAAGAATAAAGTAGACCTGTCATTTTGGGTGCACAGTGAAAACCATAAAATCCAAGCCCTCAAGAAAACGGCACAAATGCATTTTTTCAGCAATTTCACTGCATTTGGAATTTTTTTCCCAGTTTACCGGGGTACACAGAATGGAATATTAAATAGCATCTCTATGAAGTGCAATTTGTTCCACAGAAAACAAGCCCTCACACAGCTCTTTACATGGAAAAATAAAAAAGTTATAGAGTTTTGAAGTTGGGGAATGAAAAATGAAAACGCAAAAACGAAAAAGGTGGGAAAACAGAAAGCCCCCATTTCAAAGAAGCTGTTTTTCTTATTTTGCCTTAATTGTTTGCAAAGTACCTCAAGTAATTGTAGAGCAAACAATTATGTTAATGTGGATACCAGGTTTACAGATTTATCAATTATTTTTTAAAGTAATTTTGAATGAGGCCCATACACGACCACAATAAAATGTCATGTTGGTGATAATCAAGTGGACACACATGACCTACAGGTCTACTACTTGTATTGACAGAGAAAATAATAACCAAATATTTTATTAAATGACTTCCTTTTCCCTGCCATGGTCTCATACTTGGCTGATGCTCAGCTTCCTTCCATGAGAGAAGAGCTGGTATCTACTGTACACCGCCTACAGGGAGGCTGAGACACCCTTACTGATGCTGTATTCCATCTGCAACTCTGTCTTTCCAGATTGGCTGCTGTTATGTATTATATATTATGTGCTCTCCTAGGAGGCCTCTAGAGTTGTTTAATAAGTCAATGTATCTTTACATGTAGACGCCAATAATTAAAGGGAACCCGTCACAAGAGATCTCATTTTCACTCCCCCACTGCTAAACTCCTCCATCCCTCCCTGATGTCAGCTCGCCGCGCTGTAAACTCTTTTCCTGCACAGGAGTTCAAAGGTGAGGGCTGAGAGCTGAGGAGCTGAATGGGCTCCTGCAACTTGTCTTTAGTGAAAATTAGGTCCCTGGTGACAGGTTCCCTTTAAAACTGACTGCAAAAGTTTGGAAATAACAACCTTTACATTTCAGGTTCACAAAGAAGAAGAAATTGTTAATAAATTTAATATTGACGTCCATGTGACGGCTGTACTAGGCTTGCTGGTAAGTTACTTATTTTATAGTTCATTTCAAAACATACAAGGATCATATAATGAGAATGTTTAAAAAAAATGGAATAACTGTAGTCCAGGCAGTCCAAGTACAGATAACTTCTAGTTGCAGATGTACAACTCTGCCCAATGTGACCTCTGGTGGTAATTGGTGCTGGTAATTTACATGACCGGGATAGGGCTGAGTCATAGGACCGGCTCACAGAGCAGAAAAAGGAACCCTCCTTAACCAAAACTAAATAAAACACACACATTTTAATGTTGGAAATGTGCTGGTCACAGCTTTATTTATTCTTTGAAAATCTATAAAATATAAACTTTATTAAACATATATTAACAAATTACAAAATATGATGAAATACATTAAACATCAAATCTTTTAGTGGCCGAGTACTTGACAACAGAGCAGAAAATTGTTTGTCCATTTTGACAACCAACTTAGTCCGGTGTAACCGTTAAGTAAAATATCATTGCTCAGAGCTCACGCTCAGCGTGTAAACAACCACACCTACCAATCCACAAGCCGCACACCAACCTGGCAAGTGGCGAGGGCAGAATGTGGCAAATATCAAAAGAATCCAGCTCCTGAGGTCACTCTCTCAAGGAGACTGCAATTCAATTCTCCAACTTCCCGGACTTTAGAACAAATGATGCAATCAATTTACCAAATATAAATTATCTGTTGCCAAGCACCCGCCACAGCGCGGCGTCTTGACTCCTCAAGATGCCGTGCACCGCCACACCCTCCAACCAAAACCGACCACCTCGGACAAACCGTAATTAAAAACATCCAAACCAAGATCCGTCAAATGCACACCATCCTTACCCGTGTAGCTGCGATCAGCCTCCAACAAACCATGTCGCACAACCAAACCTCCAATCAAACGGATGAATTTGCCAAAACACTTATTGATCTTCACTCGAGTCCGATTCAGTGCCGCCACTGAAACTGCGTTCCTTCATCGCTCCCTTCTCACCATCTCAGACCAAATCAACAACACATCAGGATATTCACTCATAAACCACAACACATCTCTCTTCATTGCCTTAATCAATTGACGCATAGGAAAACTCCCAATGTCATTGCCCCCGGCATGAATCAACAAGACATCCGGAGCACCCCATCGTTCAATTGCCATACGCAACTTCGCACGCAATGCCTCCCACTTAAGCCCCCTGTAACCAAGCCAACGCACACTTACCAAATTTCCATCGAGCCCAAGAAACCTACCACCCAAACGTAGCTGAGCCCTCTTTTCCGCCCAATGAATAAAAGAGTGTCCGAAAATCCATATGACACATCTTTTAACCCCTTAAGGACGGAGGGTTTTCCGGCTCATTTCTCGCTCTCCAACTTCAAAAATCCATAACTTTTTCATTTTTACGTGTACAGACCTGTGTGAGGGCTTATTTTGTGCGTAACAAATTTTACTTTCCCGTAATGTTATTTATTTTAACATGCCGTGTACTGCGAAGCTGAAAAAAAATTCCAAATGTGGAAAAATTGAAAAAAAACCGCACGTGCGTCACGTTCTTGTGGGCTCAGTTTTTACGACTTTCACTCTTCGCTCCAAATAACACGCCTACTTTATTCTTTGGTTCGGTGCGATCGCAGTGATACCAAATTTATATAGGTTTTATTGTGTTTTAATACATTTTCAAAAATTAAACGAATGTGTACAAAAAAGAAAAAAAATTTTTTGCCATCTTCTGACGCTAATAACTTTTTCATACTTTGGCGCACGGAAATGTGTGAGGGGTCATTTTTTGCGAAATGAGGCGACGTTTTCATTGCTACCATTTTGAGGTCTGTGCGACATTTTGATCATTTTTTATTTCATTTTTTATGTTATGTAAAAAGGTGTAAAAGTCGCATTTCGGACATTTGGGCGCCATTTCCCGCCTCGGAGGTCACCGCCGGCCGTAACCGTTTTTATATTTTGATAGATCGGGCATTTTGGGACGCGGCGATACCTAATATGTCTGTGATTTTTACTGTTTGTTATGTTTTATATCCGTTCTAGGGAAAGGGGGGTGATTTGAACTTTTAATATTTTATTAATTTTTTTTATTTTTTAAACTTTTTTTTTTCTTTTTTTTTTTACTATTTTTTAGACCATCTAGGGTACAATAACCCTAGATGATCAGATCGCTCCTACCATATACTGCAATACTACAGTATTGCAATATATGGCGTTTTTGCAGGTCTTACATTACAATGAGCCACTGGCTCATTGTAACGAACCTGCATAAACCATGTAGCCTCGTGTCAAGAGAAGACCCGAGGCTACCATGGTAACCGATCGCCGCCCCCCGATGACGTTCGGGGGCGTGGCGATCGAAAAAAAGATGGCGGCGCCCGCGCGCCGCCGTCTTTTAAACGCCGCCCGCGACTTTGCGGGCGGCGTTTAGAGGGTTAATAGCCGCGATCGGTGCAAGCACCGACCGCGGTTATTAGCGGTGGGGGTTTTGTGCAAAATGCAAAAACCCCCACCTCTGTATGAAGAGGACTCAGCCCGTGAGCCCTCTTCATACTTCCCTTATACCTCTGCGCCGTAGAGCTACGGCGCAGAGCGTTAAGGGGTTAAAACCTATCAAAAAATAAACAAGCGTAACAGCCAAACTACACACCACTCCCCCTTTTATTTCTCTAATCTATGAAGCCGAACATAAGAACGAAACCTCCTAGACTCCCATCGCCCAATTCTCTTGATATCTGCCTTCGACAAACCCACCTAGCTGCCTCAGTCGCCGCTCCAATGCGAAAAGAATGCGAACAATACTCCTTCGCATTTAACCCCAACAAATTCAAACACTTTCTAAAAACTGCAACAAACTGAAATCTAGACAAGGCCTTCCCATTCTGATGAACCAATAACGCATCCCCTGTTGCTGGACGGAATGACAAAAAGGACTCAAGGCACTCCACCGGACAGCCCACAAACCCAGGCACCCGTCGTAGGCGCACCAAAAAACCCCGACCCGAGCGATCCGTTTTAGCGTCCAGCAACACAATCCTAACCTCACCATCCACACACTGCACGTTCCGCAACTGAATACCCCCGCTGCGAGAGCAGCTTCCACTCACCAACTCACTAATCCTGAACGCCCCAAAAAATGCCCAAGAGTATGCCAATGTAAACAAACAGCCCTCGTACTCTGACACACAGACCTCCCGAATTTTTCCTACCAAATCCTTCAAAAGATCAAAAGATACAGGTCTCCTACAGTCCTCCCTATAACGGCCCTTCTTGTAACCCTTCACCGCTTGCTTCACTAGAAAACCCTGAGTCGAATCCTCTCCCCCCGTTAATTTAAACAAAAAGGCCAAAGCCGCCAAGGTCCTCTGAACCACTGCCACAGAAGCCCCCCTTTCAAACAGCCGTAGCAAAAAACAAAACAAAACAGACTCTCGACTAGATGACCCCCCGACTGCACACCACTCATCAAGCAATAAAAAACAATCACGCCATACCTTCTTGTAGGAAACCCAAGTCGAAGGGGCTAAAGACAACTGAACCCATGGGAATAATTTCAACGCATCATCTCCCACAAATGCTCCGGACACTGCACCGACCGCAACGCCGCCCCCGGAACCAACTCCCGGAACCTGACCAGCTGCAATCGAGACAAAGCATCCTCCACTTCATTATCAACACCTGGAACGTGTACCGACCGAAAATACACATTCAAACGAAGGCACAACAACACCAAATGCCGCAACAACACGATGACTGGGGGAGAGCTTGACGTCTGTTTGTTAATAACATTAACCACTGACATGTTGTCACAATAGAAGACCACACTTCTGTTTGCTAACTGGCTACCCCACAATTCCAAGGACACCACAATCGGAAATAACTCCAGCAGACACAAATTAGCCGTCAGCCTCTGTTCGGGCCACCACTCGGGCCAAGACCCCACACTCCATTCCCCTTGAAAAAACGCCCCGTAACCTATAGCACCTGCAGCATCTGTAAACAAATGAAGCTTCGCATTAGAAACGGGCTCCGCCAGCCACAATGTCCTCCCATTGTAGGCAACCAAAAACTCGTCCCAAACCCGCAAATCCGCTCTGTGCTCCTTCCTTAGCCGAACAAAGTGTTCCGGCCGCTTAACACCAGCCGTCGCCTGCGCCAATCTCCGACAGAAAACCCGCCCCATGGGCATAATTCGACAGGACTGCACTTGCCGCAATGTCAACTTCAACTTCACCAACGCCTCACTAACACAAGAGCGCAACTCCCCCAACTTCTTCTCTGGCAAACGACATTCCATAGCAATCGAATCCAACTCTATACCCAAAAAACACAGCTTCGTGGCTGGACCTTCGGTCTTGTCTACCGCCAACGGCACCCCGAAGCCCTCAAACGTTTCGGACAACGTGGACAACAAGACTTGACACCTATAACTCTCTGCCGGGCCCACACACAAAAAATCGGCTAAATAGTGAATGACCCCAGCACCACCAGACAATTCCCTAACCACCCATTCCAGAAACGTACTAAACGCCTCAAAATAGGCACATGAGATAGAACACCCCATCGGCAGACAGCCATCAACATAGTAACCCCCTTCAAAATAACACCCTAACAAATGCATTGATTCGGGATGTACCGATAACAAGCGTAATGCAGCCTCAATGTCCGCCTTTGCCATCAAAGCTCCTCTTCCAGTCGCCCTAACCAGACTCACAGCCTCATCGAATGAAGTATAGCAAACCGAACTCATAGCTGGATCTATAGCATCATTCACCGAACCCCCCCGCGGGTAAGACAAATGATGAATCAGGCGATACTTTCCCTCCTTCTTCTTAGGAACTACACCCAGTGGGGAAACCCGTAAATTCCCAACCGGTGGATTAACAAAGGGGCCTAACATACGCCCCAACCTAACTTCCTTCTGCAACTTCTCCCGAACCACTCCCGGGGATTCCTCCGCAGATTTCAAATTCCTTGCAAAAAATGCTGTCTCCCCCTCCTTAAATGGGATCCTAAACCCATCCTGAAAGCCCTGAATTAACAAACACGCCTTTTCTTTATTTGGATATCTCTCGAGCCACGGCATCATTACACCGAGCCTCACCGGAGTCACCCCCTTTTTGAGCACCATCACCCGACCCCTGTCCCTTTCTCTTAAAGCAACGAGACAAGGGGTGGTTGATACCCCCGCATCCAGAGCACTCGTGCTTGAAGGTACAAGAGGATCCCCAAGTACAGTTACCCTCGTTATACCTCCAACAAACTCCTTTTTTCCCGCTGCCCGACGGGGTTCCAGTCTTGGCTCCGTCGGGCCCCGGTTGAAAGGGTGAACCAGCCACTGCCACCCCACCAAAGTATGAACTCTTCGGCGCCGGCTTTGGCGCCGTCATCAACCTCATCCACAACCCAATATCCCTATGCCCCCATTCTAGGGAAGATCTCACAGCCATTCTTTGACGAAACTGTTCGTCATATCTAAGCCACGCTATCCCTCCATACGTCTTGTACGCCTCCCATATAGTTTCCTGATGACAAAACAACCCCGAGCACCATTCAGGATGCTTTTCCCCAATGACACTACCTAAAATAGAAAACGCATGCAGCCAATTCCCGAATTTATGAGGAATCAGCCGGTAGCGGCGCCTCTCTTCATCCTCCTCCTTCCGATGCTCCTTCCCCTTTTCCCAACGCTCTACACTAAAACGCTCTAAAGGCAACAACGTAAAAATGTCCAGGTTCTCCCTTTTCCATATTTTATCCTTCACTTCTTGTTTTAAATGACCCCCAAGAGGCCCATCGAAACAAATGTACAAGTTACCCAACGCCGCGTCCGAAACCGGCAACAATTTGGACGCATCATCTGACTTGCTCGCCGGAGCTTTTGCCCCACTCACTGCCACCACCGCACTTTTCAACCCGTTTCCTGTCACTAACCCAGCGCTAGCTGACCCCACTGAATTTCCGCTCGCCCCTGCGCTAATTACCTAAGTCACTGCGGGCGTCACCGCCACTACTGCATTAGATGTCGTGGTCACCCCTGTGACATCAAACGCTGCATCCCCTGCATAAACTCCTGAAGAGGCCCTCCACTAGCAACAGCCCCCCCATCAGAAGTATTAGTGGCTATTATCACTGGAGTGTTATGTGTGTTCGTATGTTGTTGTGTGTGTGCAGCTGTAGACCCACCTGTAACTGCAACGCCGCTGCCTCCTGGCATCAGCCCGGCTTCGCCGTGACCTGCAGCGAGCCCCTGGCCCGATGGCACTGCTCCCACCGATGATATCCCTCCTGGAGCCACTGACGGCACTGCAACCGCTGATCCTGCTGCCGGCGGCACCCCGGGACCCCCTCCTGTCACTGTCAGTCCAAGCGTGCAACGCACTGTGTCCAGCATTGCCGCCTCAGCGCCACTCTGCATCTGGTAAGGAAAAAAGACAGACTAAACACCACGGACACAACCAGCATCACCGAACCACAGCGCGCTTTGCACCATCCCCCCACCCATGCTGCTGTCAGGAGGCCCCATAACGTGCTGCATCAGAGGAATCAGGCCTCCATCCGCTGTACCATGCTGCTGCTGCACCCCTCCACGTATCCTGGCTGAAGGGGGGACCCGACCCCCCCCACCCGCTGCCACTGCGCGTGAGGCCATGGCCGCATCCGAACCGCGGCCTCCTCCCCTCCACTCCCTTCGGTGCCTGGGCTGCTGGGGGCATTGTCCTCCCCAGCCCCCACTATCGCGCTGCTGCAAGCCGCCGCCGCCCTGCCTGGCGCGCGGCTGACACTCACCGCTCCGGCTGGTCCCCGGTGAGAATCCCTTCTGCGCTGGCTCCTCCCGTCGACCCCCGACTTCCGGTTCCAGACTTCCGGCCAGTGCTGCTCCACCCACCGCCAGGTCCGCCCGCCATCTTGTGACCTCCACGTGCCGCCGCCATCTTGCGCCTTCCACCGCCTGAGGACCTCGAACTCCCTGCTGCCCTAGGACTCCGCATACCGGCCACTCCATCGTCCTCCGATGACGCCACGGACATCCTCCGACTCCTCTTTCTGCCGGAACCGCGGACCGCCTCTCCATCGACTTTCCCGGTAAGTCGACTTCGTCGCTTCTCCTGGCCCTCGTAGGTGACACCGAAGGGCTCAGTCTCTCAGGGGGGTGTTGCCCTTGATGACCTGGCCGACCGCCGGATCCCACCGTCTTCTCCAGCAGTAAAGGTG
Organism: Engystomops pustulosus; assembly: GCF_040894005.1. Taxonomy (NCBI): domain Eukaryota; kingdom Metazoa; phylum Chordata; class Amphibia; order Anura; family Leptodactylidae; genus Engystomops; species Engystomops pustulosus. The sequence goes on along the minus strand of NC_092414.1, from coordinate 61,608,170 downwards.
GCCATCTGCTCCCGCATCCATGCGGCACCCCTGGTCTCCGCTTGCGCCCGCATCTGGGCCAAAAACTCCTCTAACTCTGCCATCACAGTCCCGGCACCACAGGCCACAAAAAATACAAAAAACCGCCGCAAAAAAGTGCAGACCCAAACCTGCACCACCTCCCCTTACAATTTTCTCCAGCCAAAAGATGGCGTGCCCTTCCTGGCACCCCTTATAATCCCTCTAAAGTCTTCACCCCCCAACTAAAACCACCTATCACCTCACTCAAAGTTCAACCCCCCAACTCTAAACCACCCGCCTTTTCCTGCCCTCCCAGCCCATCCTGTCATGGCCGCATTCCGCCCACTTCCAGCTATCTCCATGCTAACAGTACTTTACCTAACCTGGGGACTACCTGTATATGGACAAAAATTACGAGACCAAAACTTACAAATGCATGCTTTATACTTCAGTGAGGTAATACAATGACTTAGACATATAAATATATATGGGGGGGGGGGGGTCTATTGAGGAATATATATATTGGGGGTCTATTGAAGAACATTGTTATGGCTGTGAGGAGAATCGCACCAAGACTATGGAAGTCCAATTCTGGGTCGATTAGAGAAAAATGGGAAGTGGAGATGGCTTATATTGAGCTGGTGGTTTTGGATGAGTTTCAGCCGAATGAATCATATGCTTTTCAACTGCAGTGGCTACATTCCAGAACTCTGCTGTGTTTTCAGCCTGGGTCTCTGGATGAGCTGAGGGATATCGTTTCTGTATACACTTATATATAGCTTTCCCTCCCTTTGGTTAATGTAGTGTCCTTGTCTAGTTGTATGAGTGTTGGATGAATGGATTTCGAATGTTATGTGTAACCTCAGATGGATGGTTGGTCTTTTGAACACCAGATGGAGGGACCATGATATGTAGGATTATAAGACATAATGGGGCACATTTACAAAGGGTCGCGCTGCTCACTTTCGTCAGATTATGCACCTGTAATAACATATAGCTAGCAATTTAACTTATTACTAACCAAGATGCTACACAAATTATATGTCAACAAAGGCTCATTTGGGAATATTTATCCTTTTGCAAGCTAGCCGATGCTCATGTGCTGGTGTATGTTAAAGGGGTATTTCCATTTCAGGAAATAAATGTTATTGTTTGTAATTTTCCAATATACTTTCGGTATCAATTCCTCCCAGTTTTCTAGATCTCTGCTTGCTGTCCTTCTATAGAAAGCATCTATGTTTACTTCCAGTGTACAGTAACACACAGCTGCGATTACTCTCTGTGATACTAACAAGCCATGCACCTGTGTGACCGTGGTCTACTGGAAGTAAACATAGAAGCTTTCTGTAGAAGGACAGCAACCAGAGATCTGGAAAACCATAATGAATTGAAATTGTATCATTCTTATTTATACAAAAATAACAGTAATTTGCCAAAATAAAAATACCCCTTTAAGGGTCATGCCCCCCTCCCTCTCAGTCTGGACTGCCACGCAGGCATGGAGCAGGAAATGGCGCAGCTGCAAAAGTAATCACAATTTCTTGTAGTGCACAAATAAATTCCCCCCATTTTGTCTGTAAAGTACCATTAAAAACATTGGCATAAAGGAGTATATTGAAAGTGATAATACCTCATAGTAAGATTAATACTTACACTCAATATCTGAATTTTTCACAATATGCAGGAAAGACTTTTGGCCAAAGCTGAAGTTCTGCTGAAACCTGAAGTCTTAAAACTAGATAAACATTTGGTAAGTGCTGTATTTTTATATAAATTGATGAAATGAAAACGTATTAGTCGGAAGGCAATGGATGGGAGATGATTAAAGTCATAAGAATAATGTAATACTCGATCTTGGGATTCATGGTGGTCCCAGTGGTGAAGCCCACACAGGAGAAAGGAGAAATCCTTAAAAGCTTAGACCCTTCTGATTTTTAATTCATCACACTCATAAGTTATGAAGACAAAAAAATGATGAACCTCTTCTCGACGGGAAGGTACTTAACGACGTGCGATGTACTAGTCAAAGAGAGCAGTCCGTACTGGCTCACAAGTCCAACCTTTCTTGTGAATTCACTTTGGTAGAATGAATTATTGTAACAACTGTGTAAATTGATCACCATACCCCTTGATTATTTCACTGTGGGATGTAGTTTTCAAACTAGGGTCACATGTTGGTTTTATTTCTTTTGTTTAAGTATTCTATTTCCCCTCCAAGATTCCAGATTTGTTAGCACATCCTTTGTAATTCTCATCTTCTTATAGTTCTTTCTTTTATATATTATAATTATTATTAGAATAATTATTATTGTTATTTATCATTCTGGAGCCCTGTTGTATTTTTTTTGGCAATCGTTTAGGAGCAAACTTTCCAGAAACAATTGCAATTTCTTGGGTATCCATTGCACATCATATTTGAAAACCACCATGTTCATAATGCTCATTTCACGACATATGACACCTAGCTAAATTCTCTAGCTAATAAAAATTAGGGAAACTTTTTGGGGTCTCCTCCGTTTTATACCACTTATACTGGGGTACCTCTACACTCAAGAGAAATAGTTTTTACACATTTTGGGGGTTATTTCATTTTCTATCTTTTGTGGCCATAAAACATTAGGGGTAAAAATTACCTTTATAGGAAAATTTTCACCTTTTTCCTTTTTAGGGCCTTATTGGATCAAACATCTTTACAGACAAATACACATGCAGTATTACATCTTGATTAATTCTCCAAGGGTGTACTTACCTAAATCGTGTCACTTGTTGGGGTTCCCCTCTGTTTTGGTACCACTAGGGCTCTCCAAATGCAACTTACCTCTTTCCTTTCTGAGCCCTAATGCGTACCCATACAACGTTTTTTATATGCACATGTGTGGCAATTTAAACTCAGGGGAAATAGTTTTCTACATGTTTGGGGGTTGTTTCATCTTTTACCCCTTGTGGCTTACAAACATTAGGGGTATAAGTGACTTTTTTGGGGACATTTTCATCTTTTTCCTTTTTGGGACATAATTGAATCAAACACTTGGGGCAAATACACATATTACACCTTGAAAAATTCTCCAAGGGGTGTAATTTGCAAAATGGTGTCTCTTGTTGGGGTTCCCCTCTGTTTTGTATCACTGGGGCTATCCAACTGCATCCTGACACGTGTAAAGAATTTGTCAAATTTGGTTTCTAAAAGGCAAACATCCCATTTTACCTTCTGAGTCCTTCTACGTTTTATATGCACATGTGTAATTCTATGCTTAAGAGAAATAGTTTCATACATTTAAGGATGTTGTTTCATCTTTTATACCTTGTGACTTATAAAAATTTGGGGTAAAAGTGACTTCTTTCAGAAAATGTTCACTTTGCTAAATTCTCCAAGGGTGTACTTTCCAAAATGGTGTCACTTGTTGGGGTTCCCCTCTGATTTGGTACCACTAGGGCTCTGCAAATGCATCCTGACTCATGAAAACTTTTCCTTCCAAGTGCCACACTGTGTCCGTACAACAGAGTACAGTGACACAATGGGTATTGGCATATACAGGAGGAATTGCACCAAACATTGTAAAATGTATTTTCCTTTTTAATCCATTCTGAAGGTGCAAATTTTAGTGTTCAATGAATCTATTGTAAGATAAAATTACATTTCTGTAATATCATCTCCATATATTCTTCACCCTCATGAAACGCTCATTGGGTTAACAAACTTCCCAAAGGTTGTTTGAATATTTTGAGGGGTGCAGTTTCTAAAATGGTGTAATTTGTGGGGGTTTTCTGTCATGTAGACCTTATAAAGTCACTTCTAACTAAATTGGCCCTCCCAAAAGTTTGAAATTTTTTTTACATTTTTGCCAAATTTCAGTTTATTTAATAAATAAGTACTAACAGGAAGTACAATCTCAAAATCACCTGGATATGTTAAATCATTCCAAAGTTATGACCACTTATAGTGACACATATTAGATTTAACCCCTTCCCAGAAGGATATATCCGCCGGTCAGCGCAGTGACTTAGCGCTTAGCGGTGGATATATCCGCCGCTGAGATGATGCCAACTCGGCTCTGGATCGGAGCCATACCGGCATCGGCAAACACGGGGTGCCGGCTGTAACATGTAGCCAACACCCCCAGTGTAACACCCGTGGTCGGAGTGAGCTCCGATCACTGGTGTTTAACCCGTTAAATGCTGTGGTCACCATTTTCAGGGGCTGCTTATCATTGCTATGGCAACTCTGGGTCCGATCAGGACCCCAGAGGTGCCTGCTGGCAGTGCCTGAAAGATGGCATCAGTGATCTCATCTTAAAGGCACAGTGTCAGCCCATGCATGTGCTAATACCCGGCAATACATCAGTATTGCAGAGTATTATCATGAACAAGCAATCAGATGATTGCATGTTCATGTGCCATGGTGGAAATAGTCAAAAAGTAAAAAAAAAAAATTATTCAATAAAAAATAAAGTAAGAAATCAATAAAATGCCCATAAGCCTCGGGACATATTACCCCAAAAAAGTCTAAACCATAACACAAACCCAACATATATAGTATCACCGCTTCCGTAACAACCCGTAGAATAAAAGTAAATCATTATTGAGCCCGCACGATGAACCCTGTTAAAAAAAACCCCGCCAAAAATTATAATTTTTACCAATTCAATCTTACAAAAAATGTAATAAAAAAGTTATAAAATTAGGGTTTACATTAGGGTTTTATTTGACAAATTTAGTAAAAAGTAAGAAAATATATTCAAGTCTGGTATCCCCGTAATCGTATCGACCCATAAAATAAAGATAACATGATTATTAGGCTAAACGGTGAACACGAAAAAAAAAGTCAAAAATCTGGTACAGAATTGATGCTTTTCTACTCCTGCTCTCAAAAACAAGTTCCTAAGTTTTCAACAATAGGTGATACCAACCCCAAAATGGTAACACTGGAAAAAGCATCTCGTCCCATGAAAAAAAATGCCATCAAATGGCCCCAGTAACAAAAAAGCGAAAATTTTATAGCCTACAAAAGGGGCCAATGAGGAAACTAAAATCCTGGCAGCTCCAGGGCGCTCCTTCCCTTCTGCGCCTCGCTGTGCAATCATAAAACAAGTAACAGCCACATGTGGGGGGATCTCTGTACTTGAGAGAAATTGCAGAACATATTGGGGCAGATTTACTTACCCGGTCCATGCGCGATCCAGCGGCGCGTTCTCTGCGGTGGATTCGGGTCTGGCCGGGATTCACTAAGGTAGTTCCTCCGACGTCCACCAGGTGGCGCTGCTGCGCTGAAGTTCCCCGAGGCCTGCTGGAATGCCCTGAAGTTCACCGGCCTATTCCTGGTGAAGGTAAGTGCAAGTTCCGCAACATTTTTTTTTTAAAATGCATCGTTTTTTCCGAATCCCTCGGGTTTTCGTTCGGCCACACCCCCGATTTCCGTCGCGTGCATGCCGGCGCCGATGCGCCACAATCCTCTCGTGTGCGCCAAAATCCCGGGGCAATACAGGGAAAATCGTCTCAAATCGGAAATATTCGGGTAACACGTCTTTTTATCTTTTGGAAATGTATAAATTTTAGGGCTAAATGAACGTATAACTGGCACAATTTCACCTCCATTTTGATTCAATTACTATGAAGATCTCAAGGGGTTAACAATCTTCCTAAAAGCTGTTTGTGCAAATTTGAAAATGGGTTGATTAAATAGGGTGTTTTTGATGTTAAATATGTAAAATGTCATTCACAACGGTATTTATCCCCAAAATAGTCAATTCTGAAAATACTTAAAATAACTATCGATTTGAAAGCCGCGTGGCATAAAAAAAATGATCCCGACATTTCAAAAATTATGAAAATGTAAAGTAGACACATGGGAAATGTTATCCAGCAATTTATTTAGGTGGTAAATCTATCGGCCTGAAAACGCTGTATTTTTGAATTTCGAAAATGGAAAATTTTACAAAAAAAACATTTTTTCCTTTTTTTTGTAAATAAACGCAAAAAACGTATCATCCAACATTTACGACTAAAACGAAGCACAACATGTGGGGAAAAAGATTCTCAGAATCGCTTTGATAAGTAACAGTGTCCAAAAGTTATAACCATATAAAGCGCCGCAAGTCAGAATCCAAAAAATGGGTCTGAGCCTTAAGCTACAAAATGACTGTGTCCTTAAGGTGTTAAAAAAGGGCTGTCACAGGAAGGTGCAAAATGGCCAAGTCATTAAGGGGTTAACAAACCCTGGCTTCTATTTCTCAGAGGAAACAAATTAAGACATTTTTCTCAATGGATGAAAAATGAAATATTTGGAAATTTGCACTATGAATATTTTTTCTTTTTATGACAGAATAGACTTTGACGCATTATAAAATTCTGTCCGTTTGCTGGCAATGTGGGGGAAGGGGTTTAGATTATATGATTTCCACATTTAAGTATAATAATATATACCATATTTTTTGGACTATAAGACGCACAAAAAATTCTTTGATTTTCTCAGAAATCAAAGGTATGCCTTGTAGTCCAGTGTGCCTTATATATGAGCTGTACTTACAGACAACAGCTGCCACCTGCTGGTCATTCATCCCTATAATCAGGTGCGCCTTATAATCCGGTGTGCCTTATATAGGAACCAAGACGTTTTAGCAGGCATTTATTGATGGTGCCTTATAATCCGGTTAGTACGAAAATTACGGTATATATATATATATATATAAACATTTGAATAAACTTATTATTTTAAACATTTTCCTCATTAATTGGTTGTTGACTTTGCTGCTGCAACTCACCCACTGACCCCTCCCCATGATGCAGTTTAGTAACAAATATGAGTGAATTTTAGAGTCCTATAGTGGCAGAAAAAGTAAAATATACTTTGCTAGAGAGAAATTTGTTACATTTGCATATTCATCAGTAATCATCCGCACAAGACTTATTGCATCTTTCATCACAAATCTTTTCTGCTAAACTATATAAATCTATATTTTCCCCAGGGCTCACTGAATGGAGTGCTTTCCATTGTGTCCGTCCTTCATGATACTCTTCCAACTGTCAGGGTGTGTTCACACGTTGCAGTTAAAACTGCATCGCAATCAACTTTGAGGTGGTTTTAGGTGCAGTTTTGTCAATTATACAGGTGAAAGGGTGCGTTCACACGTTGCAGTTAAGGGTGCGGTCACACGTCGCATTTACCGCATGCGTTTAAAAACGCATTGCTACAGCGGAAGGGAGATTTGCCTAATTAAACAGCTGTTAACACCTGCGTTTACAAAACGCCTGCGTTAACCGCGATGTTAACGCATGTGTTAACAATGCGTTAACAACCGCATGCGTTAACCGCGATGTTAACACATGCGTTAACACTTGCGTTTTGTAAACGCAAGCGTTAACAGCTGTTTAATTAGGCAAATATCCCTTCAGCTGTTGCAATGCGTTTTTAAACGCATGCGGTAAACGCGACGTGTGACCGCACCATAAAACTGCATCGCAATCAGCTTTGAGGTGGTTTTAGTTGCAGTTTTGTCAATTGAACAGGTGAAAGACATGAACTGAACGAGTGAATGACATTTGTGGAGTAGGTTTCCCCTTCAAAATCAAATTCACCCGTTCAGTTCATGTCTTTCACCTGTTCAATTGACAAAACTGCACCTAAAACCACCTCAAAGCTGATTGCGATGCAGTTTTAACTGCAATGTGTGAACGCACCCTTACTACCTCCTTGGCTGGGACACCTCCTGCAGCTGTACTTGGTTTAGTCGTTGATTCTCTTCTCCAAGACGAAGGCTAAATAGAGGTAATAAAATTTCAGATCTTATTATAATACTACAGTTTATGCAAACGCATTTATATTACAGATTATATGATTATTTAACACATTAACAATATTGTGCACAATCTTCTATTATAATTATTTGCCGTTTTAGCCAATGTTCTCCTCCAAGTGAGTCAGAACTTCACAAGCTACATGATTTAGCTCACGTTTTAGAAAATGACTGTCCCCAGAAAAACACACACTTCATTCCAGAATAGACTCGGGGTCATCAAGTTTTTTCTTTCATCAGATCAATTATACTTCAGTTCATGTTTTTTTCTAAAAGTCATCTACTTATAGTATTGTAGTAGAACAAGTTTTTTCTAAAAAATATATCATCAAGAAAAAAAAATCAAATAGTTTGCCTAAGAATTTCTTTTAATGGATAAAATTGTGAACAGAACCAAAACATGTCAAATCCCAGATAGTCTCAGTCAGTTGCTGCTGGTGCCTTATCCTAATCCTTGGCTCCATCAAATATCTCAAATTTCAATTCCATCAGTGAATTAAAACGAGAATATGTAATAATTATGGAAATTCTGTAGATATGTAAATGTGTGCTGGTGACTACTTTTCAAACCCTCTTGTAACAATGATACTGCATCTAGCCTATTGCCCCTGCTTGACATTAAAGGTCTTTAACCCCTTAATGACGCAGCCTGTTTTTAAGTTAAAGCTCAGCCTTTTTATTTTAATTTGACCAGTGTCTCTTCCTGTGGTAATAACTTTACAACACTTTGAGATTGTTTTCTCGTGAGATATTGTAGTTTATGTTAGTAGTATCATTTTGGTGATCAGTTTCTTTTTTGGGGAGTAAAAATTCAATAATTTAGGAAAAATGTGAAAAAAAATACAATTTTCAAAGTTTTAAATGTTCTACATTTTAGACAAAGAGTCAAACCACAAATCTTTTTTGTAGAAAAAGATCTTTTTAGCTATTGGCCTTCTTTATATTTCCATAATTTGTTTTACGCTTCCTTTTTTTTTACGGATGTGAAATGGTTTCAAGTTTTAGTAGCAATTTAGTAAATTTAGTTGATTTTCAATAGATTTGAAAAATGCTAATTTGGGTGACAATTCAGTTTGGAAATACCCAATAAAGGCTTATGTACTATATACCCCCACAAGTAACAACATTTTATGAACCTAACATCTCAAACTATTTAATTCAGTATTTGAGAAGTCTGTTAACCCTTTAATTCTTCCTCCGGAGGCAAACAAAGATGGATTGGAGAATTTGACATTTCAATTTTTGTATAAGATTATTCTTATTTAGCACTAAGATGTACAGATTCAGAAGGAATCCAAAAATTTTTGGCCTGCTTCTATGGGGTTTTTGGCATGGCAATTTGGCTACAAATGTTTTGTGGCGCCACAGTGTACTTGAAGAGCCTCTGAAGTAGCAGTACAATAGAAAACCCCTAAACATGACACTGTTTTGGAAACTACATCCCTAAATGAATTTATCTAGGGCTGTAGTGAGCATTTTAACCCCAACATGATGGCAAAAATGTAATACAAAGTAAATGGTGCAGAGTAAAATTTGCATTTTTTCAGAAATTTAGTGTCAAATATATAAACTCATGCCACTTTAGACAAACACCCCAAAAAGCATTCTGTTGGTTGTCCCAAGTGACACCATTTTGGAAACTACACCACTCAAAGAAATTATTTGGGGTTGTGGTAAGCATTTTTTCCAACTTACATTTTATTGAATAATATAAATTTCACAGGAATAAACATTAGTACTAGTGATGAGCGAGCACTAAAATGCTCAGGTGCTCATTACTCAAGTCGAACTTTTTCCGATGCTCAAGTGCTCGTTTCGAATAACAAACCCCATTGAAGTGAATGGGAGACACGAGCATTTTTCAAGGGGACCAATAAAATGTGTCATTTTATTGAGAAATAACTCGAAACGAGCATCGGAAAAAGTCGGTGTTCTAAGTTAGCAGTTGAGGATAATGTATGAAAGCAGGGAACTGTCCATGGTGCTGAAATGCCTTGTGTCATACTGCACCAGATACATCATAACACTTATTCAGCTGTATTTACAAAACATGCTGCAGCAGCTACAATGTATCCGGCTTACAATCCACTCTGCGAATATCTTTGTGCTCTAAGTGTTCATGGACAGGAGCAGTGGAGCTTGCAGATCGATATTCTACAATAGTTTAGCGCAGGCAGGCACCTTGCTTGCTCACATGTTCTCCCGAAGTGGATTCTGTCTGCCTGAGCCACAGCTTCTCATTCCCCTGTTCAGGAATATTCTGACAGAGGTTATTGCTGCTGAAGTAAATTGAATTGGATTGTTTCCATACATCTGCTAACTCAAAACGAGCACTCGAGCGCATCGGAAAAAGTTGGTATTATAAGTTTGCAGAGGTATGGAAACATCTGCAATGTGTTCTCCACACGTATTGTTCTTCACATACAGTGTTCTTCACAATAGTATATAGAAAATAGTATGTGTGGAGAACACATTGCAGATGTTTCCATACATCTGCTAACTGCTAACTCGAAAGGAGCACTCGTTCTAATACTCTGACCCAAGTATAAGCCGAGACCCCTAATTTTAACACAAAAAACTGAAAAACCTATTGACTTGAGTATAAGCCGAGGGTAGGAAATGCATTGGTCACAGGCTCCCCAGTATATAGCCAACCAGCCCCCTGTAGTATATAGCCAACAATCCCCCTGTAGTATATAGCCTTCCAGCCTCCTGTAGTATACAGCCTGCCTGCCCATATAGTATACAGCCTGCCAGCCCCCTTTAGTAAATAGCCTGCCAGCCCCCTGTAGTATATAGCCTGCCAACCACCTGTAGTATATAGCCTGTCTGCCCCTTTAGTATATAGCCTGCCAGCCTCCTGTAGTATATAGCCTACCAGCCCCCTGTAGTATATAGGCTGCAGCCCCTACCCCCAATATAATGTCTGTAAGAAAAAAAACAAACAGTGTACAATCCTCTATACAGCGATGCTCCGGCATCGGCTCCCTTTGAGGTAGAACTACCAAGACTAATCCATTCAAATTCCATGAGGGGTGGTATTGTTGAAAGTCCGACCTAAGTCTTAAGGGGAAAGTGTCTATAGAAAAGGAAAAGGAGTGGGGATCTATGTTTCTCCAAGGAAAAGCGTATGCGACACCTGAGCCTTATATCACTTGTAAAGGCCATTGGAGCCAGTATAGATGCCGGCAAATGCCTAATTAGTGAACTGGGGTGTATTGGAACCAATTTTTCTATCTCTGGCCACCAGTTAAAGGCCAAAAGGGATGTCCATGAGACACTGGGGCACATTTACTTACCCGGTCCATTCGCGTTCCAGCGGCGGCTTCTCGGGCGAGCGTTCGGGTCTTCCGGCGATTCATGAAGGTCCAGCGCCCGATGTCCACCAGGTGTCGCTGCTGCGCCGAGGTCCGCCGAGTTGCGCCGGAGTTCACTGATCTCTTCCTGGTGCATGTGAGTATGGCCCGTGCGACCAATTATTTTTTTTAAATGCGGCGGTTTTTCCGAATCCATCGGGTTTTCGTTCGGCCACGCCCCCGATTTCTGTCGCGTGCATGCCAGCGCGGATGCGCCACAATCCGATCGTGTGCGCCAAAAACCCGAGGCAATTCATGGTAAATCAGTGCAAATCGGAAATATTCGGGTAACACGTCGGGAAAAACGCGAATAGGGCCCTTAGTAAATGACCCCCTATGTGTTGCAGATGAGTCGCTTAGTACTACAAAGTTGTGTCTGGGAGACCTAAACCACCCTTTGATCTCGGTGCTACTACAACCATTTTCGGTATCCTGTGTCTCTTAGAGCTCCACAAGAAATCTAGGAAGAGTGATTGGATTGTTGGTAGGGCCGTTATCGGAACCCCCACTGGAAGGGTTTCAAATAGGAAGAGGAATCTTGGAAGAACTGACATTTTGATTGCCGCTATCTTCCCTAATAACCACAAGTTTAGGGAGAGCCAGCTCTGCAGTTGTTTCCTCATTTTTGGACCAGGGTAGGGTCATTTTCCTTATAAAGGGAAGAGATAGAAAGTGTTTTTAATAGGCGGGGGGACAAGTTTAATTTTATTTTATACCCAGATACTTAACTATAGGCTGTGATGACTGCATGGAGATTTGGTAAGTAGATAACAGGGTCAGTAAGTGTGAACAATACATCATAGGCAGATGTACGCCACCAGTGGCTCTATACTTAATACATAAAGTAAAGGGAACAGGGGGCACCCCTGGCGCCTGGCGTGTCCCATTGTTTATAGGTAAAGGGGTGGAGTGGGCATGGGAAAGTCGAATTTGCGCTTTACGAAGTATAGACCCTAAAAGGCCCATAGTGATTTACTCTGGGGAAAGACCAAAGCGAGCGAGAGTCCTACATAAAAAATACCAGTTCAAGAGATCAAAGGCGTTTTCAGATTCAAGGCTCAGGAGTAAGGCTATATCAAATAAGTGGCACATTGGGTATTATCCCCCACCAGCCGATACCTTACAAACCCCACTTAGTCCTGTATCAGCTTTGGGAGCCATCCGCGCAGCCTATCTGCCAGAAGTTTGGTAAAAATTTTAAGGTCAGCATTCAATAAATGAATGGGTCTATAGCTTGAGCATTCAGACGGAACTTTACCTAGTTTGGGGATCACTGTAATATAGGAGGCAAGCACCGTCTGAGGAATTGGCTCACCCTGTAGGAACCTATTGAACAGCATAACCATGTGGGAGAGCATAAGGGGGAGATAAACTTTATAATAAAGATAGGGGAAGCCATCTGAGCCAGGATTTTTACCCCCTGGTAGAGCATGTACAACCTCCTCTACTTCCTCTGGCATGACTCCTTGGTTCAGATGTGTTAATGACTCAGGGGAAATCCAGGGCATAGGGCATTGAGATCGGTATTGATCTAATTTGGCATTACGTTCAGTGGAGGAGGTGGGTAGGTCCAATAGGAGGGAATATAGAGACTAGTAGTAGGAATGTAAAAGTTCAGCTACCTTCGTGGGGTGATAATGTAGAGTGCCCTGTTTGTCCTTGATACCATATGGGTTCTGGGAGGCTGCTTTTTTCCTAAGCTCACATGCCAGTAACGTGTGTGCTTTGTTGCCAAATTCTTAGTATCTGCATTTAGAGTATTTAATGATACGTTCCATATCTAGGAGGTCTAATTCCCTGATTTTGGAGAAAAGGACTTGTAGTCGCCTAATTAAAGATGGTGTCGGGTGCACTGCCAGTTCTCTTTCAGTCAAAGGTTTTGTTTGTATGGGGAGTAATGAAGTATCTGTCACGGGTGCTCCTGCGATCGCTGTCTCGGATTGCTCCTGACCCTTGTTCCTGCTGCTGCCCCCGGTCCCGGGCCCTTCTCACCTTTCCTGGCTCCGGCGATGTCCTCTCGGGCTTCCGCGTCCCCGCGCGCGTGCAGTCAGTCTAAGATTTAAAGGGCCAGCGCGCCAATAATTGGCGCTGGCCTGCTATAAGTTTCTGCCCCTTCCTGTGACCCTTGCTGGATCTTTCAGCCTCACAAAGAGAAAGCTTCCTTGCGAGTATTCCTGCGTTCCTGTGTCCTCCAGTGTTCCTCCGTGCCTTCCTGTGTGTTCCTGCTCCCGAGTCCTGTGTTGCCGTGTTACCTGTGTTCCTCCGTGTTGCTGTGTGCCTGTGTTCCTGTGCCTGTGTTCCCGTCCCCTTCTGCCTGGACCTCCCGTTGCTGACCCCGGATTGGACTTGACCCTGCATCTCTGCCGCCTGCCTTGACCTGTGCCTGGACCCGACTACGAGACTGTCTCCTGTTAAGGTACCTAGACCTCGGCTGCCACCGCGGGTCAGTGGTATCCTGCCGCAGCAAGTCCAACCCGCTTTGCGGCGGGCTCTGGTGAAGACCAGGTACCACTTGGTCCACGGGATTCACTCACCCCGCATCCTGACAGTATCCTAACTTTTTTCAGCTTAGTAGCTAGAGATATCACCTCTCCTATAGGATCGGAGCAGAGGATGTGGAAGGGGTATTGTCTGTAAAGTAGTAGGTAAGAACTCTACGCATATATTCCATAGAGAGTGGAGATATGAGAAGAGTTTCGTATGAGGCGAATTTAGCAGGGTATCTTCTAGCTATAGTTCTACAAAGATTGGCACATGGTCCAACCTGACGGTCAGTTTCAGTCTCTTCTATTTGGAACGGGCAGTGGACGTTTTTATTTCAAAATGAGCCTCCGTTTAACATCCAAGTTAAGTCCCTTAGTATTCAGAGAAAATAATCTAACCATAGTCTATGCAAATCAACCACTTAGCATGGGGCCTCCCAGATGAGCCCGGCCGTAAACTGTTTCCACCCAATGTTGAAGAAATATGGAGAGCAACCTTAATAGAGACATGGGTGAACAGGTTAAACAGTACAGAACTGGTGAACAGGAAAACTTTAAAAAGAATATTTTGAAATAGTGAGGATAACATATAGTTGATCTCACCGTAAATCTTCCAATAAACAATCCACCACCACACCAGTTGCACCAGCTCCAAATACGAGGGAGCAAGAACATTCAGAAAGATTTACTCCGGGGAAAAACATTTACCATATACCATCTTAGTGCAGAGCTAGACTACCTGGCTCGCATCACGGCCTAGGGCCACTATTTAGGGTCTACATACATTAATCCAGCAGTTGAAACCTCAAGAACATGGATCACAGTAAAATAAGAATAATAAAAGAGACAATCAAAGCATGTATTCAGTCCATATCTACTTGCGTTACTGATCTTGTTGCTACTTTTTCTCCACTTGTGGATCAATATTTTGACTTGGATGTTTCTATGTCCAGTTGTATGTGACCAATCTTTAGGTTAACTTTGTGCTGGTAGCGTGACCATCATAAATGGTCTGCGACACACACTGGAGTATGTGTGGATAAAGCACAGTCCCCTTAAATGGTCTCATTCTTCACACATTCATATGTGTACACACCGGCACAAATAGTGGTTTGCATTATTTGGCACTTCAGGATGGGGTACTTCCCCTTTAAGAGCGGCTTGTTGCCACGTAGGAGGTAAGTCTGTGGGTTGGTTGTTGAGACCTGTCAGGTTGCTCTGGAGGGGTTAGCTGAAAAGTATCACAGAAGGTAGATAAGTTCTCCAGGCAGCATAGCATGACTGAGCGGCCATCTTTTCTTGCTGTCAAGCTAAAGGGGAAGCCCCAACGGTAGGGTATAGCTTGGGTTCTCAATAAATCGAGGAACGGCTTCAGGGCCCACTGTTGTTGAAGCATAATCCACAAGAGGTTCTGATAAAGTTGAAGAAGGGAGTAGCATGACAGATGACGTCTCGAGGAGAGCCAGTGGTTTTGGGGCTAAATTCTCTATAAGCACGATCCATCTTAAGCGGAGTGTCCGGTGGTCTGTCCAGAATTGTGTTCAACAGGCGCTGCACGTAGCCCTGAACATCCTCTTTGCCTTGTTGTTCTGGAATGCCTCAAATTGCGATGTTGTGGCGGTGTCCTTTGTTATCAAGGTCTTGGACATGACGCCTCAGGTCCCTGTTAGTTGAAGCCTGTGTCATCACCTGTTGTTGTAGAGTAGAAAATCCCTGCATTATGTTCATCCTCCAGCAAATCCACTCTCTGCTCCACCTGTTGTACGTCTTTATGCATTGTAGCGATTTCCTTGACTTCGTCTATCAACTCCCTACAGTCCTGCTTAGTGGGTAATTAATGAATATAGAGCCACAGTGGATCGTGAAGTGGCGGGACAATTGTGAGGAGCAGAAGAGTAGCATTTTGGCAAGGTTGAGGGTGAGGTCACAAAGGCATGGTTATGTTACACCTCCTGTAAGAAACCTGGGCAATTCATAGGGCGACTTTGAGAGCACGATCTTAGTAAATCGCCCCACGCTGCATTATAGTCAATGCACTGTGAACTCCAGTGACCGGTTAGTAAATGTGCCCCATTGTGCCCAGCTCATGCCACTTTAGACAAACACCGCATAAATCATTCTCACTTTTTCCCGAGTATGGCAATGTGCCAATCGATTGACAGGCTGGGGACACGGCAGGGCTGAGAAGGGAAGGAGCGCAAATTTTGCTTTAAGAGCTCTATTTTCATTAGACTACTGTTGGATGCCCCTGTTGTACTAGTACGATAGAAACCCCCGAGAAGTGACTCCATTAGGAAAGGGCACCCCCTAAAATAATTTATCTAGGGTTGTATGATCATTTTAAACCCTGAGATTCTGGTCCAAATATAATACAAAGTGAATGGGACATTTTTTTCTCAAATGTGGCATTGTGAAGAAATGTATTCAGCCCAACTCATGCCACTGTGGATAAACACTGTAATATCATTCAGCGGGTTATTATGAGTACAGCAATACCTTATATGTGGTAATAGCCCTACAAGATGGAGACACAGCAGGGCTCAGAAGAGAATGGCATTTGGAGCACAAATATATATATTTTTTTTTTGGCATCATGAAAAATTTGTATATGCCTTAGGGATCAGTACAGATCATCAGTAGGGATCAGATAATGCATAATGGTTTCTCACGACACTGGTAAATGGTTTGTTTCTTTATGCCCCTTTAAGAGCACACCCTGCACCTCTTCTGTGTTTTCACTTTACTGGCAGTTTGGGGAACTTCTCCTGGAAAGTACTGCCCTGGTACAATGCGTGATGTGGCCTCGCTTCCAGAAGTGCTAACCCCCCCCCTCCTGGTCTCCAAAAATCAAATACTTGACAACCACTTCTTGAAATTTCAGGAAAATTCCCCTCTGGCCTGCACATCCATATAGCACGTAAACATTATACAGTGCCATCTGCATGATGTGCATGGCCAGCTTCTTGTTCCACACCCTCAACTTCCGTTATATGACAGAAGCACCCGGTCCGACAAGTCCACCCCTCCCATGTACCTATTGTACTCCAAAATGCAGTCCGTTTGGGGGTTTCTGTACTGGTATCTTGTACAGGGGCATGGGTGCTGGAGTGCCCATGTATAGTTGTTAATGCAAGGACCTCTCTCTTGTCCTTGTACTTAACACACGATACTGAGTCGCTGCTTAGTTCTCGGCTCTCGTGCCTTCTGAGCTTTCCCCATCAGCAACTTAGGGAGACCTCTCTGATTCCTTCTAACAGTGCCGCATGCCACAGGTTTTCTGGAAATGAGGCTCTTGAACAGGGTAGTACTAGTATAAAATGTCCAGGTAGAGCTGGTAGCCCTAGTCCAATAGTGAGTGCACCAAATCCAAGACTATCTTTTCAGCAATTCCCAGGGAGGGGGTCATTCTGGATGACTATTCTGAAGTCCTTCCCTTCATATACCCTGAACTTGTAAGCAGTGGCGTAACTAGGAGAGGCGGGGCCCCATAGTAGATTCTTGATGGGGCCCCCTTCCCCTTAAAAAATATTCATACATATACGCACATTTATACAATCACACACATTTATACACGTAAAGACAATACTCATACACATATGCATACATATACACTCATATGTACACATTTATGTACTCATATATACATTTATACACTAATACATACGGTATTTACAAACTGTTTATACATACGGTATATTTGCATCAAAGTTGCATACATACTGTTTATATACATACATATAGCATACATACACCAATTTTTATGCACATACTTGCAGTATAAAAACGCTATATACACACATACTGAATCTATATACACATAAATACACACAATGCATATACATACAGCAAACACATGCATACAGTATATACACACAGACAATATATACAGAAGATACACATATACACCATATGCATGTAAATATATATTTATATGCATGTGTCTACATACAGCATATAACCACACATACAGTATATACAGCATATACACATAGTTTACACACGTATATATGTGCAGTATATAAACACACATGCATATGGTATATACAGCAAATACACTCACATGCAGCATATACACACATGCAGCATATACACACACCTGCAGCATATACACACATCTGTGGGGTGGGTCGGTGAGGAGGCTGGTTGTGGCATCATGCCAGCGGGTGGCTGTTTCTTCGGGCTGGTAGGTGGCAGTCGCATCGTGCGGGCATATGCCTCCAGAAGCAGTGTGACGGGCGGGTGGCCGCGGACAGAATGTGCGGGGCGGGTGGCCGCAGAAGCAGTGGGCCAACGCAGTGTGCTGGCCGGGCACCTGCGGAAACAGTGTGCCGGCCGCTGAAGGAGTGTGCTGGCCGGAAGCCCGTCAACTGACTGTGCCAGCCAGGAGGCTGCAGACGCAGTGTGTTGGCCTGGGCGGCCACAGACATAGGGTCCGGCTGGGCGCCCGTGGAAACAGTGTTCCGGCCGGGAGGCCACGGACGGAGAGTGCTGGCCGGGCGAGCGCAGAAGCAGTGTGCCTACGGAGCGGCTGGGAGGCTACAGATGGAGGGTGCCGGCTTCGCCCCCGCGGAAGCAGTGTGTCGGTCGAGAGACTGGGGACGACAGAGAGTGCCAGCCACAGAAGCAGTAGGCCAACGGAGTGTGCTGGCCAGGCACCAGCGGAAGCAGTGTGCCGGCCGGGCGGCCACTGAAGGAGTGTGCTGGCCGGGAGCTCGTCGACTGACTGTGCCAGGCAGGAGGCCGTCGACGCAGTGTGTTGGCCTGGGTGGCCGCAGACCGGTGGTGCTGGCTGGGCACAGAAGCAGTGTGCCGACGGAGTGTGGCGGCTGGGAGGCCACAGATGGAGGGTGCCGGCTTCACCCCGCGGAAGCAGTGTGTCGGTCGGGAGACTGCGGACAGAGAGTGCCTGCTGCACGGCCACAGAAGCAGTGTGCAGGTTGGGAGCCCGCGGACGGAGATCGGCGGCCGGGTGCTGCGGACAGAGTGTGGTGGACGGATAGAAAAGGCAGGGCCGCCCACAGATGAAGTGGACAGGTCATGCAGCCGCTGTTGGAGCCGTCTGGAGGTGGGTGCCAAATAAAGTTGGGCGGGCTAAGTGCCCGCAAATGAAGAGGCCGAGTCCGGCGGCCGCAGATGAGGTCATACATTTTGTCTCGGCTGTTCATCCCGGGCCCCTGTGGCGCCCGGGCCCCGTAGCAACTGCTCACACTCTCACACAGCTTATACATCTTCACGCCATACCTTGCCCCCTGATTGGGCAGGTACTGGCGGAACTGAAGTCTCCCTACGAAGTCTACATTGTACCAGGGACTCCTCTATCGATATGTGCCTCTGGGGGGTATACACTTACATAAATTTGTCACTCAGATACTGTAATATGGGTCGGACCTTATACAATCTATCATATCTGGGTTTATCTTTCGGTGGGCACTGTGCATTGTCGGCATAATGCAAAAACCTATGGATGGATTCAAAGCACATTTTACTCATCTCCATGCGGAACATCGGGGTGTGGTACAGTATGTCTGTTCTTCAATAGTCCCTGTGATTATGGGCTTTTTTACCAGTCCCATAAGAAGTACAATGCCCAATACTTCTCCATCTCTGCTGCACTGACAGGGGTCCCTGTGGGGTTGCACGTAAACAGAAGTGGGATTTTGGTCACTAAATTGTGCAGCATAGAGACTGGTCTGGGATACAATCAGACCAATATGGTCCTCACTAAAAAAAAAACTTTAAAAAGTCCACTGGACTGAGCCCTGCCGTGTCTCCTTGTATCTTAGAACCGGTCATAAAATCAGGATCAGGGGTCACCCATGTGGGGTCAGAAGTCCCATGCACTTCAGGAGAAGCCCCATGCACTTCACGAGAAGCCCCATGCACTTCACGAGAAGCCCCATGCACTTCACGAGAAGCCCCATGCACTTCAGCAGAAGCCCCAGGCACTTCAGCACTTCTCCAAAAACCACTTTCTTGGGGGATTCTAGGAGTCACTGTGTAAGAACGAGGTGGACAAATAAAATGGACACTCGTCCCCATAGCAGCTTCCGTATAGGAGGCAATATAGCTCTATGACCCCAAGGCCAAGTACACAAAAACTCCTCCCGATGACAACTACTCCAGAGAACAGCTTCTCCTCTACAGAATGACTCCTCCTCCACACGACTACTCCTCCTCCACACGACTACTCCTCCACCACATAACTACTACTCCTCCACAGAACTACTTCTCCTCCATAGAACTACTACTTCTCCATAGAACTACTACTCCTCCACACGCTACTCCTCCACAGAACTTCTCGTCCTTCTCCACACAACTACTTCTCCTCCACAGAACTACTACTCCTCCATGTGAATACTACTCCACTCAAGTACTCCTCCTCCTAACAGATCACACTTAAAAGTGCGGTTGTGGAGGAAGGGAAAACTGACAATCGGGGGGGGGGGGGATAATAGTGTTTTTGGGGAACAGTAATGGTAACAGATGGCTACCACTCCAAAATAACACAAAATAGCAATGTTGGAGAGGGGCTAGTAAGATCTCTGTCACTGACCGCTGTCACTGGCCAGTCTATATTGGTCCTTTGATGTCATCAGAGGATTATTGGCAAGGGATGTTGACCCTTCCCACTGATGTGTCACTCTGTCTCGTTACATATCATGTCTCCCTGTCCCTTTGTCGGACGTGGAGCACTAAGGGATTAAAGAAGTTTTAAGTAAAAAAAAATTGTCAGGCTTCAAGGTTGTGGATCCTCTGGACCACTGCGGACGATGACACAAGCCACTACCTAGGACCGGAGTCTAAGTGGTACCTGGTTTTCACCAGGGCCCGCCGCAAAGCAGGATGGTCTTGCTGCGGCGTGGTACCACCAGGTTGTTCCACAGGTGTGACTTGTCCGCAGTGGCAGCCAAGGTCGAGGTACAAAAACGGCAGGCAGTCTCATAGTTGGGGACAGGCAGGAGGTCAGGACAGGCAGCACAGGATCGGAGTCAGAGATGTAGCAATAGGTCAAGGCAGGCGGCAAAGGAGTGAAGTCAAAGGCAGAACCGGGGTCACAACGGGGATACACAGAAATAGCACACGGCATAAACAAGCTTTCTCTAGGGCACTAAGCACAAAGATCCGGCAGGGATCACAGGAAGAGGCAGGATTAAATAGATTACTTGGAATGGCCAGCGCCAATTAATGGCGGGCTGGCCCTTTAAATCTGCAGAAGCCGGTGCACGTGCGCGCCCTAGGAGTCGGGGACGCGCACATGACCGAAGATGATGGAGAAGCCGCGGCGGGGAGTGCAGAAGCCGGAGCAGGAGCCGGGGTCCGTGAGTCACGCCTGTGGCACGCTGGCGTGGGGTGCGAGGCACGGGGACTACCCGTGACACAAATGTAAACGTATCTGCCTCTTACCTCCAGCCACAATGTTAAAACATGATATATCTTTTGTCACTACTGAGACCGTGACCTACCCAAAAAGAGACAAGATCTGACAGCATTCAAATGGGGGCTGTATGAGCTGATATGAGCCACTAGCACAAGAACAGCTGCACTTAAGTAGCTCTGCAATAAAAACTGGAATACCCCATTAAGCACTGTTTATCATACAATTATCCATTATCATTTTGTTAAGTTCACTCCTTGACAATGAGAACATATCTAAACTGTCTAAAGAATCTTTTTCGGATGAGCCGTTCAAATGAAACCAAAATGCAGAAGGTAATAAAATTCATTATTACACGGAAAATGCATCTTGTGGTTCCTATTAAGGGGAACTTTGTGCTATTTTACGAAGTTTCCGTAGAGTTATTAGCTCCAACATTGTTAGATTTCCATTTTTTGAAACCCCACAGTATATTACATTTTATTGAGATGTCAAGTGTAATACATTAGTGCAGAAAGATGTATAGAAACTGAAGTACTTTGATCACACTTCTGTAACGTGGTGTGTTGTATCGTACTTGCTACTTACTCTTTTCATCCTTCAACTCTAATAATATATCATTAGCTTCTTTTGGATATGTGGTATGTAGTTGTATATAGTTTATTAGGGTCATTTAGCATTATCTTCATGAAAGACTTGGATAATGGCTCCATTATAAGTTGCATAAAATAAAAATCCCTGAAAGTAGTTACAATACGTCATGTATCTCTGAATAAGTCAATAAACTCTATATGGCCCTCAGGAAGCTGGGCAGAGATTCCTAACCATATGCCACCAATGTCTATCGTGATAAAACAAGAATAAGCTGTCTCTGTCTGAGCAACAAAAAGTTTGACAGCTAAGGAGAGGCACATTCTGAAAGCCTTGTCATGAAAATTAAAAGAACTTTTTTAAAGTTTTTTTTTTTACTGAAAGCATGTTATTGGAGTTACCTAGAAGGAATATAGTTACACACATAGATAGATAGATGTAATATCTTGCATAATTGACCAACCTAGGATTCTCATTTTTTTTACAGGTACTTAACAGCGATATGACATATAAGGCATGTCATAAGCTTTTATTTTTCCAAAGAGATTCTCAGTCTTTGCTTTAACATTTTTCATCTGATAAGAAATTTATGTTATCTGAAAAAAAATGAATTGTGATGAGATGAACTTATGGTCAACATATGCATCAACATAAATTACCAACACAAATATTTGTTGTATATTGAACTTAATAATACGCCTTGTAGTCAACCTCCCTATTTAGGTGTGATGTGCTGCAATATTTCTCAATGAAATGGGTTTGCACTGAAATCATAGGGGGTCATTTACTAAGGGCCCGAATCACGTTTTTACATCGTTTTACCTGAATTTTGCGCCGTTTTTCCATGAATTGCCCCAGGATTTTGGCGCACGCGATCGGATTGTGGCGGATTTTGCACAAACCCCCCACCGCTAATAACCACGGTCGGTGCTTGCACCGATCGCGGCTATTAACCCTCTAAACGCCGCTGGCAAAGTCGCCGGCGGCGTTTAAAAGACGGCGGCGCGCGGGCGCCGCCATCTTTTTTTCGATCGCCGCGCCCTCGAACGTCTTTTGACACGAGGCTATCTGGCTTATGCAGGTTCGTTACAATGAGCCAGTGGCTCATTGTAATGTATGACCTGCAAAAATGCCATATATTGCAATACTGTAGTATTGCAGTATATGGTAGGAGCGATCTGACCATCTAGGGTTAATGTACCCTAGATGGTCTAAAAAATAGTGAAAAAAAAAAGTTTAAAAAATAAAAAAAATTAATAAAATATTAAAAGTTCAAATCACACCCCTTTCCCTAGAACGGATATAAAACATAATAAACAGTAAAAATCACAAACATATTAGGTATCGCCGCGTCCCAAAATGCCCGATCTATCAAAATATAAAAACGGTTACAGGCGGCGGTGACCTCCGAGGCGGGAAATGGCGCCCAAATGTCCGAAATGCGACTTTTACACCTTTTTACATAACATAAAAAATGAAATAAAAAATGATCAAAATGTCGCACAGACCTCAAAATGGTAGCAATGAAAACGTCGCCTCATTTAGCAAAAAATGACCCCTCACACATCTCCGTGTGCAAAATTATGAAAAAGTTATTAGCATCAGAAGATGGCAAAAAATCTTTTTTCTTTTTTGTACACATTCGTTTAATTTTTGAAAATGTATTAAAACACAATAAAACCTATATAAATTTGGTATCACCGCGATCGCACCGAACCAAAGAATAAAGTAGGTGTGTTATTTGGAGCGAAGAGTGAAAGTCGTAAAAACTGAGCCCACAAGAACGTTTTTTTTCAGTTTTTCCACATTTGGATTTTTTTTTCAGCTTCGCAGTACACGGCATGTTAAAATAAATAACATTACAGGAAAGTAAAATTTGTTACGCACAAAATAAGCCCTCACACAGGTCTGTACACGTAAAAATGAAAAAGTTATGGATTTTTGAAGTTGGAGAGCGAGAAATGAGCCGAAAAACCCTCCGTCCTTAAGGGGTTAATTATACTGTAGCTGGAAGAAAATATGCAGGCAAATGGTGTGGTACGTTCCAACAAGGTTGAAATTTGTTTCAGTTCATCATACTCACAAGAGTCCATTAAAAATGCGCATATCACAAATTCACATAACGGGACGCTAGCTTTCTTATCCGCCCGACTCAGGGTTTCGCCGGCAAGGCTTCTTCTGGGCGTTGCTAGCGTCTCAAAAACCCGTCCCTTCTTTTATACATATTCCTAATCTACTACACATAAAACTTTATTTTCAACTAACATTATTTTATATACATTCAAAACCCCCATAAAATCAGTTTACACATAAGACTAATAATATACACTCACCGGCCACTTTATTAGGTACACCTGTCCAACTGCTCGTTAACACTTAATTTCTAATCAGCCAATCACATGGAGGCAACTCAGTGCATTTAGGCATGTAGACATGGTCAAGACAATCTCCTGCAGCTCAAACCGAGCATCAGTATGGGGAAGAAAGGTGATTTGAGTGCCTTTGAACGTGGCATGGTTGTTGGTGCCAGAAGGGCTGGTCTGAGTATTTCAGAAACTGATGATCTACTGGGATTTTCACGCACAACCATCTCTAGGGTTTACAGAGAATGGTCCGAAAAAGAAAAAACATCCAGTGAGCGGCAGTTCTGTGGGCGGAAATGCCTTGTTGATGCCAGAGGTCAGAGGAGAATGGGCAGACTGGTTCGAGCTGATAGAAAGGCAACAGTGACTCAAATTGCCACCTGTTACAACCAAGGTAGGCAGAAGAGCATCTCTGAATGCACAGTACGTCGAACTTTGAGGCAGATGGGCTACAGCAGCAGAAGACCACACCGGGTGCCACTCCTTTCAGCTAAGAACAGGAAACTGAGGCTACAATTTGTACAAGCTCATCGAAATTGGACAGTAGAAGATTGGAAAAACATTGCCTGGTCTGATGAGTCTCGATTTCTGCTGCAACATTCGGATGGTAGGGTCAGAATTTGGCGTCAACAACATGAAAGCATGGATCCATCCTGCCTTGTATCAACGGTTCAGGCTGGTGGTGTCATAGTGTGGGGAATATTTTCTTGGTACCAATTGAGCATCGTTGCAATGCCACAGCCTACCTGAGTATTGTTGCTGACCATGTCCATCCCTTTATGACCACAATGTACCCAACATCTGATGGCTACTTTCAGCAGGATAATGCGCCATGTCATGAAGCTGGAATCATCTCAGACTGGTTTCTTGAACATGACAATGAGTTCACTGTACTCAAATGGCCTCCACAGTCACCAGATCCCAATCCAATAGAGCATCTTTGGGATGTGGTGGAACGGGAGATTCGCATCATGGATGTGCAGCCGACAAATCTGCGGCAACTGTGTGATGCCATCATGTCAATATGGACCAAAATCTCTGAGGAATGCTTCCAGCACCTTGTTGAATCTATGCCACGATGAATTGAGGCAGTTCTGAAGGCAAAAGGGGGTCCAACCCGTTACTAGTATGGTGTACCTAATAAAGTGGCCGGTGAGTGTATAGTGATTAATATTCCATTAGGTTCTCATCAGCAATGTTTTCACATTTCCCATATAATTCCATATTAGATACAATGATAATACAATCATTACAATCCTCTAAACAAATATTGCAATGTTGCGATCGTATAAATTACACATACAGTTTGCAAGTAGGGACGAGATGTCACTCTAACCATTAACATTTCCACCACCAGGTGTCACTCTAACACTAGGATTCCTACCACATCAATTAATCTCTCCTGACTTCTCCATGACACCCCCTCCCTTCTTTTCCCATCGCTTAACCCTTCTGCTTCCACCATAGTCTCCAGATGGATCTCTAACTCGTTTATTCCTCGCCGCTTAAAACAAATCCTGTGCATACCATAATAGTCTAGTGTGAACAGCTACCCGTTCTTTTTCATTCCGGAGCTTCATCAATAGGTGAGAACTACGTGATGCATATGATTGAAACATAGTATAATATATACATATAATAAATTCCTATAGTTCAACTAGATTCCATAGTTATCTACAAATATTCAATACCCTATATATTGTGATGTTTTATAAAAATGCTCATACTACCCGATCTTCTAACTTGATTATTAAATTATTAAAGTGCTTTGTGCATTCCAGTTTTATTCCATATGTGATTTTTAAGTCTTAAGAGTACTCTTTAGTATTTATGAAATATGTGAATATTATCCCTACCCTGATGTATGCTTGTGATGTACTGTGATTTGATGTGCTACAGATATGATATATTTATTTTAGTGTCATATATTCGTGAAGTGTCCAATTATATCTCCTTTGTTTTCAGTATAGGATCATTTTCTTTATTAGTGACTGAACAGTGTGCATATAACCAAACTTAGTAATCTTTTAAAAAGCATTTTAATTCAAAATCAATGTTTAGACCCCTCGGGCCAGGGTGTCCAGTTTATGGATCCAAAATCCTTCTCTTCTGCTTAACTTAGTGCCCATATTTTCCCCTCGCCAGTGTGATTTTATTTTTTCAATGCCGCAGAAGGTTAATCCTTTCGGGTCCGAATTATGGAATCTCTTAAAGTGGGCTGAAACACGGTGACTCAATAGTCCCTTTTTGATGTTTCTACAGTGCTCACCAATCCTGCTTTTAATTTTGCGGCCAGTTCTTCCTACATATCCCATATTACAAGGACAAATTATTAGGTAAACTACATTACTTGTGTTGCAGTTCATGTCACAATTAGCTATAATTTTCTGGCCATTAATTTCTATGTTAGTCAAAGAAGATTTAGTTTCTTTACATGCTTTACATTTTTTGCAATATGTAAATTTACCTTTTTTGTCTCTATTGTCCAGTTCTCCTTTCGTATTTATATCGCTCCTTGTGAGTAAGGAGGAAGGAGCCTTACGAAAAATAGTTGTTGGTTTATTTGTTAGTTTGGCCCCTATTACAGGGTTTCCTCTCAATATGTGCCAGTATCTGTGTTTGATTGATTTCACTTTCAGCGCTTCCTTGGAGAACGTAGTTTTAAACAAAGGATTAATGGCTTCACTATCGATATGTTGTTTTGCTGTTCCCTGTTTCTCTAAAAAGAGTTCCTCCGGATACCCCCTTTCCCTAAATCTACTCTTAATAATTTCTGTCTGATTCACCACATCCTGTTTGTTCGTACAATTCCTTTTGATTCTTTTTATTTGACCTCTAGGGATGTTGTTAATTCATGGTTTATGATGACAGCTATCAAATTCGATGAAACTGTTAACATCTACTTGTTTAAAATAATTCCTGCTCTTAATAATGTTCCCTTCACGAAATAATTCCAGATCTAAAAAGTGAATCATATCGTAACTACTTTCATATGTAAACTTTAGATTAAATTCATTAATATTAATATACTCCATGAATATTTCTAGTTCATTCTTCGCTCCCTTCCAAATAATAATGCAGTTGTCAATGAACCATTTAAAAAGTACAATGTTTCCCCTAAATCTGTTCATATCTCCAAAAACATATTTTTCTTCAAATTTTTCCATGTACAGGTTGGCGAACGACGGGGCAAATTTAGCTCCCATCGCTGTTCCGCCAACCTGTACATAGAATTTATTGTCAAACCAGAAGTAGTTGGATTCTAAGCAAACAAACAAAATTTAATTCCTTCCAACAAAAAATATCTCTTCTGCCAACTAATTGTCCCTATTGTTTCCAATTTTTCTTTTATAGCCTTGACCCCCAATTTTTGGGGTATCGATGTATATAGTGCTGATACATCACATGAACAGAGTACAAGCTCACTCCCCTGTTCTAGTTGTATGTCTATTAAAATTTTTGTTTTCTCTTAACTCCCTTAATCCTCTTCTCTCTCCTTTGTTTAAGTTGTCCTTCCAATTGCTACTCTTTAGGTTTTTGTAATCTCTTAGCACCAATCTTGTAAAAGTATCTATACAATCATTATTGCCCATGGGTGGAGGGATGAAGTCAGATTTTGTTTTCAACGTAGTATATTCAACAACATTATCCCTAGTATTTACATTTTTATTAATAAAGTATTTCTTTAGATTTATATCCCTTATGTATTTGTTAATGTCGATGTATGTCTGGAATTTTCCCATCTTTGCTTCTGGGGCATATTTTAATCCTTTGTTCAACAATGTAATATGGTCTCTGGTTAGTTTCACAGAGCTCAAATTAAAAATCCCTGAACTATCTACATCTCTTTCGTCCTTTTCATTTCTCCTTTGTTGCTTACTTCTTCTCCCCCCTTGTCTATTTTCTGATGGGGAAAATTCTGCCTATTCTGCCCAGGACTTTCAATATGTGGGGTAAATCTGTTAAAGGTACTCACATTCATTTCTCTAGAATCAGGAAAGTAATCATTTCTCCATTCTCTCCTCGGGGTATAGGAGTTGTACTTTGAAATGTGTCCCTCATGATGATTGTAATAACTGCTACCACCATAATGTTTCCTATATGGAGTATATTCAAATTGCTTTCTGTCCTTTTATTGTGATCTTTTGCCATAATCATTGTATTTTTCTCTATATGGTCTATAGTTATTTCTATATTCTCTAAACTCCATATCACGCCTGTATCCTTCTCTGTTAGGCCGCAATTCATGTTGTCTATCCATTTTCCTTCTATTGGTATTAGTTGAAGTCAATTTCTCATCTCTACTCATAATGTTCCTAGCTGTCTGGTGAACAATCTCCCCATTTTCTACAGGTTTTCTTTCATCAGTATTTACCGTTGTGCCTTCATCCATATTTACATTATTTTTCTATTCCATCTGTAAACATTATCTGCATAATCTCTCTTGATTTTATTGAGTTTTTTAAACTTCCTCGATTTAATTTCTTGTTCTGCCTTTTTCACATTTGTTTGACACAAGTTCGACATTTCTATATAGTCCTCTAGCCCTTTAAAAGGTTCTAATTTCATTTTGAATTCTTCTATATTCCTGTTGATATTCTCCAATTTCCTTTTCCTCACTTCTATTATGAATCTCATTACATTAAATGAGCATTGTTTTAAAAGTTTTTCCCATGCTCTATGTTCGTGGGTATCATTTACATCTGTGTTTAGAGGCAATTGCCACCTTAATCCTTCCGGAACGAGTAATGTAGTTTACCTAATAATTTGTCCTTGTAATATGGGATATGTAGGAAGAACTGGCCGCAAAATTAAAAGCAGGATTGGTGAGCACTGTAGAAACATCAAAAAGGGACTATTGAGTCACAGTGTTTCAGCCCACTTTAAGAGATTCCATAATTCGGACCCGAAAGGATTAACCTTCTGCGGCATTGAAAAAATAAAATCACACTGGCGAGGGGAAAATATGGGCACTAAGTTAAGCAGAAGAGAAGGATTTTGGATCCATAAACTGGACACCCTGGCCCCGAGGGGTCTAAACATTGATTTTGAATTAAAATGCTTTTTAAAAGATTACTAAGTTTGGTTATATGCACACTGTTCAGTCACTAATAAAGAAAATGATCCTATACTGAAAACAAAGGAGATATAATTGGACACTTCACGAATATATGACACTAAAATAAATATATCATATCTGTAGCACATCAAATCACAGTACATCACAAGCATACATCAGGGTAGGGATAATATTCACATATTTCATAAATACTAAAGAGTACTCTTAAGACTTAAAAATCACATATGGAATAAAACTGGAATGCACAAGGCACTTTAATAATTTAATAATCAAGTTAGAAGATCGGGTAGTATGAGCATTTTTATAAAACATCACAATATATAGGGTATTGAATATTTGTAGATAACTATGGAATCTAGTTGAACTATAGGAATTTATTATATGTATATATTATACTATGTTTCAATCATATGCATCACGTAGTTCTCACCTATTGATGAAGCTCCGGAATGAAAAAGAACGGGTAGCTGTTCAAACTAGACTATTACGGTATGCACAGGATTTGTTTTAAGCGGCGAGGAATAAACGAGTTAGAGATCCATCTGGAGACTATGGTGGAAGCAGAAGGGTTAAGCGATGGGAAAAGAAGGGAGGGGGGTGTCATGGAGAAGTCAGGAGAGATGAATTGATGTGGTAGGAATCCTAGTGTTAGAGTGACACCTGGTGGTGGAAATGTTAATGGTTAGAGTGACATCTCGTCCCTACTTGCAAACTGTATGTATAATTTATACGATCGCAACATTGCAATATTTGTTTAGAGGATTGTAATGATTGTATTATCATTGTATCTAATATGGAATTATATGGGAAATGT
This sequence comes from Engystomops pustulosus, assembly GCF_040894005.1. Classification (NCBI taxonomy): domain Eukaryota; kingdom Metazoa; phylum Chordata; class Amphibia; order Anura; family Leptodactylidae; genus Engystomops; species Engystomops pustulosus. Next base: position 61,578,318 of record NC_092414.1, on the reverse strand, counting down.
GAAAACATTGCTGATGAGAACTTAATGGAATATTAATCACTATATATTATTAGTCTTATGTGTAAACTGATTTTATGGGGGTTTTAAATGTATATAAAATAATGTTAGTTGAAAATAAAGTTTTATGTGTAGTAGATTAGGAATGTGTATAAAAGAAGGGACGGGTGTTTGAGACGTTAGCAACGCCCCGGAAGAAGCCTTGCCGGCGAAACCCTGATTTGGGCGGATAGGAAAGCTAGCGTCCCGTTATGTGAATTTGTGATATGCACATTTTTAATGGACTCTTGTGAGTATGATGAACCTAAATAAATTTTAACCTTGTTGGAACGTACCACACCATCTGCCTGCATATTTTCTTCCAGCTACAAATATAATTAAAGGAGGATAATGAGAGTGCGATGGTGCTAGTCTGAATGGTGACATACTTTCAGCAGGAGAAACTAAATATTGGTGCTGTTCATCTGTGTTTTAAGATGGAATAACGAGAGAGAAGAATAATATTGGGAGCTCCGGTCATAGTGAAATTATTTTCTCTATTTCTGTAGAATATATAACAGTCATGTGGATGTAGTAATGCACCATTCCAAATTTTTACAGGTTCTGACAAATTTATGACTTATCCCACTATTCACATGATAAGCGCTTGTCAGTCAAAATGGCAGGGGCATAGAAAAATAAACTTTTGTCCTTTTCAGGGCAGTTAGGTAGGGAGATAAGGCTGATATGATTAGGGGCAGATGGAAATCTGAAATTGCCTTTTTTAGGGCACTGTGGAGAACTGCATGTTGCTACTTATAGAATACTATAGTGCAGGGCCAGTGTAAGTTCAATTTGCATTTCAAGCCTCATCCAGCAATACTTTAGGACCAGTTCACTATTTGCAGTTCCAGCATAATACAGCAATACCTTAAAGGAAATCTATCATTAAAATCAAGCATGATAAGCCATTGACACTCATAGATCCAAACAATGTGACTGTGGTATCCTTATTATTGCTATCCATGACTTCTTTCCATCTAAAATCAACTTTTAAAATTACGATAATATGTCTGAGGGGCTTTCAGTGAGCACTTCCTGCACACTTCACAAGTGCTGAGGGAGCGGATCACATAGGAGGTGCACAAAAGAAGTGGAACAGGTAAAAGACAACCCGATGTTGTCTTTCTAGCGGACTCCTCTCCAACATACACTATTGGTCAGGTCCACTCATCAATGCCCATACTGTTTTCTAGTGCAGTGACAATAACAGCCTTTTATTATTTTTTTGAATTATTTATTTTTTTATCATTTCTTTTATTATAAGTATTTTTTAAATTTATTTATTAATTATTTTAAGGAATTTTTGTAGGCAATTTTTGTCAGGGCAACTGTCCTGTTATTCTTACCATTTTGCAGCCCTCTACCCCTTACAACCTCCATTTTAGAGCCTTTTTAGGTGTCAAAATTTGGGTTCCCATTGACTTCAAAGGAGTTCGTTTTCAGGATGAAGTTCAGGGTCCAGTTCAGATGAGCCGACCGGCTCACCACTAATTATAATAAATTAAGGGGATCACATAATGCTTGGTTTAGTGTGTAGCATAAGGTACTTGTTGAAACCATGACCTCAGATAGTTCCAGGTTGGCCTTTAGGTGTGGGATGTTTGATGCAGTGTTTTTTCCACCATTCAAAGTTTTCTGTACACCGTTCTTCTTAACAATATTGTGCACTGCAAACAGTCTTGTGTTTGCTTTTAATAATGGTTCTGATGTTCCAGACAGCGCATTTGTCTACCATGACACTGAAGTCATCATTCACTGGCAGATTGATGTCACATTGGCATTGAAAATTAATCACGGGTGATTCTCATTTGTGACTTTCCACAAGGGAGCCAAAATGTGTTTCCATTCTAATTTAATGTAAAGGATTCCAATGTCATTGTCACAGAAAGCTTTTCCTATTTTACCTCTCATTGTTTTGTGTATTAAATTATTGTTTAGCAGTTGCTCAATACAAAAAAACGTTTCACTAGATTCTTCTTTTCAGGAGACACTTCACGTTATGTGCTTAAACTTCACGGAAGCCAATAACGATAAGCAGAACTGTACATATGATTTAAGATCTCAGTGTGCACTTCTTGTTGGAAGGGCACTTTATACTTTAAGTAACTATTGTATCTAAAGGGGGCAGTATGGAGATGGCTGTACAAAGCTGAGGACAACTGGGTGGCAAATTCTGCAGCAATAAGTGATAGCCAGGAGCAGACGATCTACCAGATTGTCACCAGTTGCTGTGTATAAGCAGTTCTGACTTAGCCTCTAGTGCAGTGATGGCGAACCTTTTAGCGGCCGAGTGCCCAAAACAAACCAAAACCCCCCTTATTTATCGCGAGGTGCCAACCAAAAATTAAAGCAGTAACTTATTGATCCCTGTTCTTCAACAACTTTCAATCATATTGGCCTCCTGAGGACAGCAACACAGTAGAAAGATGTAAAATTTGCATCATTGTAGCTTCTTTCCTGTGTCCCTCTGTACACAGAGAATCGCTGGACCAGCAGGAGTTCCTCCGAAGGTAATTTGTCCCTGTCTACTCATTCTCCCTCTTCCTACAGTCCCTAGAAACTAAAGTATTAAAATATCACTGATATTTTTTAAGTTGCTTGGAACTGCAGGAAGATTCATTGAGTCCTGTCTGGTGTGCTGGGACAATGGCCCGGGTGCCCACAGAGAGTGCCATAGGTTCGCCACCACTGCTCTAGTGTGTGAAACAGCATCTAGCATATTTATTTATTTTTTATTACATTTTTATTTATTTATGTTTGAAATCTTTATGCAAATTCTTTACAAATTATTGTAAATGTTCACCAATTTTCTTGGACTATTCAGTTTTGTGTTTAAGTTATATACTTTAATGCATTTTATGTATTTATCATGTTTGTTAATATTTGTAAGATGTTCAACACAAATTTGCCTCTTTGTCTTTTTTTGTTTTTTATGGATGTTACAAGGCAAAGGGAACCGTCCTTTACCAAAATACATAGTCCACATCCTATACTATAAAATACATATTATAACATCACTTTCTTTTCTATAGTACCTAGAAACATGTTTTTGTGCCATATTAAAAGTCTTATGGCTTTGTGAGCTACAGAACCAAAGATGCAGACAACTAAAGACATAGTTGGAAATGCAAGCTACAGATAAAGATGCAGTTCCCACCGATTATTTTACTGCTTTTTTGTGCAGTTCTGTAGCTCACAGAACCCATGGCCCACATTTCTCAAAAATAGTGCAAAAAGCATTACATGCAGTTTGCCTGTAGAGGGTGCAATGTGCAACCGATTCATGAATTGTGGGCCCCCTGCACTGCCCCGACAAAGTGCACCAACCTATAACATAGAGCCTGCAATACAATTCTGCCGGACACTGCAGGATAAATGTGGAGCACTATTTTGCACTGAAAGGGTGCAGAACGGCCCTTTCAGTGCAGAATAGTGCAGCATGCAAGACAAATGTATCTCAGACACTTCTTAAATACATGTGCAAGCAGTTGGGGGCCATTGTGTCTGATGGTATCTGAAAGATGAGATTCTTATCATTACTACAGCTTGTTTCTAGATTCTATGGAACCAAAGACACAGGAATGAAATGACACTACCACTGCTACCACTAAACTTGACTAATCACGTAAAAATGGGATTATAAGAGTCATATTTGCTTGCATTTTGGAGGTTTCTTTATAGGTAAACATGTGAGATTTCATATAAAATAGGGAATTTAGAAAGGACATTTCATACTTTAACCGAGGGAATTAATAATTTAAGGGTTTAAAACTTGGTGATAGGCTCCCATTAAAGGGTGGACTGTTTCAGATCTACTGGCCTGAGATCACTGTGCCATAAGAATCTGTGATGAAGGTCTACATCACAATTTCACCTATATTACTACTAGTAGTTTACCTGACTAAACTGACTGCCTTACGCACATAAAACAGCCTTACATATCCGGCCTAAGATTAAGGATGATTCCTCTTTTAGACCTTCTATAGAGTCTCTACCAACTGTGTTTTTAAAAGTGAATTATTTAAAAGGAATTCAATTTTAAAAGCAGGAAAATGACCATAACATAACATTCACTTCAATAAACATTCAAAGCCGTTGTGCAGTTCTAGTCGTCTATTTTATTAGTTTTTGTGATTAGAGAAAGTAAATCAATGACAGTAAGAGAAAGTTATTCATTTTGGTAAAGAAGAAAAAAATCATCTGGAAATTATAGGACTTATTCTTTACTTCACTTCTTTTTCTTGGTGAAGAAAATTACAGAAGTTCCTGAAATAGAAAGATATTTTCAGTTTATTTTCCTGAATGTTAATGGACATTGTAGCAAATACAAAATGTGCCAGAATCAAGGTGCAATTTTCATGAAAAACCTGGCGGCATGTGCCTTACATCAAATATGTTGTTTACTAACACGTCTCACTTCTTATCTTCCCTGCGATCATTAAAAAGGGGCATGGTGTACCTAAAAGTGAGTTTAAAGGAAGCCACCACCACCATACACAGCGACACTTAATACACACGCGGACCAGGAATCTCGGGTATCTTTGTGGAGGACAGTGCCTATAGCTTATATGCAGTGCAGGTGGTCATAAAGTTCCTTTAAGGTGTGACCAACCTACCAAACCTTTTTCTTTGGGGGGCAGGAACCAAGCCCACTAATAAATGAAGAAATCGTTTAAGAACTAGCAAATCATCCACTAATGTATCATCCAGCATCAGCCACTGTAATAAATCTGCTACATTTTAACCCCTTAAGGACACAGCCATTTTACAGCTTAAAGGGGTATTCTCGTCTCGGCATTCACATTCAGTTTGATAAATCTGCCATATGTAAACATTTCTTCAATTAGATGTTATTAACCCCTTAAGGACGCAGCCTGTTTGCAGGTTAAGGCTCGCAACTTTTTTTTTAAATTTGACCAGTGTCTCTTCCTGTGGTAATAACTTTTCAACGCTTTAAGATATCTCTGTGATTTTGAGATTGTTTTCTCGTGAGACATTGTAGTTTATGTTAGTAGTGTCATTTCGGTGATCCGTTCCTTTTTGGGGGGGTAAAAATTCAAAAATTTAGGAAAAATTTGAAAAAAATGACTATTTTCAAAGTTTCAAATGTTATACTTTTTAGACAAAAAGTGATACCACAATTTTTTTTGATAGAAACCTTTTGCCATTGGTCTTCTTTTTATATCCATTATTTGTTTTAAGTTTCCATTTTTTTTATGGATGTGGGAAGGTTTGAAGTTTTAGTAGCAACTTCTCAGATTTTCTTGAAATTTGAAAAATGCAAACTTTTTGGTGATCAATTCAGTTTGGAAGTGCTCTATAAAGGCTTATGTACTATATACCCCCACAAGTAACACCATTTTATGAACCTAACATCTCAACCTATTCAAATCAGCATTTAAGAAGTCTGTTAACCCTTTAATTATTTTTGCGGAAGCATATGAAAATGGAGTGGAAATTTTGAAATTTCAATTTTTGATTTCAATCTTTCCAATTTAGCCCTAAAATGGATACATTCAGAAGGAATTTGAGGTAAATATATATTCCTAATTTCTTGCCCTGCTTCTTCCGAGTACGGCAATACCAGACATGTGGATGTCAGCTGCTGTTTCCCCGCACAGTGATGTCCAGAACAGAGTTAGCGCTACTGGGAATTTGGAAAGCCAATTTGGCTGCAAATATTTTGTGGTGCCACAGTGTAATTGAAGAGCCCCTGAAGTAAAAGTACAATAGAAAACCCCCCAAAATGTCACCATTTCGGAAACTAGACCCCTCAAAGAATTTATCGGTGGTTGTGGTGAGCATTTTAACCCCCGACACGCTGGTCAAAAATGAATGCAAAGTAAATGGTGCAGAGTAAAAATTGCATTTTTATCTCAAAAATGTCATTTTAGTGCCTCATATACTGTGCCCAACCCATGCCACTTTAGAAAAACACCCCAAAAATCATTCTGCGGGTTGTCCCGAGTACAGCAATACCACACATGTGCCAATAATTTACAGGCTGGGCACACAGTAGGGATGAGAACGGAAGGAGTGAAATTTTGATTTTCCAGCTCCGTTTTCACACGTTTGGATTTGGAGTGCCATGTCATGTTGGCAGGGCCCGTGAGGTGCCAGTGCAATAGAAACCCCCAATAAATGACACCATTACGGAAACTAGACCTCTCAAAGAATTTATCAGTGGTTGTGGTGAGCATTTTAACCCCCGACACGTGGGTCAAAATTGAATGCAGAGTAAATGGTGCAGAGTAAAAATTGCGTTTTTATCTCAAAAATGTCATTTTAGTGCCTCATATACTGTGCCCAACCCATGCCACTTTAGACAAACACCCCAAAAATCATTCTGCGGGTTGTCCCGAGTACAGCAATACCACACATGTGCCAATAATTTACAGACTGGGCACACAGTAGGGATGAGAACGGAAGGAGTGAAATTTTGATTTTCCAGCTCCGTTTTCACACGTTTGGATTTGGAGTGCCATGTCATGTTGGCAGGGCCCGTGAGGTGCCAGTGCAATAGAAACCCCCAATAAATGATACCATTACGGAAACTAGACCCCTCAAAGAATTTATCGGTGGTTGTGGTGAGCATTTTAACCCCCGACACGCTGGTCAAAATTGAATGCAAAGTAAATGGTGCAGAGTAAAAATTGCGTTTTTATCTCAAAAATGTCATTTTAGTGCCTCATATACTGTGCCCAACCCATGCCACTTTAGACAAACACCCCAAAAATCATTCTGGGGGTTGTCCTGAGTACGGCAATACCACACATGTGCCAATAATTTACAGACTGGGCACACAGAAGGGATGAGAATGGAAGGAGTGAAATTTTGATTTTCCAGCTCCGTTTTCACACGTTTGGATTTGGAGTGCCATGTCATGTTGGCAGGGCCCGTGAGGTGCCAGTGCAATAGAAACCCCCAATAAATGACACCATTACGGAAACTAGACCCCTCAAAGAATTTATCAGTGGTTGTGGTGAGCATTTTAACCCCCGACACGTGGGTCAAAATTGAATGCAGAGTAAATGGTGCAGAGTAAAAATTGCGTTTTTATCTCAAAAATGTCATCTTAGTGCCTCATATACTGTGCCCAACCCATGCCACTTTAGACAAACACCCCAAAAATCATTCTGCGGGTTGTCCCTAGTACGGCAATACCACACATGTGCCAATAATGTGTGGTACCAGTACAATAGAAACCCCCAAGTAGTGAACCCATTTTGGAAAGGGCACCCCTCAAAGAATGTATGTAGGCTTGTATGAGCATTTTAACCCCCAACACGCTGGCCAAAATTGAATGCAAAGTAAAGGGTGCAGAGTGAAAATTGTGTTTTTATCTAAAAAAAATGTCATTTTAGTGCCTCGTGTACTGTGCCCAACCCATGCCACTTTAGACAAACACCCCAAAAATCATTCTGTGGGTTGTCCCTAGTACGGCAATACCACACATGTGCCAATAATTTACAGGCTGGGCACACGGCAGGGGTCAGGAAGAAAGAAGCACAATTTAGGTTTTCAAGCTTCGTTTTCACTAGATTGGTAATGGGGGGTACCCCTGAGGTACCAGTACAATAGAAACCCCCAAGTAGTGAACCCATTTTGGAAAGGGCACCCCTCAAAGAATGTATGTAGGCTTGTATGAGCATTTTAACCCCTAAGGTGCTGGCTAAAATGTAATACAAAGTGAGTAGTGCAGAGAAACAATTGTATTGCAATTTATCAAATATGTCATTGAAGTGACAAAACTATTTTGCCCAACTCATGCCACTGAGGAAAAACACATCAAAAATCATTCTGCGGGTTACCCCGGTTAGGGCAATACCCCATAGGAGGCAATAATCTGTAGGATGGTGACACGGCAGGGCTCAAAAGGGAATAACTTGTTGGAGCACAGACATTGTACTTTTTTTTTTTCTTTTTGGCATCATGAAAGATTTGTAGTTGCCAATAGGGGCCAGTACAGTAGAAACCCCTAAGAACTGACCCTATTTTGGAAACTACACCCCTCCATGAATTAATCTAGGGGTATAGTTAGCATTTTAACCCCACAGGTGGACCCCTGAAAAAGTGCATAATGGATAGTGCATAGTAAAAAATATCTATTATGTCATTTTGTGCCCAGCTGCTGCCATGGGAGACAAACACCCTAAAAATCATGATGCATGTTTTCCCGGGTAAAGCATACGGGACAGTAATCTACAGGCTGGGCACATGGCAGGGCTTAGAAGGGAAGGTGCGGCATGATGTATAAGCTGTGCGTCAGGGTAACAACAGGGTACTCTAAAAATCCAGGGATGTATGATAAATTCGGAAGCAATCTTTCATACATAACCCTGGTTTTTCTGGGCATGTCTCACAGTGATGAATGGTGTCCTTCCGAATGCCATTTTTGGAGCACACCCTGCACCTCTTCTGTGTCCTTCCCTTGCTGGCTGTTTGGGGAACTACTCCTGGAAAGTTAGAGCGACACCTGGTGGTGGAAATTTTGATCGTCCCTACTTGTAAACTGTATGTATAATTTATACGATCGCAACATTGTAACATTTGTTCAGAGGATCGTAACGATTGTAGTATCATTGTATCTGATATCTAATATGGAATTATCTGATATCTAATATGGAAGTATATGGGAAATATAAAAACATTGCTGATGAGAAACCTAATGGAATACTAATCATTTTATATTATTAAACCTTATGTGTAAACTGATTTTATAGGGGTTTTGGAATGTATACAGAATAATGTTTGTTGAAAATAAAGTTTTTAGGAATATGTATAAAAGAAGGGACGAATGTTTGAGACGCTAGCAACGCCCCGGAAGAAGCCTTGCCGGCGAAACCCTGGGTCGGGCGGAGAGAAAGCTAGCGTCCCGTTATGTGAATTTTTGATATGCGCATTTTTACTTGATTTTTGTGAGTATAATGAACTGGAATAAATTTTAACCTTGTTGGAACGTACCACACCATCTGCCTGCATATTTTCTTCCAGTTACAATATAATAAAGGAGGAGAATGAGAGTGCGATGGTGCTAGTCTGAATGGTGACACACTTTCAGCAGGAGAAATTGAAGATTGGTGCTGTTCATCGAAGTTTTAGAAATCCTGGAGCTCCGGTTATAGTGAAAATATTTTTCTCTATTTTGTGGACTTTTTCAAAGACTGTGTGGACCGGTCTTATACCGTGAGTAGCTCCTTAAGGGGCAAAACTGTGCACCACAAACAACTGTGTTTTATTGCTATTTGTAAAGGTCCATAGTGTGTGCACTGTGCCCTAGTTAGGTTTGATGGTGGAAAAGTAAATGCTTTTAATTGTCATGCATTCAAGAAGGGTGTGACATATTACTTTTGATTTGCAATAGCCCATATATGTATATTGAAGGTGAGATTGTAAGTGAATATTTCCTTAAAAAACTTTGTATGTGAATACTGCTTTATACAAAGAATCTCTATTACCCTCAAGTTGAAGGTTTTAGGGAGGGTGGCATATGTTTTTGTTGATCTGTGGTAGTCCATATATCTATTGAATCTAATACCAGGAGTCAGTATTCTCTTAAAAAATATTGTGTGGAAACACTATTATATAGAAAGAACTTTTACACATAACAGTGTTTAAACGTATAATATTTGAATATGGATGTATTCGAGTTCCGAAGTGTAAATATATCCTGCAGAAGTCCCTGGAACCCTACGGCGCCTTCTTGGGGGTCCTTCCAGGTCACTGGAAGATGAGCACGAGGATGATGATAGGTAAAAGGGACCATCATCCCCACTAGCTGACTCGGTGTCAGAGGCAAGCATGTTATATGCCTCCAACACGGTGTACGTGTAATACGTGAGACATTGCACACAAAAAAAATAGAGAAATAGAAAAATTAGATAATGTGCACCAAACTACACGGATAAACCATCTAGCAGGCACACAAAAAAAAAAAATATAATGCACACCAAACTACACGGACAAGCCACACAGATAGCACACACAAAAAATAATGTGCACTAAACTACACGGACAAGCCGCACAGATAGCACACAAAAAAAAAAATAATGCGCACCAAACTACACGGACAAGCTGCACAGATGGCACACACAAAAAATAATGTGCACTAAACTACACGGACAAGCCGCACAGATAGCACACAAAAAAAAAAAGATAATGCACACCAAGCCACACGGACCAGCCGCACAGATGGCACACAAAAAATAATGTGCACTAAACTACACGGACAAGCCGCACAGATAGCACACAAAAAAAAAGATAATGCATACCAAACCACACGGACCAGCCGCACAGATGGCACACAAAAAATAATGCGCACTAAACTACACGGACAAGCCGCACAGATAGCACACAAAAAAAATAATGCGCACTAAACTACACGGACAAGCCGCACAGATAGCACACAAAAAAAATAATGCGCACTAAACTACACGGACAAGCCGCACAGAGAGCACACAAAAAAAAAGATAATGCACACCAAACCACACGGACCAGCCGCACAGATGGCACACACAAAAAATAGCTAAGTACGGGTACACCTACGGCGCTCTGGAAAAAAATATTACCAGGCACCAAAAAAAAACCTATGTGCACCGCGCAAAAAGGCGCTACAAATGCACCTAGCTTGCCCTAAGACAAACTAACTACCGCTAAGACTACTAAAGATTCTGTGCAGCGCTATTCACACGGCGCACTGAAAAGTGCGTCCAGTGCAGAACAACGCTAACACAGCGCACTGAAAAGTGCGTTTGGGTTCAGAAGGGACAGACAGGGAAAAACGGAAGACACGTGGGATCACACAAGGCGATCCCACAGGGAACACACAGGACACAGGAAAAAACAGATAGGGATGGGAATTTGTAGGGAACAATAGGGATCAGATAAGGATCAGAACACTATTTATAGTGTAAAAGTGTATTTTGGTGCACACAGTAACGCTCTTTCCTCTCTCCAGCGATACCAAACCAAAATGGTGCTGCTGGAGGAAGAGGAAAGTGCTAAAAGCAAGTTTTTTAGCCTAAAATCGCTGTAATTGGCCAGTCAGGTTTGACTGGCCAATCACGGCGATCGGCGGGCGGGACCGATTTGATTGGTCGGGTGACGGAGACAGGAACTCCTCCTGCCTCTGTCACCCAAATCTCGTCCCGATGTCACCACGTCTCTCGACGTGGTGACAATTCTAAAATAGTATGCGCTCGCGCCGTAGCTGTACTGCGCTGAGCGCTAATCGTCGGAAGCTGCGCAGTACAGCTACGGCGCGGAGCGCTAAGGGGTTAAAAAAAATGTTCCTGTGTGAAGATAATTTCTCATAAATGTAGTCATTTTGTCCCTTAGAAACGAGATAGCTTCCTCGGATACGACCACCTCTCCCCGAGAGATTGCACAAATAAACAAAAAGGTTTTGTATACGAAATGTCTGGGAATTTCTGCATGTCTCACAGCCGTCCTGTGGTAATGATTGCTGAATCCTGGTGGTCCGGCAGGACTCTATAGCCCAAGTCTGGCCACCGCTGCTAGAGTGTGACGTGGTCGTATCCGAGGAAGCTATCTGGTTTCTAAGGGACAACATGACTACATTTATGAGAAATTATCTTCACACAGGAACATTTTTTTTAATAACATCTAATTGAAGAAATGTTTATATATGGAAGATTAGTGAAACTGAATGTGAATGCCGAGACGAGAATACCCCTTTAAGGCTCAGTCCCATTTTTTAGATTCTGACCTGCGTCTCTTTATATGGTTATAACTTTTGAACACTTTTACTTATCAAAGCGATTCTGAGATTGTTTTTTCCCCACATGTTGTACTTCATTTTAGTGGTAAATTTTGGCTGATAAGTTTTGCGTTTATTTACAAAAAAAAGAAAAAAAATGATGAATTTTTAGAAAAATTTGCCATTTTCGAAATTCAAAATCACCGCGTTTTCAAGCAGATAGATTTACCACCTAAATAACATTTCCCATTTTGTCTACTTTACATTTTCATAATTTTTTAAATGTTTGGATAATTTATTTTGACGTCACGCGGCCTACAATTCGAATAGCGATTTTCCGTATTTTCAGCATTGACTATTTTGGGGATAAATACACAGCAGGGACAGCAGAGAGCTTCAAGAAGGGTCTAGATGCCTTTTTACACCTAAATAACATTGATGGTTATGTTATATAGAATTGTTTCCCATAAATCCCTTCCTCATCCAATCCCTTCCCTTCCTTGGTTGAACTTGATGGACAAGTGTCTTTTTTCAACCGTATAAACTATGAAACTATAAACTATGAAATACTGTTTGAAATTAAATTTTACATATTTAGCATCAAAAAACCCCTATATAACCAACCCATTTTCAAATCTGCACCCCACAAACTATCAGAAACCGCATTTACAAAGATTGTTAACCCCTTGATAGTAATTGAATCGAAATGGCGGTGAAATTTAGAATGGTCAAATTTTGTCGGTTATACTTTCATTTAGCCCTAAAATTTACACATTTACAAAAGATAAAAAGAGAAAACCCACCATAAACTTTGTTCTACAATTTCTCCTGAGTGCAGCGACCCCCCACATGTGGCCGTGACTTGTGTTATGGGGGCACAGCGAGGCGCAGAAAGGAAGGAGCACCATGCAGCTGCCAGGATTTTAGTTTTCTCGTTGCCCCCTTTTGAATGCTATAAAATTTTCGCTTTTCCGTTATTTGGGTCATGTGACGGCATTTTTTTTGCGCAATGAGATGCTTTTTCCAGTGTTACCATTTTGGGGTTGGTATCACCTATTGTTGAAAATTTAGGAACTTTTTTTGAGGTCATGAGGTCATGAGGTCATGGATTTTTTACTTTTTTTTTTTTTTCGTGTTCACCGTATAGCCTAATAATCCTGTTATCTTTATTCTATGGGTCGATACAATTACGGGGATACCAGACATTAATATTTTTTCTTATGTTTTACTAAATTTGCCAAATAAAACCCTAATGTGGGGAAAAATCTATCATTTTTGCATCGCCGTCTTCCAAGTGGCATAACATTGTTACGTTTTTGACTACAGAGCTGGTTGATGGCTTGTTTTTTGCGGGACATGTTGTTCTTTGCAACAGTATCATTCTGGAGTACATATGTTTTGTTGATCACTTTTTATTGCATTTTTAGTGGGATATAATAGGTAAAAATCATAATTTTGGGCGGGTTTTTAACGTTTTTTTTTTTACGGCGTTCATCATATGGGTTCAATAGTTATTTATTTTTATTCTATGGATTGTTACGGACGCGGTGATACTATATATGTGGGGTTTGTGTTATGATTTAGACTTTTTTGAGTGTTATATGTCTCTTTATATGTTTTGGGGCTTATGGGCATTTTTAGTGATTTATAAAGTTATTTTTTATTGAAAAACATTTTTTTTTACATTTTTTACTTGATCCACCATGGGATATGAACAAGCAATCATCTGATTGCTTGTTCATTATAATACTCTGCAATACTCATGTATTGCAGGGTATTAGCAGTGCCAGCATATGCAGATGCATAGGCTGACACTTTGCCTTTAAGATGACGTCACAGATGCCATCTTAAAGGTACCGCCTTCAGGCTTCTCTGTGGTCCCGATCGGACCCCAGAGGTGCCAAAACAGCGATCATCCCCCCCAAAAACGGCAGGGGGGGCGATCGTGGGGTAAAGACCCCCGGAAGGCATGTTAAATGCCGCGGTCGCGTTGACCGCGGCATTTAACGGGTTAAGCGCCCGCGATCGGAGCCCACTCCGACCGCGGGTGTTAGCCGGGGATGTCAACGGTAGATTACCGTTGAAATCCCGCGGCTAACGATGCCGGTTCGGCTGCTGTGCAGCGCTGAATCGGCATCGTCTGTGCAGTAGCTGTACTGCGCTGAGCGCTATTCGCGGGACTCAGCTACGGCGCAGAGCGCTAAGGGGTTAAAGCTGCCAAATCTAAGGGTTTTATTTATTGACTAAATATGGCATTGGACAAACACCACAAAATTATTTGTTTTTAAGTTTACTTAACTCTATACAATAGTCATATCTAATTAAAACCATTTTAACAAAGACCAATTTACAATTTCATCATTTAAAGGTGTATTCAGTTATTATTATACATTAACCACATGAACACCTCATTACATCAAATTTGCAGTTTACTGACACATTCTGGGTGTTTCTCCTCCCTGTGCTCAATGAAAAAAGGTGCATGGTCTACCTAAAAATGGCTTTAAAGGAAACCTTCCACCATCTACCATCATATAAGTTGTTATCATTGTCCTACACAGCGGCACTCAATGCACACGTGGACCAGTGAAGGTATCTTAAGAATCTTGGGTATCTTTGTGGAGGGCTATGGAGGGCAGTTTATATGCAGTGCAGATGATGTTCATTTCCATTTAAGCGGTGACCAACTCACCATCAACAACATCATCATCATTTATCATCCAGCATCAGGCACTGTAATAAATCTGGAACATTTTAAAGCCGTCAAATCTAAGGGTTTTATCTATTGAGTCAATATTGTAAATGGCAGACACCAAACAATTACTTTAAGTTTACTAAACTATACATTTAATATAATAGTCATGTCCATGCTTTAGTATATGTGTGTAGTATATGCATATGTAGAAAAGGAAAAACTTTACCTGTATTCAAAGGAATTGATAAATCAATCCTGAAGAATTCCACCAAGAAGTCCACTAAGAATTCCACCATCGTCTCCACCAAGAATGTCAGTGACACCGCCAAGCAGTGAACCTGCAAGACCTAAAATTGAATTAAGAGTGCCTGTCACCGCACCCAGAAGTGGACCGAGGAGGTTGGTCTGTATAATAAAAAAGAAAAAAAAGAAACATGAATAACATTTCTACTTTTCAAGTATAAGAATACAGCTATGAAGACTACTTTGGTAAATCTTCTATGAAATGTGTTCATCTTTATCACCAAGGAGGTTTGCAGTCAGTTTTATGGAATATTTCTGCCCTCAGTACACTGAGGATAAGATAATGCTTCAATGAATGTCTAATGTTTCTGCATTTATAGTAATAGTCTATACTTGGGATTGTATCATTTACAAATCTACCTACACTTTCACAGCTACTTACAGTTATCCAAATGCTGACTGCAGAAATCATCCTCCATAAAGCACATGTGCACATATATTTTATCATACAGTATTTACTTACGAGATTTGGTAGCAGTCCATTAAATATGCCAATAAAATTAAGACCTTCGGAAGCAGCAATCTTGTGCTGGAAAATTATCAAGAAAACCACTTCAAATGTTATTTTGTGGAGGCTAATTAATTCTATATATTTTTTATAGTCACCATTCTCCACCACTTAGGCTGGTTATAAACAGTATACAATCTATCTATCTATCTATCTATCTATCTATCTATCTATCTATCTATCTATCTATCTATCTACTTCAGGAAATGCAAAAAACAGCACACTTCAAGTAAAGTCCACTAGGGGCAGTGGGTGCACGCTCACAGGGACCAGGCCCCAGGTCCTTCAATAGCAAACTCCAGAAAAGTAAGCAGCACTCCAAAACAGCAATGGTTAAGTGATGAAAAAAGTGTTTCTTTTATTCCATGCTTCAAAGTACAGTGAAGTACAGCGACGTTTCGGCTCCAAGGAGCCTTTTTCAAGCTTGAAAAAGGCTCCTTGGAGCCGAAACGTCGCTGTACTTCACTGTACTTTGAAGCATGGAATAAAAGAAACACTTTTTTCATCACTTAACCATTGCTGTTTTGGAGTGCTGCTTACTTTTCTGGAGTTATCTATCTATCTATCTATCTATCTATCTATCTATCTATCTATCTATCTATCTACTGTATCTATCTAGTATTATATCAACCATTTAATACACACACTGACATACTCCATAATCATATGAACCAAACCCATCTCATTCTCATACCCATATATCCAACCATATTGTTTCAGAGCCATAGATCGCCTGGCTTTCTATAGAGAGGGGAGAGTGAGGAGCTCTCACATCCCCTCCATGATGCACTCAGCCGTATGCTAAGCCCTAGCCTAAAGAGGGCTATACAGATACCAGATTATATATTTACATACAAGATAGGTAAGACAGCACTTTATGGGGTCCTAACAATTTTTAATAGCTGTCAAGTATTTTTTTATTTTCATTAGAAAATTACCAAATTTTAATAAACATCCCTTTAACAGAGAATAGAATAAATACATTTATTTTACCCCCTCACCCTCCTCCCTTACTGGCTGGTGGTATATTACATAACACTGCAATAGTAACTTCAAACTATTCCAATACATATATACACTGGCCTATTAAACCCTTTGCCATTTCCTATATCCCTTCATAATATTTACCTAATACAATATTATCCAATTTTTCCCCCCAATCTTGGGTGCAGTTCTATTCTTCCAATTACACAAAAAAGCAGCAAACCTTTCATAGAGTAGAATATCTTTTTACTTTTCTGCTAACTCCAATTTTATGTACCCAAAATAATGATCTTAATATTGAATAATGCAACCAAATAACAATTGCATCTCGCCAAAATCTAGACTCCTCAATAGGAGCTAAGGTACAATCTTTATCACCCCATAGTGGAGTTATCTGTGAAAAACCCTTCCATTCTACTTCTGATTTCGCGTTCTTCCAAACCCACTGCTTCAAAGTGAATAATGAATAGTTATATACTTATTACTACAATAAGCTCCATATGGGTTTGCAATTTTTAACTGCTGCTATGCCAGAAAACATTCATAAAAGCAATGATAAGTGTCCCCCATATGTTGTAAGCACTCAAGTATTCATGTGTAAAGAATATTTCCTATATCACAATCAACTATATTTTCCAGAATCTGGGAGAGCTAAACCTCCCTCTTCTATCCGTGAATGCAACTTTCCCAAACTTATCTGTGCCTTTCTACCCCTCTATAATAGATCCCTTTTTAGAATTCAGCAATGCCCTCTCCATACACTGTATCCTTTTTCTTAAACCGAGAGATAAAATCCTGAACTAGCCCCCTTAGATTTGCCTACAGTGAAAAAATTGAATAGAAAAAGATGACCCATGAGTCACCTCTGTTTATCAATGTAAACCACAAAGGAAAGTGATTCTTGCGGATTCTTTGTGGATTTTTTTTTTCAACACCCCCGATTATTTGCCATAGTCAGATCAATCCTGGAGCTTTATAGTAACATGAATAACCTTGTCTGGATGGGTGCCTCTCTCCAGGGGCTCTCAGACTAATCTCCTTCAACAGTCTGCCGAAAATAGTAGTCAATAGCCCTGTCTGTACTGCTGCTTCTGCTGATGAAATCAGTTTGATTATAAAGTTATCTAAACCAATAGAAACCACCCACTTTTCCTCAATTGATTAATGCCCACCAGTCGCTTCTCCGTCCCCTCATTACGCCCTCCCCCCACACTACATTTCTAGGACAGAACAACCCTAGACTCATCTCAGAGTATTACCTCTGCTAGGGATGATCGGCCCACCTTAAAGCCCGACCTCCTAGTTCTTTAAAATCCTCTCTGCCCATTCGTTAGCCTCTGCAGAATTTTCACATAACAGTTTTCTCTTCATGTATAATTTTGAGCTTTGCTGGAAAGGATACGAAGCATAACAAACCCCTAGCCCTCAGCTTTTTTTCAAGAGCAACATAACTGGCCATTTATTGTATCTCTTGGGGGGAAATCTGGAAAGATCATGATTGGAGCATTGTTATATTCCAATTATTCAATATTTTTGCACTCTGATAATATTATCCCAATCCCTAGATGAAAGATGACACACCAGAATACTTTTCGGTGGTGCACCTGATGGACGCAGCTAAATTGGGATTCTATGTGCTCTATCCACCAAGAAGATCCTGGTGCAAGTCCCTTTTGGGAAAAAAGACTCCAACCAAATGCTGACATAAATTCTGTCATGTCTTCTCCCTCTGCTCCTTCAGGGAAGCCCCCCACTCTTAAATTATTCCCCCTAGTTGTCATGTATAGCAATACTTCCATTTGTGTTTCTGCTCATATTAAACACTGTAAAAGATATGAGTAAGAATATGTAGTAATTACCGCTGTGCAACAGATGGCAGCAATAAGTACATCAATTCTAGCATTGACTCTTGCAGCTAATGCCGGGTTATTTGTCTGTAATAAAAACAAGTATTAAAATGTATGGCAGACCATAACATGAAAGAAATGAGAGAAAATATTACTTCTAAAATCAGTTATTAATACTTATTAATGCACTTTTCACAGTCACAAATTAGAACCTGGAAGTGGATTCTATATAATTGCTTCACAATTGAGGTGACTATATCATCCATAAGTTATGCAGGTGACTATACAATTTTTTATTTATGGGGGTGAATTTATCCTTAATGACTATATCATCAATTAGTTATGCAGATGAATATGCCATTGGTTAG
The DNA here is from genome assembly GCF_040894005.1 of Engystomops pustulosus. Classification (NCBI taxonomy): domain Eukaryota; kingdom Metazoa; phylum Chordata; class Amphibia; order Anura; family Leptodactylidae; genus Engystomops; species Engystomops pustulosus. The sequence goes on along the minus strand of NC_092414.1, from coordinate 61,559,855 downwards.
GTATGGAGGCGACTATATCGTTTATTAGTTCTGCGAATAACTATTGATCCTTGATTAAACAAATGTCCCCCCCCCCGGTAGTTTTGCTTTCAAGAAAGGCATCCAGACCTCTCTAAACATGTTCAAAGAATCAGCCATTCTCACTGCTCTTACAGTTAAGAATCCCTGTTTATGGCAATATTAGAACAGCCTCTCCTCTAGAGGGTAAGGATACCCCCTTGTCCAGGTCAAAGGCCTAGGTATAGAAGATCTTTGAAGAGATCCTTGTACTGTCCGTTCAGGTATGTGTACATTGTAACAAGCTCTCCCCTTAGTCATCTTTTTTCTAAGCTGAATAACACCAAGTTTTGTAATATTTCATTGTGATCGTGTTCTAGTTCTACTATGTCCTTTTTATACACTGGTGCCCAAAACTGTACACAATATTCCATGTGTGGTCTGACCAGGGATTTGTATAAAGGCAAACTATGTCTTTATCATGAGAATCTGTTCCTCTCTTGATATATCCCATAATTGTATTTGCTTTATCAGCAGCTGCCTCATAAGTTACAAATATAAGTGATAAGTTATGGAGGTTACTTTATCATCCATTAGTAATTGAGGTGACTATATGATTAGTAATGGAGGCGTCTATATCATTGATTAGCAATGGAGGTGCCTATATAATGGTTATATATGGAGTTGACTACTGTATATCAATGATTAGGGATGGATATGCCTATTTTATTAATTATGTATGGAGGTGGTCATTGATTAGCGATGAAGGTGCCTATATAATTGATTATATATGGAGTTGACTACTGTATATCATTGATTAGGGATGGATATACCTATTTTATTGATTAGGTATGGAGATGGTCATTGATTAGCGATGGAGGTCACTATCGCTTATCACCTACTCATCACTTTGGTCCCCACACTCTACTTCTGAGTCCGCATTATATTCAGAAGGTGGTCTTGTCCAGTGTTAGACAGCGGATTAAGCTGGGGAACTTATCTTTTGAAATACAAAAGTTTACCACATTACCTCAAAGGCCGTTTGGACTGTCCTTTTGTCAGCTGCAGGCAGGTCTAGGCAGAGCATCTGTTAAAATGTAAAAACATCCTGATCAGTTTGAACAAGAATAAGATTATTAAAGTATTGTTTGCTTCCATGATCTTGGGGCATTTTCTGTAGAGACATAAAGGAATCTTAAAAACCTAAAAAAGCTTCTAGGCCCCTCTTGAACTTGTCCAGTGTCTCAACCATCACAAGCTCCTGTGGCAAATGGTCTCATAGTCTCACTGCTCCTACAGTAAATAATATCTGCCTATTACGATGAAGAGTATGTCCACTTTTAATTGTTACAGACTATTTGTGTAAAATCATCCCTGTACTGTTCATTCAAGCATTGAGTCAATGTGAGTGAGGGCTCTATTTTTAACAATTCCTAAATCTAGCCACTTTTTGATTATTGGACATGCTGAAGCCATAGCAGGTGGTCCCACAATGAACAATTACAACTATTACAAGTACATTGAACTGTAGAATTTCAAAACTAAAAACCTATAAAACTTTGGTGCCATCTTCATACTCTGTATTTATGCAGGGCCGAAGAGCTCCTCAAGTTCTTTCCTGTCTTTCCTGTGTATGAGTCATCAATATTAATTCCTGGATAAGATCTTTAAGGATGAGGATCCACAGGTCTAGGTTCATTGCAAACTATTCATTGCAAACATTATGCCAGCTGAAAATTTTTGACAAGTATCTTCCCCGGATCTCCCCATATAAGACCTCCTTTGGGCACAATTGTCCATTTTTTCCTATATATAAAGTGGGCTGTATGAGATAAAGAAGCCGCAAGCAAATTCTAAGTCATTACCAATTCCACCTACATCAGAATAAATCCCCATAGAATAAATGACATGATAATATATAATGAAGCAAATACTTTACCACTTCATCAACAATAACTCCGGCAGAGCATCCCTTGAAGTCAGCAACAAGTTTCTACAATCAATGAAGAATATTTTCAGTAATTTACATGATCAAACATAAGCATAGCGAGGAGAAACATCTGCCTACACGTTATAGCAGATAATGTGATTATCATAGACATCACCTGTTCTGAACTCTTCTGGGAACTCTCCTAATCTGTCCTGCAGTTTGTGCTTTACCATGTCTGTTATGCTCCCATTGTGCGAAGGGTTTAAAGGACACCTGTCATCAGGTCTGTGTCACTAGTCCTGTCACCTCTTCCTGTTGGAGCAGCTCACAAGAATCCCATCCCAGCCTTTATCTGGTTATTTCATACATTAATCATTGTAAAATCATCTATTCTTTATCATGTAAATGAGGCTGGTCACAAGGTCAGAGGCAGTGATGTCACCCCTGTTACCACTCCCCTCTCCTCCCCCTGCTCATGTCTGTGTGTAATGTATAGTAAAGCATGGCTAGTGTGTGCTGCATCTGCTGACATGCTGCATCCTCCTAATATACATGTGAGAGACACAGACATCAGCTACACATAAATCTGACATGTTCTGCTGTAACATGGCTGTATCCTGGAGCTGCTGTATCTCTCCTATATACACACATGCACACACAGCCTGCAGGGGGCGTGGCCACCAGCACCAGGAAGCACATCATTATACAGCCTCACATCATTATACAGGCTGTCAGTCATGCACTGGGGGTGTGGCTGTGCCTCCCACTCATGAATAGAGTGGACAGCTTGAATATGCTAATGCTTCATTGGACATTTCACAGGTCATTTGCATACAGCTTTAGGACCTCATTGCTTGGGTTTACAGGCATGTAGAGGGACAATGAAGGGATAGAGGCAATGCTCTCTAATGGCAGTTTATGAAAATATATTTAGTTTAGGGGGGTTATTTTGCATGACGGGTTCTCTTTAACATTTGAGCAAGGTTCAGCTTTGAAGCTTTATAAGATAGTTACACCCGTAAAATGAATGTAAGTAGAAAGCTTCTAAGCAGGTTTAACTCAATGGAAATAAATATTCTGGATATAACTATTCAGCCATGAAAATAAAGGATTGGAAGGACCCACAGATCAGATATGGCCAAGTTGTGTCAAGCATATGTGACCACTTGTAGTACCAAGAGCTGACTACCCCCTTCCTTTCTTGCTATGTGGTTCAACGTACTGACCCGTTATTAGAACTCGGGAAATAAAAACTATAGATATCAAAAACAGTTTATCAATGAAGAACAGGAAATTTCAGCACCCTATGAAAGTTTAGTCAGACCTTTGATTTAAAAATTTGTTATCTGATCAATATATTGTTGACAATGAACACACTGATATACACCAGGATAGTGCAGTATAGGAATCTGCCAGTCACAGAAATAAGACTATGGCTACACAGAAAAGCTTTACTTACCACAATTGAGAAGACTTGACTCAGAAGACAGACCTTTTCATCTGAGTTTTGCATATTGCGGGACTAGAGAAAAAGCGGAAGTGGAAGTAATGTACAAAATACCCTGAAGGATTACAGGTGCAAAATAACAAATTCTATTTTAAAGTAAATATCCGTGCACAAGTTATACAGTTGTACGATGTATAAACTCCTATAACATGAGTACATGTAATTTATAAACATGTTTACTGCATGTACATTTTGCGCAGCATTACTTCTCCTACTGCTTACTGTCCCCCTTCCCCCACAAAAAAATAATATACTAATAGTATATTACTAATAATAATATTAATAGTATACTAACAGTCCCTGGTTTTGTAAAATAATCTGTAGGTTTGTTCTTAAGTTGAATTTGTATGTAAGTCGGAACTGTTTATTTTATAATTGTAACCTCAGCCAAAATTTTTTTGGTCCCTGTTACAATTGGATTTTAAAACCTTTGGGTTGTTACAAGAACAGCTGATCATTGTAGCCTAAAGTACAGAAGTACAGTAAAGTGTACCTTCATCCAGAGGGCTGCTCTTAACTAGGGTTTGTTTTTTAGGTTAGGTGTTTTTAAGTCGGGGATACCTGTGAGTGTGTATGTATGTATGTATGTGTGTATATAATATACTGTTTGGTTCAAGAACATCTTGGAAAATATTCACAATTTGAAGTATAGGAAACAACAAAAATTAACATGAATTCCTGGATAAATAGTACAGTTATCTGTTAGTGTTATGGGGCCTTATAAAGATTGATCAAAGATATTAATCAATAGTGCAAATGATAATTGTTAACATTGTAATAACATTTATAAAATTATTTTCCTGTTTGTTTTTTTCCCCCTGTCTTTCTTCTATGCTGTAGATATAAGACTTTGTATATAAGAGTACAGCTGATGGCTGGTTCAAGCAGAAACATTTCTATTTATTAAAATATCTTTATTCCTTTCCCTTATAAAGAATGGCTGGACCATTCTACAAACTCTTTACTTCATCCTCATTGCACCCTCACTCCTACTGTTTTATATGACTATGATATCACTCTGTAATGTCTTATTTCATTTGTGTATGTCTCCTATAATCTGTTAAGTATTGTGTAATTTGTGCTATATATATAAAGATTATTATTCTACATTTAAGCAGTTTGTGTAAATCTACAGGAGAGACATAAAAGAACCTGATCTAATGACTTAAATATTTACAGTAAAGGCTCTAATCTCCCCAGAGAGTAGAATCATTATGGTAAATATTCTGTATGTATCTTTGGCCTCCTTATCTCTCTGAAGTGTGCAGAGCTTAGAAGGCTTTCACATACACTGCAGAGTACAGGAGAAAGGCGGAGGAAGAAGGCACATAGAAGCTTCTTTTCTTACTGAAATGTATTACACAGTTTGCATTTATCACCCACTCTATTTTCAAAATGTTTGTAAAATAAAAAAAAATTGCTTCAAAGGATTAGTTGCTCTTTGAAGAGTAAAAGACAATAAGAAAAATATATAGAAAGAACTAGTGGCACAGCCTTAACACCGTACTACGGGGGTAAAAGCCTAGAGAAGGATTCAGCTATAAAAAAGGAACAAATACAGCTTTTCACAACAAAAAGAATTGCAAGAAAGTTTCTTCTTGTGCTGCATTTAAGCTTTAATTTCATATCTTTATACTTAAGAAAAGAAATCTGAAACATAGTTTCATGGCATAAAACCCTTTGTTGTAATTATATTTGGATTGGAGTGCTACCATTTTTACTTTTATGCATAGATAGTTGGGGTAGAAAATTGGCAGCACTTTAAACGCTGTGTCCACGTTTGTAACTCCTATTTAGCATTGTTTCAGTTCTCCATCAAACTATAAGGACCTTTCACTACCTGCAGGGACTATTTTCAGGCGTTATTTAGCATTGCTTCACTGATTTGGGAATACATTTTAGCCCTCACAGAGACCACACAGAGATCATGTTTAGATCTCTACTGTCAAAAATGTTAAAGGGGTTTTTCCATTTCAGTAAATTAACGTTCAGTAAATTTTCCAATATACTTTCTGTATCAAATCCTTACAAGACCTCTGCTTGCTTTCCTCTGTAGAAAGCTTCTATGTTTACTTCCAGTGGATAGAAATCTGCTGATTACTCTCTGTGATATAACGAGCTGTGCACCTGTGTGACCACGGTCAGATTTCTGTCCACTGGAAGTAAAGATATAAGCTTTCTATAGAAGGACAGCAAGCAGAGATCTAGAAAGGAATTGATACAGAAAGTATATTGGAAAATTGTATAACTTTTTATACAAACAATAGCACTAATTTGCTGAAATGGTAATACCCCTTTAAGCTAAGATTTCTTCTCCACAATGCTAATCTGGTTCTCAGCTGTCAGAGTGATTTTAAAAGAAATAAGATAATGCAAAAAAGCTAGAGTTAGTCTTACCTTCAGATCTTCGTATTTGGCAACAATCTCAGCAACCATTGTAGCCAATGTTTTGAGGTTAGAAAGCTTAAAAAAAAAATTAGCAATTAATATGAATCATAAAGGAGTAACCTTTATACCTAAGTTTCCTAGTGTTTTTTTTTTACATTTGCTCTCTGAAGATTTAATATCTGTCACATGACAAACTGACTTACAATTTTATTTTGCCTTTAAAATAAAATGTCCTTATTGTTACTTGTGTTAGTTATCATTATAGAAGAATTCTGCCTAAGGCAGAATTCAAATTAATACTAACTGGGACATAAACACTTTCAAGTAACTTTATTGTAGTTTGTATATCATTATAGAAGACATGTTTTTTTTTTTTTTTAATATTACATCAAATGTCATCTGAATGTAAATTTGTATTGTTTCCACGGTCTACAAAATTGAAAAATGCAAGCCCTTCCTATTTAGAAACTAAACCCTTAAAGGACATCCATCCCCAGCATCAAGGATTGTAAACCAAGCACACTGACATCCTGGTGTGTGCCCCCTCTGGCAGGATCTGTTTTTTTTTATTAGCTTTTTCTGCCATGGTTTTTACAAAAAATAAAAAAAAGGCTGTAAAATTTCTGCATATGAGCTTGATGGGCTCTGGGCTTCATAGGTATTAATAGAGCCTGGAGCCCCTCAGGCTCATTTGTGTATTTTTAAAGCCTTTTTTTTTCTTAAAAACAAGGGCATAAGTAGCTAAAATAGAGAGAATCTTCAAATTATTGCTTTGCTTTCAGATTTCTAAAAAATGTTATGTCCTTTTTCATTGAGAGTAACAATTTATAAATATGTGGTATATAGGTTATTAAAGAAGGACATATATACTTACACCAATTCTTTTAGGGCATGACTGTAGGCCACCACTAGTACCAACAAGTCCATTGGCAGTATCTAAAATAAACAAATATCACTTTAAGATGTATACGGTTTCCCATTCTTTAATAGTTATTATTGTTGGTGTGAAAACTAGCAACATATAATACTATACCGGCATTACCTATACATAATAATTGCTATTTATTACACTCAGGTACAACATTTTAAAATAGTAGAGGTGTCTTACCCAAGCTACTGCTTAAACCCAGAAGCAGGAAGGCAATGGCGATCTTCATAATTGCAGTTGTTGGTTGTAAGATTTCTCCTTAAGGTACCAACCACAGATAAGTTACACTAAGGGAAGCGGCTCCATTTATGCGCTGAGGAGACAGCTCGAGGGTGTTGACTTTAACGTCATTGTTGGCATTTGGCACAAGAGAAATTCATCATCTTTTTCATCTTCTATCCTTAATACTTAGAAATTATCCACGCTTCTTAATACAAATAGTTGGCAAACCTTGTGTTATTATCTTATTGTTTCCACCTAACCTTACTTTAGTCTTAACGTTAAATCGTAAAAGCCTTTTTGGGTTTGTGGATTCACTTTAATTGTAATACTGAACTAAGTTACATTGAAGCGCTATATATAAGAATCTATAAGAAGACTGAAGACAAATAACATATTTCACATTGATAGCTCATTATTTGTAGTTATCTCTCGCAGTAATAATTACTTCCATATGGAGTGTGAATAATAATCTGCTGATTACTTTGTCATCAAAGCCACATATAATGTAAATACTATAATATAAGGACAATACTATAGTACAGCTATAGAATACATACAGAGCATAACTATAAAATGTTTATAAAAAATCAAAATTACAAATGAAAAAATCTTATCACGAACAGCCAGAGGCTAAATCCATTATTCAATTACCATCAAGAATGTATTGTAATATCTAATGTCAAGTATTTTTTACACAACTAGACACCCAGGGGCAGGTGGTCTGCAAAACATCCAGAAATCTATTGACATATGGTTGTCATTCACCTCAATAATAGCAGTCACATACAAACAGGGCACTTGGCTCCCAGCTTCTTGCTAAAAAATATTCATTTTCCCTTTGGGGACACCCATGTTTGCTAGTTGTGAATTTTGATTTAATCTTTACACTTCCATAGATGTTTTTTTAACTTGATGCACTTCTATGAGGTCTTGTTGTCTTTATTTTTTTTAGAAATTTTATGAAGCATCAAAATGTTTATTTATTTTTGGGCAACAGGAGACAAAACAGCAATTCTACATTTTTGTTTTATTTTTAATGCTATTTTCCAACCATTGGGAGGCTAATGATATGTTAGCCTTATCTAAGCTTGAGTTTGGTTAGATAATGTACTATTGTTACTCATGCTGTATGCAGAGATTAGGGAAGTCATTCGGATTAAGTGTAATTCGATCAGTATTAGAAAAACTCTGATCCCAAAAAAATGCTTCATTTCGAATTTGAAATTCATGGAAATTCATGTAAACAAAGGCAGGGGAGGATTGATTTGGCCATGGGCCCTGGGCTGTATAAAAATTGTAGGTCATTACAAGTCTAAAATTTTTTATTCCATTTACTTCCTTCATGTGGAACTAGAACCAAGCTACCTGGGAAAGAGTAGGTTCCCTTCTGTTCACTTTTAGTTCTGAAATTTGAGAACCTTTTGATGACCTTTAAAGTACCTGGAAGGACCCTTTTATAAGTACATGTTGAAAGCATGAGAGGCCCTTCTCTTTATTATATCTAAAGGGCAGTATGAAACTTGGCCATTGGTTCAAGTGCTCATGGGCTCCCTAAAGGCCTCCAAAACCACCTTATAATTCTCTACTGCATCCAGTTCCTTCTCAACAACAGACTCTCCAGGCCATACAGTGTATTTTGCAGATTTATAGTCAACCAAACCTTCATCAACATTAAACCTTTCTTGTCAACCTTCAAAAATCATGGAGTGACAGGTGCATCCTTGATACTTCATTCATTGGACCCACACCATTGCCAAATATTGAGACCAACACCACTCGGCATGTTGTCCTCTATCCTGTGTATAACAGTTAACTTGAACTTTTTTTTAAAGCTATTTACATGTAACCAAAGACCTTAAAACTTTCCTCTGTGGATACTTGTGTGTTCATTTGCAAGGTTCCTGTACAGAGGATTATGTGACTATTTTAAAGAGGAAAATACGTAGATTCTCGGAAGCATCACAAACCTTTGAGCGGAAGCCAGAAGTGGAATAAACGCTTTAATGATGTTTTCCTAAGAGCTTATCAGCCACTAATATCCTGAGTAGAAATAATCACTCTCACTTAGAAGTTATTAAGTTAAGTCTTGTGACTTATTAAGTAAAATAGTACACACTGGCTTAAGATTAACCCCTTAGCGCTCTGCGCCGTAGCTGTACTGCGCTGAGTCCCGCGATTAGCGCTCAGCGCAGTACAGCTACTGCGCAGAGCCGATGCCGGTTCAGCGCTGTATAGCAGCCGAACCGGCATCGTTAGCCGCGGGATTTCAGCGGTAATTTACCGCTGACATCCCCGGCTAACACCCGCGGTCGGAGTGGGCTCCGATCGCGGGTGTTTAACCCGTTAAATGCCGCGGTCAACGCGACCGCGGCATTTAACATGCCTTCTGGGGGTCTTTACCCCACGATCGGCCCCCCCGCACCGTTTTCGGGGGGGCCGATCGCTGTTTTGGCTCCTCTGGGGTCCGATCGGGACCCCAGAGAAGCCTGGAGGGTTTACCTTTAAGATGGCGTCTGTGACGTCATCTTAAAGGCAAAGTGTCAGCCTATGCATCTGCATAGGCTGGCACTGATAATACCCTGCAATACATTAGTATTGCAGAGTATTATCAAGAACAAGCAATCAGATGATTGCTTGTTCATATCCCATGGTGGATCATGTAAAAAATGTACAAAATAATGTTTTTCAATAAAAAATTACTTTATAAATCACTAAAAATGCCCATAAGCCCCAAAACATATAAAGAGACATATAACGCTCAAAAAAGTCTAAATCATAACACAAACCCCACATATATAGTATCACCGCGTCCGTAACAATCCATAGAATAAAACTAAATAACTATTGAACCCATATGATGAACGCCGTAAAAAAAAAACGCCAAAAACCCGCCAAAAATTATGATTTTTACCTATTATATCTCACTAAAAATGCAATAAAAAGTGATCAACAAAACATATGTACTCCAGAATGATATTATTGCAAAGAACAACATGTCCCGCAAAAAACAAGCCATCAACCAGCTCTGTAGCCAAAAACGTAACAATGTTATGCCACTTGGAAGACGGCGATGCAAAAATGATAGATTTTTCCCCACATTAGGGTTTTATTTGGCAAATTTAGTAAAACATAAGAAAAAATATTCATGTCTGGTATCCCCGTAATCGTATCGACCCATAGAATAAAGATAATATTATTATTAGGCTATACGGTGAACACGAAAAAAAATAAAAGTAAAAAATCCAGTACAGAATTGATGCTTTTCTACGCATGACCTCAAAAAAAGTTCCTAAATTTTCAACAATAGGTGATACCAACCCCAAAATGGTAACACTGGAAAAAGCATCTCGTCCCGCAAAAAAAATGCCATCACATGGCTCAAATAACGGAAAAGCGAAAATTTTATAGCCTTCAAAAGGGGGCAACCAGAAAACTAAAATCCTGGCAGCTGCAGGGTGCTCCTTCCCTTCTGCGCCTCGCTGTGCCCCCATAACACAAGTAATGTCCACATGTGGGGGGTCGCTGCACTCAGGAGAAATTGTAGAACAAATTTTATGGTGAGTTTTCTCTTTTTATCTTTTGGAAATGTGTAAATTTTAGGGCTAAATGAACATATAACCGACAAAATTTGACCATTCTAAATTTCACCGCCATTTTGATTCAATTACTATGAAGATCTCAAGGGGTTAACAATCTTTGTAAATGCTGTTTCTGATAGTTTGAGGGGTGCAGATTTGAAAATGGGTTGGTTATATAGGGGGTTTTGTAGCTAAATATGTAAAATTTGATTTCAAACAGTATTTATCCCCAAAATAGTCAATTCCGAAAATACAGAAAATCGCTATTCGATTTGTAGTCCGCGTGACGTCAAAATAAATTATCCAAACATATCAAAAATTATGAAAATGTAAAGTAGACAAATGGGAAATGTTATTCTGCAAGTTATTTAGGTGGTAAATCTATCTGCCTGAAAACGCGGTGATTTAGAATTTCGAAAATGGCAAATTTTTCTAAAAATTCATCATTTTTTCTTTTTTTTGTAAATAAGCGCAAAACTTATCAGCCAAAATTTACCACTAAAATGAAGTACAACATGTGGGGAAAAAACAATCTCAGAATCGCTTTGATAAGTAACAGTGTTCAAAAGTTATTACCACAGGAAGAGACACTGGTCAAATTTCAAAAAAAAGTTGTGAGCCTTAACCTGCAAACAGGCTGCGTCCTTAAGGGGTTAAAGTGTCTTCATGCAAATAAAAATATATATATATAAATCAGGGAAAAATGTACTGTATTTAATTCCTGTAGCTGTTGCAAATGCAAACTTTATTTTAGCAAGAAAGGGACACTGTTTAAGTCATAATAATTAAGTCATACGTTTACTCACCTATGTTTAAATTAGATACAACTAATCATGGGGATAGGGGGCTTAATCATGTCACTCACCGGGTGGCTCCTCCAGGCTTGTGGTTGAAATATTGCACAGACACAATTGCAGCTGCTTCTCCTAACTTGAGCCTCCTGACCTTACCAACATGTACAGTACTGCAACATGGTCATTTGTTTGGTTCACAGTCTTGGAATGGTAACGTAACCCTGATGTAAGAATACATTGTTAGAAAAACAGAGCAAAGCATCATAACCAGTAAATCTTGCTGGATGAAATAGGCCAGTGGAGAGAAGGGGATTAGTGTTAACTAAACTCAAATCCCCAACTACCCCAAAAGCAGAGCAGCCAATAAACCAGCTTTTAGCCCCATAGCAACCACAAGCAGGCCCAGTTTGAGCATGGTAATTGGCCGACTGAAACATGTGACCCCTTGTTCGCTAAATCCATGCATTTCTAAAATGCAGCATCTATATCCACTGTATCTGGGGTTTATTAAAGAGCAGTGTTCATGTTCTCTCACTTTTCTATCATGGTTCCAGTCGTGAAATCAAGGATTTTATTTTATCTTTTTAGCACAAATCCAGTAGGTTGAGTACTGGTGGCTATGAGAAAAAACAGGCCCTTGATCTCACTGAAATATAAGATGATTTGGGAAAAACTAGTCCCTTCCTCTCACTGTGATAAAAGATGCAGAAGGACCAGTGTTGATGGGTGAGATGGGCCAAACTAAAGCTTTCTCTCCATATTTAGCATGATAAAAATCTGAATGCTTCCCTAAAAGATGTGAATAGGCTTGGTAGTATTATATCCTCCCTTTGCAGGGAAACAGAGGGACACCTCAGGTACTGGGTCGCACTGCATGCAAATGAAATATATTTTTTCTTCTGCCATGGAGATCCTCTGGGATCTTTGTGTGCTCATTTCCTTAGTGTGGTGGGCAGTAGAAGGTGTTAATGGGGATATGGGCTGTCTAATGCTCCTTTTCCTTCTGCATCTTCTTCTGACTACCAGGGGCGGGGTCAGACTGGCCCGCTGGGGGTGGGGGAATCCCCTGGTGGGCCCAGACTCCTGTCACTATGGCAGGGGCCTCCGATCGGATCCAACGGAGGCCAGTGCCAGTGTCTGCAATAGTACTCAATGCGGCCGGAAACTATTGTGGCGCAGCCGTGTCGTGATGTCATGGGGCAGCCGCTCATCTCTCACAGCAGCACCAGCGACTGGAGACACAGGATCAGGTGAGGTGTTTTTTTTTTTTTTGCCTTTATAAATTATGGAGGGGAGGGGGGCCCTTTATAAAATTTGGGGGGCAAAGGGGCCTTCATAAAATATGGAGGGGAGGGGGGCCTTAATAAAATATGGAGGGGAAGGGGTGCCTTAATAAATTATTGAGGGGGGGGACCTTAATAAAATTATGGAGGGGAGGGGGCTTTAATAAAATATGGAGGGGAGGGTGGGGTACTTAATAAAATATGGAGAGGAGGGGGGCGTAATGAAAAATGGAGGGGAGGGGGGAGGCCTTAATAAAATATGGAGGGGAGGGGGGAGGCCTTAATAAAATATGGAGGGGAGGGGGTGCCTTAATAAATTATGGAGGGGGCCTTTAATAAAATTATGGAGAGGAAGGGGGCCTTAATAAAATATGGAGGGGGTGGAATGGCAATGTGCATTGGGAGCCTTAATAAAATATGAAGGGGGGGTGGCAGTGTGTATGGGAGGCCTTATTAAAATCTGGAGGGGGGCAAGGTGTATGACATTGTTTTATCCAGGTGACATTATACTGGAAGTAACTGTGGTATATTTTTAGGGGCGTGTGAGGGGGGTATTGCTTCCTAGAACAAATCTGCCAGAAAATTCTGCAACCAGATTCTGGACGTGAAGCAGAAGACAAGTCACTTGTGAGGTACTAGATGCTACTTCTTCCTATGTCAGGTCAGTATTGTAGTCACTGAGTAACCATCTAGTAAGAGACAGCTCAGAGTATGTACTGTGATATCTATAGAGTCAGAGAGCCAGGGGTGACTTGTCTATGTGGTGCAGGGACGCCATAGTGGGGTTATTGTCATCAGTTCCTATAAAGGTTTTCAACATTTCCTTATTGGAAGGTTGGTGCAGTGCAAACACTTACATCCCTAACCACAGCCCTGCTACCAGAAGAAAGCCCGGGACACCAGTGGTAACTCTTACATTAATGCCCTGAGGTAACATAACCCCTCCAGCCCCTGAACACAAACCAAGAGCCGAGCACTAGCAGAGAGGGAGAGAGAAAGGGCTTAGCTTATCCTCTGCTTCACTGCCCCCAATAGTGCTTATAAATTCCCTTATCCCAGAATATTTCTATGTAGTAGTAGGTGGGCCCCCAAAATCAATTTCACTGGGGCGCCCCAGGTACCCCAGTCCGACCCTGACCAGGGGTTTTGGTACTACCACCTCTTCCTCCAAATTTTCATTGCCTTTGTTCCATGTTTGGTCTAGGACATTGTCATATTCCCTCAGATTATATTCCACGCCTCACCGATGCCCTCCCTGTCTGTCTCCAAATAGCAGAAAGCTGCAGCAGAGAAACTTGGTTTTCATTTGCATCATGATAGGTGTCCTGCAGTTGTCCGTTGTACACTACCTCATCCTCCAACACAAGTTGTTGGGCATCTGAAAACTCTATGTCTGCAACTTGGACTCTAGGAGAGTTACAGTCTGCTCCATGACCTGTGGCAGAGATGACCTTGCTGTTTTGAACGGGTGTGATGTGGGGGGCTGTACACTATCACCAGAGGTGTGGAGGGTTGAAGACAATCTGATGGATCACACACTCTTTGCAATATAATTGACCATTTTGCAGTAAGCATTGTACATTTTCTAAAATGTAATCAGTATAGCATTACAGAGGGATTTGTGGAAGCAGGAGGAATGGGCGGAAAAAATGATGAGATTTAATGTAGATAAATGTAAAGTTATGCGCTTGGGCCATGGAAACAATAAGTACAATTCTGTTTTAAATGGTCAATTACTTGGCAAAACTGCAGCTATACTTTCAGTAATGCCCCCCTCCTGTACATAACCCCCTCACATGTGGTTGTGCAAATAACAATGTTACTGAGGGTGTATACAGCTACAGAACACACAGGAGAAATCCCTACTTGTTACATCCAGTGACTGCAGGTGACGTCTCCTCCATCTTCTCCATTAGGCATCACCACATCTTATGTTCCTCATTGTCCCTAAATCTTGGTTCCCTGACAGTGTTATTCTGCTGCTGCCCCTAACAATCTCCCCCAAATACTGTAAGGCTGCGTTCACACGTTTGTCTTGCATTTAAACAAAACCAGGTGCTTGTAACCCATCACATGTGTTTTACTAGAAACAGAAATGACATCAAATCGAGGCCTGTCCTAGTGCCACGTATGAACACGCCCCAAGAAATGTGCCCCACACGATTACCCCCAGTAATGTGCCCTACATAGTTACCCCCACAAATGTCCCCCACACATTCCCCCAGTAAGTAATGTGCCCACACAGCCCCTCAGTAATGTGCCCACACAAATCCCCAGTAAGTAATGTGCCCACACAGCCCCCCAGTAATGTGCCCACACAACCCCCCAGTAATGTGCCCACACAGCCCCCCAGTAATGTGCCCACACAGCCACCCAGTAAGTAATGTGCCCACACAGCCCCCCATGTTCTCCCCCTTCCCTAGTCCCTATCATGTCTCCCCCCTCACCTCACAGATGCAGCTCTGTGCACTGCTTTCTCCGGCAGGTCATGTGATCATGACATCACAGGTCCTTCAGCTAGGTCCTGCAGGGGAAAGCAGTGCCTGCACTCATTCTGTGTCCAATCGGGATGAGAGAGTAAAGGTTCTTTACTGTAAGAGCAGTGAGACTATGGAACTCTCTGCCGCAGGAGGTTGTTATGGCGGACTCTATGTAAGTGTTTGAGAGAGCCTTGGATGCCTTTCTGGAGAGCAAAAATGTCACAAGTTATGTGGAGTAAACATGTGTTTTAATTTTAAAGGTTGGACTTTATGGACATGCGTCTCTTTCCAGACATCTTTCTGCTAAAGATGAAATTTGACGCTTGCTATGTTTTTTTGTATACTCTTTTCTTCAACTATTCTGTACTTGGCTGCTATCCTTTTTTGACATGGTTTGTCTGTCTGTTTCTTTTTGTTCATTTGTCTTTTGTTCTGAGCACTTTATCAATTAGGGACTGGCATCCAGTGTTCCCCTGTGGCTTAACACAGTATGGGCAAGTTGGCAGGGACAAGATGTTGACAAGCTCTTTCTATGCCTTGACAGCCTTACTATGTAAAATCAAAGCCCAACAGCTGTTTTCTGTCAATATTACAGCATTGGAGTTTCTGATACATTGCATGTCTATTAAATAGTTCCAGTAGGAAGCACACAAAAATAAAAATGTTATGGATATTTCAAAGGGATAGAAAACAGAAACACAAATACATAAAATTCAAATGTTCCTAGGACATTTCTAATTCCCTTGTTCAGAAATATTTGTTAGTTTATAATAAACCCAACTTACCATGGGTTTTACTAATACACAAACCTTATTCTATCACATTTATTGCAGGTGACCACTGCAGAAGAAAGGGGCAGCATACAGTATGAATGCTACTAATGCTGGGCAGCACAATCGTTACTCATTTACTATATCATTTATAAGTGTGTATACCTTTAGAATTATAAGTGCATAAAACCTCCGGTCTATAGTCAGGCAATGGCAGATTAATTTTTATAATCATAACATCAAACTTCTTTCTGGCTGCAAAATCAAAGACATTTCAAAGATGAGCCACCAGAAGCTTCTTATATTTACTTATTGTATTAAACAAGTAAACACTGCACCCATATTACACAAGCAACTCTTCCTCCCTTATGTAACTGCTTATGTGTGTTGCGTCTGTATATTTTATACTGAAAAAGCTGAAAGTCTCTTGTAATGATCCAGGGGGCAATCAGCTAGTGGTATATTGCTACATGTACTGTACATGTGCAGCCTCAGACTGACCCAAAGAGGTGCAGGAGAACATATCAGACAGAATACGAGCAACACTGTGCACCCAGACTTGTACTTCAGCCATGTGACTTACATACAACAGAACAGAACTACTTTGTCAGGCAACAGAACCACCAAACTTTGTCAGGGCCACAATAAGTTTGTGTGGACGAGGGTCAAACTAGGATTTCTAGCCTTCTAAGAATGTGA
Source organism: Engystomops pustulosus (assembly GCF_040894005.1). Taxonomy (NCBI): domain Eukaryota; kingdom Metazoa; phylum Chordata; class Amphibia; order Anura; family Leptodactylidae; genus Engystomops; species Engystomops pustulosus. The sequence goes on along the minus strand of NC_092414.1, from coordinate 61,543,279 downwards.
GAATGAGAGGAAGGTGCTGCAAAATTCCTTACTTTCCCATGTTATCCTAATTTTGACTTCATTGATGCCACATCTACATTGTTCCAAGGTTGTTTGGCCAGGAGAGACAGAGGCACCTGATGAGGATGTAGGAGCTATGAGCACTAATGAAAGCTGATAACTTTTGGAGCTCCTTAAGGTGGGAACATCAAGGCCAAGACAACAGGCAGTTGAAGGTAGATACTTGCCTAGGGTGCAACCCTTCTCCATGACCTGGGAGGTGTAGTCCTGACTCTCCAAAATAATCAATGGTATGTGCTGCTTTAGGATTGATTACAAGATACTCCTTCTCAAACAGACAACAGGCAGCATGATGATACATGTCATGCAGCTGACAGGTGGCGCCGTCTGCACAATGGCATTATTGGTACTGATCGGGTCATAGTGAGGATGCAGGCAGAGGTATCATTGCATTCCTGCATCCTGTATAAGAAGAGCAGGCAGAGGAGGTATATAGCAGGTAAGTATTCATTTTATTATTTGTGACTTAATTGGCAACAGGTGTGCTTGTATAAATTTATAATCGGCAGGGCCGGCGCCAGGGCCGGGGGAAACCTGGGCAAGTGATGGGGCCCACAGTTGCTGGGTGGGTCTACTCGTGGGCACTGGGCAGGCCTCCATCCACAGCAGCTTGGTATATAATGAATAGGGGTGAGGAGGGGGCTGCATCTAATGAATGGGGGTGAGGAGAGGCTGCATACAATGAATAGGGGATGAGGAGGGGGCTGCATCTAATGAATGGGGGTGAGGAGAGGCTGCATACAATTCACTATCTTATTCCTGGTGCAGGTAAGCACGTCTCAGAGTTTTTCCAAATCCGTCGGGTTTTCCAACGGCCACGCCCCCGATTTCCGTCTCATGCATGCCGGCGCCGATGCGCCACAATCCGATCGTGTGCGCAAAAAAAACAGGGCAATTCAGGGAAAGACGACGCAAATCGGAAATATTCAGGACCAATGTGCCACCACACAGAGATTCATACTCTAGACACCAAAGGGTTGCCCCAGGGAGAACCGCTATAGCAGCCTCTCCCTCATCATTTCTTGCCAACACCACCCTGCTGGAGACCTGCCAGGTTGTAGGACAGCCCTCCGGTCCCCATACCAAGCACCGTGACACTAGCGTGCCTAGGCCGCAACCGCCAGCCACTCAGGTATTCTGGGCCCCGGCTGTCTCTAGGCCCCAAGAAAAGGCTAGGCCCCGGTGGGGGATGTTGCACATAAAATAAACTTGTCTTTGTGGGAATACCCCATTAATGGTACAGCTTAACACTCGGTGCTGGAATTATGACCTAAAAGTGAATATATTGAGATCATGGACAAGTGATATAAATACCTTCCCTTCAGTAGTGACATGATCAAGGTGTGATGGTTCCTTTGAAGGAAATTTAAGTCCCAAATAGAAATGGGCGTATCGATTCTAACGATTCTAACTTTGGTTACAATTTCAGGAAAAATTTGAATTCGCCGCGAAGCCGAAGTTAATGCTGATTCGCGGGAACTAAGTTGTTTTTTTCCCTCTTTTTTAAGCTAAATGGGCGTGAGCACAACGTGTTTCATGAGGCAGAGAACTCTGGGAAGGAGAAAGAAACACCCTCGATGACATCTGCAGACCTGTAAGCCAATCAGCGACCGGCAGGCTTATGTGATGTCACACAGCCCTATAAAACCCAGCCATTTTACATCTCGGCACTTCACACTTCATGTGCTGCCTGTAGTGTCTAGCTTCTGCTACTGTTCTGTGGAGTAATGATTCTTGCTGCAATCCCTGTTTGACTTTAATGCACTGCAGTAGCGATTGGTGGACCAATCCCTGGTTGTTCTTTAAGGGTGATCTGTACAGGTTCGGACTTGCCCGCCGGAGTACTGGTGCATCCTCGGTGGGCCCCCGATACCTCTGCTGCAGCAGGGGCCTCCATCCCCATCGGAGGCCCCTGGCAGTGAAAGCATTGGTACTCGATGCGGCCATAAGCGGCCGCTCGAGTCCTATTGCTGATGTGACACAGCGGTCTGCCATTGACCCTGTGCGTGCGGTGCGGCCGGGAACTTTCCCCAGCGCGCGTCGCACTGTAACCCCTGACGCACGGCAGCATGATGATGCAGTCATTCTGACGTGCGTCTTGTTCCTTTACAGTCCCAGCGTAGCAGGGAGAAAAGAGATGGAGGACACGGGAGCGCTGCTATAGGTAAGTGAGGTTTATAATTTTTTTTCACTATTCACAGTCCGGTACAAAAATAAGTATTATGGGTGAGGGGCTTTTGTAAATGTACAAATATGTGGGGTCATTATATGAGGACTACAAAGAGGGGGGTCATTACAGGACTATAATAATAGTCCATATATACAGGATAAGAGTAGTAGTACTGTGCTGTGCCCATATATACAAGATAGGAGTAGTAGTACTGTACTGTGCCCATATATACAGGATAAGAGTAGTAGTACTGTGCTGTGCCCATATATACAAGATAGGACTAGTAGTACTGTGCTGTGCCCATATATACAGGATAGGAGTAGTAATACTGTGCTGTGCCCATATATACAGGATAGGAGTAGTAGCTCTGTGCTGTGCCCATATATACAAGATAGGAGTAGTAGTACTGTGCTGTGCCCATATATACAGGATAGGAGTAGTAGTACTGTGCTGTGCCTATATATACAAGATAGGAGTCGTAGTACTGTGCTGTGCCCATATATACAGGATAGGAGTAGTAGTAATATGCGGTGCCCATATATACAAGATAGGAGTAGTAGTCCTGTGCTGTGCCAATATATACAGGATAGGAGTAGTAGTACTGTGCTGTGCCCTTATATACAAGATAGGAGTAGTAGTCCTGTGCTGTGCCAATATATACAGGATAGGAGTAGTAGTACTGTGCTGTGCCCTATATATACAGGATAGGAGAAGTAGTACTGTGCTGTTCCCTATATATACAGGATAGGAGAAGTAGTACTGTGCCCATATATACAGGATAGGAGTAGTATTATTGTGCTGTGCCCATATATACAAGATAGGAGTAGTAGTACTGTGCTGTGCCCTATACATATAGGATAGGAGAAGTAGTACTGTGCTGTGCCCATATATACAGGATAGGAGTAGTAGTATTGTGCTGTGCCCATATATTCAGGGTAGGAGTAGTAGTATTGTACTGTGCCCATATATACAGGATAGCAGTAATAGTACGGTGCTGTGCCCTATATATACAGGATAGTAGAAGTAGTACTGTGCTGTGCCCATATATACAGGATAGGAATAGTAGTACTGTGGTGTGCCCATATATACAAGATAGGAGTAGTAGTATTGTGCTGTGCCTATATATACAACATAAGAGTAGTAGTATTGTGCTGTGCCTATATATACAACATAGGAGTAGTAGTAATGTGCTGTGCCTATATATACAACATAGGAGTAGTAGTACTGTGCCCATATATACAGGATAGGAGGAGTAGTACTGTGCCCATATATACAGGATAGGAGTAGTAGTACTGTGCCCATATATACAGGATAGGAGTAGTACTGTGATCATTTATACAGGATAGGAGTAGTAGTACTGTGTTATGCCCATATATACAAGATAGGAGTAGTAGTACTGTGCTGTTTCCATATATACAGGATAGGAGTAGTAGTTTTGTGCAGTACCGATATATACAGGATAGGAGTAGTAGTACTGTGCCCATATATACAGGATATGAGTAGCAGTACTGTGCCCATATATAGAGGATAGGAGTGGTAGTACTGTGCTCTGCCCATATATACAGGATAAGAGTAGTAGTACTGTGCTATGCCAATATATACAGGATAGGAGCAGTAGTGCTGTGCCCATATATATAGGATAGGAGTAGTAGTACTGTGCTGTGACCATATATACAGGATAGGAGTAGTAGTACTGTGCTGTGACCATATATACAGGAAAGGAGTAGGAGTACAGTGCAGTGCCCTTATTTACAGGATAGGAGTAGTAGTACAGTGCTCTGCCCTATATATACAGGATAGGAGTAGTAGTACTATGCTGTGCCCATATATACAAGATATATGTGCGGTGACCATATATACAGGATAGGAGTAGTAGTATTGCGCTGGTCTCATATATACAGGATAGGACTATTAGTACTGTACCGATATATACAGGATAGGAGTAGTAGTACTGTGCTGGTCTCATATATACGGGATAGGAGTAGTAGTAATGTGCTGGTCTCATATAGACAGGATAGGAGTAGTAGTACTGTACCGATATATACAGGATAGGAGTAGTAGTACTGTGCTGGTCTCATATGGCAAATGGCACATTAATGGCACATTCTCAGATTGGGTTGATGTTACCAGTGGAGTGCCACAGGGGTCAGTATTGGGGCCACTTCTTTTTAATATTTTTATTAATGACCTTGTAGTGGGTTTACACAGTCAAGTTTCAATATTTGCAGATGATACTAAGCTGTGTAAAGTAATAAATACTGAGGTCGATAGTTTAGCATTACAGAGGGATTTGTGGAAGCTTGAGGAGTGGGCAGAGAAATGGTTGATGAGGTTTAATGTAGATAAATGTAAAGTTATGCACTTGGGCCATGGAAACAAAAAGTATAATTATGTTCTAAACGATCAATTACTTAGTAAAACTGAAGCTGAAAAGGACTTGGGGGTATTGGTGGATGGTAAACTTAATTTTAGTGACCAGAGCCAGGCGGCTGCTGCTAAAGCAAATAAAATAATGGGATGTATCAAGAGAGGAATAGATTCTCATGATAAAGACATAGTTCTGCCCTTATACAAATCCCTGGTCAGACCACACATGGAATATTGTGTACAGTTTTGGGCACCAGTGTATAAAAAGGATATAGTAGAGCTGGAACGGGTGCAGAGGAGAGCAACCAGGATTATTAGGGGAATGGGGGGACTAGAATACAATGACAGATTAAAAAATTTGGGATTATTCAGTTTAGAAAAAAGACGACTGAGGGGAGACCTCATTACAATGTACAAATACCTGAACTGACAGTACAAGGATCTCTCCAAAGATCTTTTTATACCTAGGCCTGTGACCAGGACAAGGGGGCATCCTCTGCGCCTAGAGGAGAGGCGATTCTACCATCACCATAGACAAAGGTTCTTTACTGTAAGAGCAGTGAGACTATGGAACTCTCTGCCGCAGGAGGTTGTTGTGGCGGACTCTATGTACATGTTCAAGAGAGGCCTGGATGCCTTTCTGGAGAGCAAAAATATCACGGGTTATGAGGAAAAAACATTTATTTAATTCTTAAAGGTTGGACTTGATGGACTTGCGTCTCCTTCCAGCCTTATATACTATGATACTATGATATACGGGATAGGAGTAGTAGTACTGTGCTGGTCTCATATATACAGGATAGGAGTAGTAGTGTACTGTACCGATATATACAGGATAGGAGTACTAGTAGTGTGCTGGTCTCATATATAGGAGTATATAGGAGATTAGGAGTATAACATTTATTAGGACTTTTTATATAAAATTTCTCATAAGAGTGATCGCAATGGAAGCAGAATAACCAGGGAGAGCATTATATAAAACATAATTAATAAGCAGGAGCACTGTAAGACTGTATAGATGAAATGATTAATTGGAAATTATATATTATGTCATTATTTATGGGAATGATGTCCAATTTAATTCATTAGGTGTACAGTATTATTTACTCAATGGCTAGTGTGTATTGTAATATACTGAGGAATCGCAATGTAATATTTGATTTATGGAGAGGGGGCAGTATGGTTTTGTTATGGGGGTATATTTGATATTTGTGGTGGGCACAGTGTGGCCAGTTGTGTTGTGATGGGTAAATATTATTTAGGAGCACAGTGTGGGACATTGTTATCCAGGTGAAATTATGTTCTAGTGACTGTGATACTTTTAGTTGCACAGTGTGGAGATATACCATACTGTACGTAGCTGAAGATATCTGAAGGTAAGTTGTCCTGCAGTTCAGTAACCAAAGGAGAAGACGTGTGAGGTCTGAATCACACTTCTTGGTCTAATAACTGTAATTACTGACTAACTATCTAGACTATTTCCTAAATGTCTGTGCCTAGTCTTCTTTATGTGGAGCAGCGAGAATACGGAGGAGATGAAGGGTTATTGTTAGTTATTCTTATTGGTAAGTTGTATCCCTAATATTTATGCCCTGGCATAAAATCATCAATGCAGCCACTGTGAAATATGGAATATTTCCAGGTAGCAGTATGGTGGGCCCCCAGAATAAATTTCTCTGGTGGGCCCCGGGCACCCCAGTCCAGCCCTGCACCAACCCCAAATAGCAGTTCTATTTAGTGACAAAATCGAATAGGAAGAAATCTGTTTGACTTTCATGCATCTGCAGTAGTGATTTGTTTATGCAGCTGCTGTAGTGATTTGTGGAGCTCTCACTGAGTGTCAGTTGTGGGGTATCTACCATACCTTTTTGGGGCTATAGTTTACAGCCAGATTTACGTGTCAAATCCACATAGTTTATACAGGGTGGAATGGCAGTGTGCATTGGGAGCCTTAATAAAATATAGAGGGGAATGGCAGTGTGCATGATGGGGGCCTTAATAAAATATGGAGGGGGGGGGGGTGGCAGTGTGTATGGGAGGCCTTATTAAAATCTGAAGGGGGCAAAGTGTATGACATTGTTTTATCCAGGTCACGTTATACTGTAAGTAACTGTGGTATTTTTAGGGGCGTGTGAGGGGGATCTGCTTCCCAGAACACATCTGCCAGAAAATTCTGCAACCAGATTTTACGATGATTCTGGACGTGAAGGAGAAGACAAGTCACTTGTGAGGTACCAGATGCTACTTCTTCCTATGTCAGGTCAGTATTGTAGTCAATGAGTAACCATTTAGTGTGAGACAGCTCTCAGAGTATGTACTGTGATATCTATAGAGTCAGAGAGTCAGGGGTGACTTGTCATCAGTTCTTATAAAGGTTTTCAGCATTTCCTTATAGGAAGGTTGGTGCAGTGTGAACACTTACATCGCTAACCACATCCCAGCAACCAGCAGAATGCCCGGGATACCAGGGGTAACTCTTATACTATCCCTAACCACAGCCCAGCCACCAGCAGGGGTAACTCTTATACAATCCCTAACCACATCCCAGCAGCCAGCAGAATGCCAGGGACACAAGGGGTAACTCTTATACTATCCTTAACCACAGCACAGCCACCAGCAGAAAGCCCGGGAAACCAGGAGTAACTCTTATACTATCCCTAACCACAGCCCTGCCACCAGCAGGAAGCCCGGGAAACCAGGGGTAACTCTTATACTATTCCTAGCATTAATGCCCTGAGATAACGTCACCACTGAAGCCCCTGAACACAAACCAAGAGCCGAGCACTACCAGAGAGGGAGAAAGGGATTATCTTATCCCCTGCTTCACTGCCCCCACTAATGCTTAGAAATTCCCTTATTCCAGAATATTTCTATGTAGTAGTAGGTGGGCCCCCAAAATCAATTTCACTGGTGGGCCACGGGTACCACAGTCCGACCCTGACCAGAGGCTTTGGTGCTACCACCTCTTCCTCCAAATTTTCATTGCCTTTGTTCCATGTTTGGTCTAGGACATTGTCATATTCCCTCAGATTTTATTCCACGCCTCACCGATGCCCTCCTTGTCTGTCTCCAAATAGCAGAAAGCTGTAGCAGAGAAACTTGGTTTTCATTTGCATCATGATAGGTGTCCTGCAGTTGTACACATCCTCATACTCCAACACTTGGACTCTAGGAGAGTTACAGACTGCTCCATGACCTGTGGCAGAGATGACCTTGCTGTTTTGAACGGGTGTGATGTGGGGGGCTGTACACTATCACCAGAGGTGGGGAGGGTTGAAGACTATCTGATGGAACATGAGACACTCTTTGCAATATAATTTACCAATGTCTTAACTTCATCTAGCCTCTCCATTTTGAGAGAACAATTGTGGCCTTCATGAAAATGCTGCAAACTCTGGTTCCTGTGTATACCAAGAGAAGTTGTAGGAGGCACAGCTCTATATCATGACAGTAATCTGAGTAATCAGTGCTGTGTGTTATAGCTGAGCACCTGCGTGACATTATATGACCATAGTTAAAGGGAACCTACCACCCCGATTCTACCTATAAAGGTAGAAGGGGTGGTAGGTGGATGAATGGGACGTGAGGATAGCCCTTTTTTGGGCTAATCCTCACGTCCCGGGTGTCTTTTACAAAACTTTATTGGAGGCATATGTAAAATTTTTTATGCGGCTACTGGGGCGTGGAGTAGCCGGACATGAGGCTACTAGTCGCGGCTACTCCACGCCCCAGTAACCACGTTACTCCGCCTACCATTTAATCTTCGTCCTGGTCCCCCGGCATCTGAGGCCTTATGCGCATGTGCAGTAGCTCCGGCCCCGGAGTGCATCCTCACTCCCTTGACCCAGACGACTTCTGGTAATGTAATCCATCTGTCTTTGTATATTTGCTACTGTACGCATATCATTAGGGACTGTGTGTATACCTTGTGTCATTGGATGTACATAGAGGGCAGGGCCCGTGTAACCATTTCCTCAGTCGCTATGTAATTTGCTGCAACATTGCATTGTTACTATTCCTTATTTCAAAGTGTATGGACATAATTGGGTCTTCATCACATTCATGATATTTACATCCTTCATGGGAGTTTTTGTGCTTTGTACCCAAATGAACTCGGTTCTTTGGGTTTTTAAATTATTTTAATAGTCCCTTTTTTGCACTTTCAATAAAGATTGTTGCCCCCTAGCATCTGCTTTCTCTTTCTTTGTATTCATTTACATATTCAAATGTGGGAAAATTAATTATTTGGTGTATGCCACCCCCCCCCCCCCCTCTTTACATGTATACTGTACCATTATAGCGCAATGTTACTAATGGTGTAGATTTTCAATCAAAAAGACAAAAAAAATCTAAAAAAAAAAAAGGTAAAAATATAAAATGACCTTTTCAACGGAACACTTATTTAAACAGACTAGAAATGAATTTAATATCCCACATTCAAAACCGCCTCCAAATAATATAAAAAAGAATTAACCCATACAGTGAAAATCATAACAGCATAAAATAAGTTTAAATGTCTTATTTTCACCATTTTACAGTAATCATTGTACATTTTCTAAAATGTAATCAGTATAGCATTACAGATAGATTTGTGTAAGCAGGAGGAATGGGTGGAAAAAATGTTGATGAGGTTTAATGTAGATAAATGTAAAGTTATGCACTTGGGCCATGGAAACAAAAAGTACCATTCTGTTCTAAACAGTCAATTACTTGGCAAAACTGCAGCTAAAAAAGACCTGGGGGCAGGTGGCGTTTCTAGGTGGTAAAAGATCCGGGGCACGGGCCCCAATGCATTTTTATCACACTTTCAGTAATGCCCCCTTCCTGTACATAACCCCCTCACATGTGGTTGTGCAAATAACAACGTTACTGAGGGTGTATACAGCTATAGAACACACAGGAGAAATCCCTACTTGTTACATCCAATGACTCCAGGTGACGTGTCCTCCGTGTTCTCCATTAGGCATCACCACGTCTTATGTTCCTCATTGTCCCTAAATCTTGGTTCCCTGACAGTGTTATTCTGCTGCTGCCCCAACAATCTCCCCCAAATACTGTAAGTCCGCTCTCACACATTTGTCTTGCATTTAAACAAAACCAAATGACATCAAACCGAAGCCCTTCCTAGTGTCATGCGTGAACACGCTCTAATAATGTGCCCCACACAATTCCCCCCATTAATGTACCCTACACAGTTACCCCCACAAATGTCCCCCACACATTCCCCCAGTAAGTAATGTGCCCACACAGCCCCTCAGTAATGTGCCCACACAGATCCCCAGTAAGTAATGTGCCCTCACAGCCTCCCAGTAATGTGCCCACACAGCCCCCCAGTAAGTAATGTGTCCCCCCTACTAAGTACTGTGCCCACACAGCCCCCCAGTAAATAATGTGCCCACACAGCCCCCCATGTTCTCCCCCTTCCCTAGTCCCTATCATGTCTCCCCCCTCACCTCACAGATGCAGCTCTGTGCACTGCTTTCTCTGGCAGGTCATGTGATCATGACATCACAGGTCCTTCAGCCTGTGGCTAGGTCCTGCAGGTGAAAGCAGTGCATGCACCCATTCTCATCACGATCGGATACAGATCGAGTGAAGGAATCTCCCTGGCAGCGGGGCAGATGTCCTGTAGATCCGGGGCTCCGGGCTTTTGACCTAGCGACGCCCCTGCCTGTGGGTATTGGTGGATGGTAAACTTCATTTTAGTTATTAGATCCAGGGATCTGCTGCTAAAGCAAATAAAATGATGGGATGTTTAACCCCTTAACGACTTGGCCTTTTTTAGTTTTTTCACTTCCATTTTTCACTCCCCACCTTCAAAAATCTATAACTTTTTTATTTTTCCACATAAAGAGCTCTGTTATGGCTTGTTTTCTGCGTAACAAATTGCACTTCGTAGTGACGGTATTCAATATTCCATGGCACGTACTGGGAAGCGGGAAAAAAATTCCAAATGCAGTGAAAATGGTGAAAAAACACATTTGCGACGTTTTCTTGTGGGTTTGGACTTTACAGCTTTCACTGTGTGCCACAAATGACATGTCTACTTTATTCTTTGGGTCAGTACGATTAAGGGGATACCAAATCTGTACAGGTTTTATAATGTTTTCATACATTTAAAAAAATTAAAACCTCCTGTACAAATTTTTTTTTTTTATTTTGCCATCTTCTGGCGGCAATAACTTTTACATACTTTGGTGTACAGAGCTGTGGGTGGTGTCATCTTTTGCGACTTTTGATGGTGTTTTCATTGCTATCACTTTTAGGACTGTACGACCTTTTGATCACTTTTTATTAATTTTTGTATATTTTCCAAAATGGCAAAAAAATGTCTTTTTGACTTTGGACGCTATTTTCCATTACGGGGTTAAACGCAGTGAAAAAACGTAATTATATTTTGATAGATCGGACATTTTTGGACGTGGCGATACCTAATGTGTTTATGATTTTTACTGTTTATTAATATTAATATCAGTTCTAGGGAAAGGGGGGTGATTTGAATTTTTAGGTTTTTTTATTATAACTTTTTTTTTTTAAACTTTTTTTTACTTTTACTTTTACTATTTTTCAGACTCCCTAGGGTACTTTAACCCTAGGTTGTCTGATCGATCCTACCATATACTGCCATACTGCAATATGGCAGTATATGGGGATTTTACTCCTCATTCATTACAATGTGCTGATAGCACAATGTAATGAATGGGTTAAAACGAGACAGCTTCGGGCCTTCGTGAGACCCGAAGCTGTCATGGCAATGGATCACCGCTCCCCGTGACGTCATCGGGGAGCAGCGATCCGTGGCAAGATGGCGGCGCCCATGTGGCGCCATCTTTTTGGAGCCTCCGGCAGCATTGCCGGCAGCCATCTCTGTGAAAACACCCGCGATCGGTGCTAGCACCGATCACAGGTGTTACCGGTAAGCCTTTGCTGCAATATGCAGCAAAGACTTACCGGCTCTCCATGCACCGGGACCCGACGCGCCCCGACGGGAAGGGGTTAAAGAGAGGAACACAAACGGAATTATAAAAGAAAAAAAAAAGGAGGAACACTCATGTTGTACAGTATGAAAAGGACGTAGTAGAACTGGAACGGGTGCAGAGGAGAGTAACCAAGATTATAAGGGAAATGGGGGGACTAGAATACAAAGAAAGATTATAAAATTTGGGGTTAATCAGTTTAGAAAAAAGAAGTGTGAGGGGAGACCTCATTACAACGTACAAATACCTGAATGGGCAGTACAAGGATCTGTAAGGGTGCGTTCACACGTTGCAGTTAAAACTCTATCGCAATCAGCTTTGAGGTGGTTTTAGGTGCAGTTTTGTCAATTGAACAGGTGAAAGACATGAACTGAACGAGTGAATGACATTTGTGGAGCAGGTTTCCCCTTCAAAATCAAATTCACTCGTTCAGTTCATGTCTAAAACCCCCTCAAAGCTGATTGCGATGCAGTTTTAACTGCAACGTGTGAACGCACCCTCAGAACTCGCAAATTGTACTGATGGGATCAGGTTTCAGGCTTCTTGCTGGAAAACCACACCCAGAGATGCCCGTGATTGACAGCTCCATTTCTGATCCTGGGAAAGCTGGGTGTGTCTCTGTAATCGTTTTGCCTGCAGATGCGGTTTGAGTGATGGACGGCTGAGTCAGTCAGTGCTGGAGGTAGTGTCCATTACTGCCTTGTATTCTACGCAACCCTTCATCTGGTGATGGTTATTGCAGTCTATCTGTGTATCTAGTGCTCTTGTGTTTCTTGCTATTCTGTGTATTGACTTCTGCTTTGCCTACTGGCCATTCTACTTGCTATACGAATCTGTACCTTTGCCGCCATCTTGGTTTTGATCCGGTTTGTTTGACTCCACTTGTCTGTCTGTATCTGTTGTTTGTCCCTCAGTATCGTTTATGTCCTAGTGTGACCCCACCTTCCTGTCTGTCTTGTGTCGGTTTCTGTTACCAGTGTGAACACTGACCTATATCTGTATTTCGTTTACCTGTCCGCTCCACCATCCAGCAGCTGCCAGACGAAGTAAGTTTCGCCTGTCATCTTGTAGGGTCACTCAGGGACCGTCAGATAGTGGGTTTGCCCTTGCCAGGGCGGTTTATCTGCTTTAGGAAGGGCCTTAGCCCACAGGGACATCACAGGGTGAGTTCGCCACCACCTACCTAGTCTGACAGCTAGCGCCAAGCCTGGTTGTGGTTGCACGGTTGCTGGACAGGTACTGACAGGATCTCTCCAAAGATTTTTTTATACCTAGGCCTGTGACCAGAACAAGAGGGTGTCCTCTATGCCTAAAGGAGAGGTAGTTCTACCATCACTATAAACTGGGATTCTTTATTGTAAGAACAGTGAGACTACAGAACTCTCTGCCGCAGGAGGTTGTTATGGCGGACTCTATGTAAGTGTTTGAGAGAGCCTTGGATGCCTTTCTGGAGAGCAAAAATGTCACGAGTTATGAGGAGTAAACATGTGTTTACATTTTAAACTGGACTTTATGGACATGCGTCTCTTTCCAGACTATATATTTTTCCGACGTATTTTTCGGACTATAAGATGCACTGGACCATAAGATGCACCTAGGTTTTAGAGGAGGAAAAATAAGAAAACATGTTTTTTCCCCAAATAGTATTCTAAAATATTTAGTAAAGTAACTGGGTGGTGCAGTGCAGCCATGTTTCTCTTTGGAGAGGGGCAGGGGCGAGCAGCACTCACCCCCTCCTCCTCTCCCGGACACCGCCGTCTATCTTTAGATAGAATTATGCTGGCACGTAGTTAGGGTGTCTCAAGATTTAACAGGGCTGTATAGGTATCAGTATATGTGACAATGTCACAAGAGCTTACAATCTATGAGGAGGAGACGGACAGAGGAGGTGACAGTACTTGCACAATGGTCACAAGAGCTTACAATCTATGAGAAGGAGGCGGACAGAGGAGGTGACAGTGCTTGTACAATGGTCACAAGAGCTTACATTCTATGAGGAGGATGACACAGGAGGTGACAGTGCTTGTACAATGGCCACAAGAGCTTACAATCTATGAGATGGATGACACAGGAGGTGATAGTGCTTGTACAGTGGATCTAATCCTTAACGCATTATGGCGTACATGCAGGGCCGATTCTAGCATATTTGCTGCCTGAGGCGAATATTAAAATCCTGCCCATCCCAACCCTACCCCCCCCCTCCTGTTCCATTGCCTGCTCCCAGTAAAACAATTAACATCCCCACAGGCAGTTCACTGACGCTGTGTGACTGGCTACAGGCTCTGGGAGTCATTAGTGGCATCTAGTACCTTATAGATGACAATGTCTTCCATCAGGAGGACTTTATTCCGGGTTCTCCAATCCATGACGTATCACTGCCAGATATCTTCAGCTCCATACAGCATCTCCACCCGGGGTCCCTAAAAATACCACAGTCACTTACAGTATGAAGGCTCCTGGATAACAACACTGTGCTCCTAAATAATATATACCCCTACAACACAACTGACCAGACACTCCACACATATAAAACATCCCTTCATTAAATATATATATATATATATATATATATATATATATATATATTCTACTGGAATTATAGCATGCACGGCCACCAATTAATATATAAGACCCCCAATTTATTAATACAGTCACCCCCCCACACACACATTTGTTTTACATTATGCAAAGTAATCTATTGTATCTTATGACTAATATATCCCACCCTGTTATTATGTTACATGTGAATTTATATAGAGTGCTACCCTGATTATTGTAAATATATAGCACCCCCTAATGAATATATATATATATATATATATATATATTTATTTTTATAGGCCCCCCAGTTTAAACAGTATCCAGCCCCATTTAAATATATCCAGCCCCCTAGAATAAACAGAATACTGCCCCCCATATAAATATATACAGCTCCCCCAGAATAAATAGAGTATGGTCCCCCATATAAATATATCCAGCCCCCTAGAATAAACAGAATACGGCCCCCATATAGATATATATCGCCCCCCAGAATAAATAGAATATGGTCCCCCATATAAATATATACAGCCCCCTAGAATAAACAGAATACGGCCCCCCATATAAATATATACAGCCCCCCAGGATAAACAGAATTTGGCCCCCCATATAAATATATACAGCCCCCCCAGAATAAACAGAATTTGGCCCCCCATATAAATATATACAGCCCCCCAGGATAAACAGAATTTGACCCCCCATATAAATATATACAGCCCCCCCCCAGAATAAACAGAATTTGGCCCCCCATATAAATATATAGAGCCCCCCAGAATAAACAGAATCTGGCCCCCCATACAAATATATACAGCCCCCCCAGAATAAACAGAATTTCGCCCCCCATATAAATATATACAGCCCCCCCAGGAAAAATGGGATCTGGCCCCTTATAAATATACACAGCCTCCCCAGTAAAGAAAGGAATCTGGCCTCATATAAGTATATATAGAAGACCCCCCCCCCCCCGTTACAGCAGTAATTGCCCCTAATATATATATGGCCACATTTAATTAATAATTGGACAATAAAAATAATAAGACTTATACTTACCTTGCGGCAGGGTGCTCCCACGGCACGCAGCTCCTGTCTCCCGGCGGCTCTTCTGGCAGCCGCGGCTCCGATGAGTGACACAGGCGGCGTGACGTCATCATCCGCCGCCTGTGTCACTGCACTGTACGGAGCGACGCCAGCAGCCGAAAAGGCGCTGTGCCGCACCGCATGTAATCCCACTTGTTTCTTAAAGAGACAGGTGCGATTTATCTGGTGGGCAATTCCGCTCTTAAAGAGGTCCGCATTCTGCCGCCCAAGGCGAGATTTTCATCTCTCCTCATGGCAGATGTGGCCCTGCGTACATGTACATCCTAATGCCTTAAGGGGCTAAAATCACAGGTCCTGACTGTGTGTGCTGGTCTGTGGGGTAAGGCACCTTTACAAGATAGCAGCCACTACATACCAGGCAACAAGTGGTTAAGAGTGTGAGAGCAGAGACCTGGGGAAAGGGAGCACTTATCACATATCTGATCCTGTGCTGGGAGAGAAGTTACAGGTCAGACACTGCAGCAGTGCTGTACAGGCTCCTCTTCACACACTCTGCCAGCAGCCTTCATCTTCTGTCTTCACTCTGAGCCTCCCGGGCTACTTACAAGCCGAGGGGATTTGCCAGAGTCAATGAGTTTCTCCTCCCCCCTCTTTTTCTCCACTGCTGCGGCGCTCCTGCTGCTGCTCTGCCATAAAGCTCATGTATATCGGTGCCCTGAGGAAGGCAGAGCTGGCAGAGGGCAGCAGGGTGCCGTCCTCCATTCCCTCAAGCAGTGGAGGGCTGAGAGGAGGAGAGGAGCGCAGCGGCACTCAGCACAGCTGCTGCGCTTCATTGTGAAGGGCTGCGCTTACTGCCAGCATCAGCAGGCAGAGCGCAGCCAGGTGCCCTCCATTCCCTCCTGCAGTAGGGCTACATTCGGACTATAAGACACACCACTGTTTTTTCCCCATTTTCTGGGGAAAAAAGTGTGTCTTATTGTTCAGAAAATACGGTTCTATTCTGCTAAAGATTAAATTTGACGCCTGCTATGTTTTTTTTTTGTATACTCTTTTCTTCAACTATTCTGTACTTGGCTGCCATCCTTTTTTGACTTGGTTTGTCTGTATGTTTCTTTTTGTTCATTTGTCTTTTGTTCTGAGCACTTTATCAATTAGGGACTGGCATCCAGTGTTCCCCTGTGGCTTAGCACAGTATGGGCAAGTTGGCAGGGACAAGATGTGGATAAGCTCTTTCTATGCCTTGACAGCCTTACTATGTAAAATCAAAGCCCAACAGCTGTTTTCTGTCAATATTACAGCATTGGAGTTTTTCTTTCTGATACATTGCATGTCTATTAAATAGTTCCAGTAGGAAGCACACAAAAATAAAAATGTTATGGATATTTTAAAGCAGGGGATAGAAGACAGAAACACAAATACATAAAAGGGCTACTGTATTAAATGTTAAAGTGTGCTCAAGTTTGATTTTTTAAAGTTCTGGGTTGTTGCATCTAGCTTTTGCATATTTTGTTTATTAATTTTAATACTATTGTTAAACTTTCCATGTTATGGTCAGTGCCTTCATATGTTAATGATAATATATCTGGTCTGTTTAATAATATTAAAATCCAACAAGTTATCTCCTTTGTTGGTTCAGAAATAATTCGGAGATAATACAGGTAATTGTCTTAAATTGCAATTCAAATGTTCTCATAGGACATTTCAAATTCCCTTGTTCAGAAATACTTGGTGGTTTATAATAAACCCAACTTACCATGGGTTTTACTAACACACAAACCTTATTCTATCACATTTATGGCAGGTGACCACTGCAGAAGAAAGTGACAGCATACAGTATGAATGCTACTAATGCTGGGCAGCACAATCGTTAGGTATATCATTTATAAGTGTGTATACCTTTAGAATTATAAGTGCATAAAACCTCCGGTCTATAGTCAGGCAATGGCAGATTAATTTTTATAATCATAACATCAAACTTCTTTCTGGCTGCAAAATCAAAGACATTTCAAAGATCAGCCACCAGAAGCTTCTTATATTTACTTATTGTATTACACTGCACCCATATTACACAAGCAACTCTTCCTCCCTTATGTAACTGCTTATGTGTGTTGCGTCTCTATATTTTATACAGAAAAAGCTGAAAGTCTCTTGCAATGATCCAGGGGGCAATCAGCTAGTGGTATATTGCTACATGTACTGTACATGTGCAGCCTCAGACTGACCCAAAGAGGTGCAGGAGAACATATCAGACAGAATACGAGCAACACTGTGCACCCAGACTTGTACTTCAGCCATGGGACTTACATACAACAGAACAGTATTACTTTGTCAGGCAACAGAACCACCAAACTACTTTGTCAGGGCCAAAATAAGTTTGTGTGGACGGCTTTCAAGCTAGGATCTCTAGCCCTGGGTCTACCTCATAAGAATGTGAGAATGTAACCCACATTATGGCACAGTCAATAAAATGACTTCATTGATGCCACATCTACATTGTTCCAAGGGTGTTTGGCCAGGAGAGGGAGAGGCGCCTGATGAGGACGTAGGAGCTATGAGCACTAATGAATGCTGCTAACTTTTGGAGCTCCTTAAGGTGGGAACATCAAGGCCAATGCAATAGGCAGTTGAAGGTAGGGTGCAACCCTTCTCCATGACCTGTGAGGTGTAGTCCTGACTCTCCAAAATAATCAATGGTATGTGCTGCTTTAAGATTGATTACAAGCAGGCAGCGTGATGATACATGTCATGCAGCTGACAGGTGGCGTCGTCTGCACAATGGCATTATTGGTACTGATCGGGTCATAGTGAGGATGCAGGCAGTGGTTTCATTGGGGGCTGTATAAGAAGAGCTGGCAGAGGAGGTATCTAGCAGGTAAGTATTCATTTTATTATTTTTGTCTTAATTGGCAACAGGTTTTCTTGTGGGCAGGCCTCCATCCACAGCAGCTTGGTATATAATGAATGGGAGTGAGGAGTGGACGCATATAATAAATAGGGGTGAGGAGGGGGCCGGATATAATGAATAGGGGTGAGGAGGGGCTGCATCTAATGAATGGAGGTGAGGAGGGGCCGCATACAATGAATAGGCGATGAGGAGGGGGCTGCATCTAATGAATAGGGGTGAGGAGGGGCTGCATCTAATGAATGGAGGTGAGGAGGGGCCGCATACAATGAATAGGCGATGAGGAGGGGGCTGCATCTAATGAATAGGGGTGAGGAGGGGCTGCATCTAATGAATGGAGGTGAGGAGGGGCCGCATACAATGAATAGGGGATGAGGAGGGGGCTGCATCTAATGAATGGGGGTGAGGAGTTGACGCATATAACGAATAGGGGTGAGGAGGGGGGCGCGTATAATGAATAGGGGTGAGGAGGGGAATGCATCTAATGAATGGAGGTGAGGAGGGGCCCCATACAATGAATAGGCTATGAGGAGGGGGCTGCATCTAATGAATGGGGGTGAGGAGAGGCCACATACAATGAATAGGGGTGAGGAGAGGCCACATACAATGAATAAGGAGTGAGGAGGGGGCTGCATCTAAGGGTGGGGGTGAGGAGGGGCCACATAAAATGAATAGGGGTGAGGAAGGGGCTGCATAAAATTAATGAGGGTGAGGAGGGGGCCGCATACAATGAATAGGGGGTGAGGAGAGGCTGCATACAATGAATAAGGAGTGAGGAGGGGGCTGCATCTAAGGGTGGGGGTGAGGAGGGGCCACATAAAATGAATAGGGGTGAGGAAGGGGCTGCATAAAATTAATGAGGGTGAGGAAAAGGCACATTTTATGCATGGGGGAGTGTAGAGGGGGTTGCATATAACGAATAGGGGTGAGAAGGTGGCACCTATAATGAACGGGGGTGAGGATGAGGCACATGTTATGCATGGGGGAGTAAGGAGGGGGCTGCATATGAAGCATGGGCTGTGAGGAGGGGGCTGCATATAATCCATGGGGGAGGGTGGCTGCATATAATGGGCAGTGAGGGGGATGCATATAATCCATGTGAGGGAGGGGAGCTGGATAATTTATCAATGACGCTATGTGAGTTTACTCCAAAAGGACCCACTGAAGCCTGGAGCCGGCCCTGCAATCGAGGTATAGAGTTCAAACTATAAGGGGGATCCTGTGCTCAATTTGTAATGGGGGTACTGTACTATGAATTATTGAGGAGATGTAGGGGTTAAATTTAATTAATGAGTTAGTGCTACATATTAATGAGGGGCTGCTGGCACTGCATATGATGTCACTAGGGGGGCCTGTGCAGTATAAAACATGGTGTTATAAGCTATATGTGATAACTAAATGACGCGCCTTTAAGGTGGCCTTAATTGGCATTGTCTCCTTAAGGAGAACACCTACTGTCTGTCCCTAGTCAATAGCCTCTCACATAGCCAAATCAGTTCCCTACGCTGTACTGAGGAGACCCAATCAGGTCGAAACAGTGCTGTCTACAGTTGGGAGTCTGTTCCTTATGGAATAGATATACTGGTTTGGCTTAATCCCACATCATATTTTTAGACTTCTTGTAAGTCATACTTGATGTTAAGGGGGCTGCCTTTCAAGGTAGCAAAAGGAGGTATTGTTTTCCATTTAACACCTTGGAAAACTTATTTGCATTCTTCCCAGAATTCCCTAGTGGAGCATTATGGCTTTAAGTCTCCACACGCCTTTAAGGTGGCCTTAATTGGCATTGTCTCCTTAACGAGAACACCTACTGTCTGTCCCATAACTAAATGAGTTCACAGACAAGAACAACAGAGTTTTTTCACTTAGACCAATCTGTGACTGGGTTAGAAAAATGAAAAAAACTTACACAAAAACATGTGTCAAGTAGCAAAAAAATATAAAATCTTTATTAGTAAATAATGCATGTAAAGCAACTCACCAAACAAAAAGATTAAAAATAGTTAGAAAAAGGGGGAAACAGACAAGCTGTGACCCTATTACAGAAAACGCAGAAGGAACACAGGCACCTGATAATGCCGATGTCCTCCTATAGAGTCCTGTACAGAGCACTGTCTAAAAGCCCAAAAATCAATATACGCAATATAATATACACATATGAAGTAGGTAAGAATGAGCTGGTAACAAGACAAAATATGCCATGTAAATAAAGGGAATGATGAATGAAAACACTGATAGCTTATGTTAATGCCCCATGTTTGGTCCCATCTCTTTGTGTCTATTGGGTTAGAAAAATGCACAATTATATGGAAGAAAAGGAGTTGTCCAATTGGGGACAATCTATACCCATTAGTCACTAAAAAATAACTTTTATTAATTTACATAAAAAGCTGGATAACTGTTCATCCATCATTTGTTTTTAAAATGAACAGTCAGTGGTTGACAGGCTGTGAATCAGTGAGAGTCTTTGAGCTCCGTGCAGGGGGCGGGGCTACAGCCACACAGCACAGACAGACAGAAACTTAGCTCCACAATCTCATCCACCATGGCGCCCAACCCTAAGAGAAGTTACAGGGTCGTGTCTAGGGGAAACTGAAATTGTGTACAGCAGGACTGATAGAGACAGGTTGGACATATATCTGTGAAATGCTGCATTTTTGTTAATAACAGTGAATAAGAGAATGTGTTATTTTGTTATCCTGACTACATAAAAGAAACTTATCTTCGTGGGAATACCCCATTAATGGTAAAGCTTAACACTCGGTGCTGGAATTATGACCTAAAAGTGAATAAATTGAGATCAGGGACAAGTGATATATATCCCTTCCCTTCAGTGACATGATCAAGATGTGATGGCTTCTTTGAAGGAAAAAAATGTCCCAAACACTGGTTATGCACTGAAAATGTATGTGCAACTACTGACATAGGCTACACTATTTCGGTTCTTCCAATAACTAAGGTCTATTAAATGCTGTCGACCACTGACTATTAACAGTTATCCATCTTTTGTGAATTAATAAAAGTAATTTTTTAGTGACTAATGGGTATATATTGTCCCCAAATGGGGGACTCCTTTTCTTCCATATAACTAAATGAGTTAACTCACTTTAAGTTATGACAACCAGTGCTACAACGGTACATTGTGGTCTATTTTAGAGGTAAATAAGGAGTCATGTGGGGCAGTTTTTCTCCAGGAGTATTTTTAGGGATGTGGAGAAGTTACCAATGTTAAGAGAAACACACCTACAATTGGTGGATGCTCCTTTTACCCAAACAAAGGTTATGATGGCCATAAAGTCACTCAAACCATTCAAATGCCCTGGCCCCAACGGATTTTTCAATCTTTATTATAAGAAGTATGCTGACCTTCTAGTACCTCATTTAGTGCAATTTTTTAACTCCCAGATGCTCTAGCGGCCCAGATTTCACCTACCGTATATACTCGAGTATAAGCCGACCCGAGTATAAGCCGAGACCCCTAATTTTACCATCAAAAACTGGGAAAACCTATTGACTCGAGTATAAGCCGAGGGTGGGAAATGCATTAATCACAGACCCCCCCCAGTATGTATACAGCCTGCCCCCAGTAGTATACAGCCTGCCCCCAGTAGTATACAGCACAGCCCCCAGTAGTATACAGCACAGCCCCCAGTAGTATACAACATAGCCCCCAGTAGTATACAGCATAGCCCCCAGTAGTATACAGCATAGCCCCCAGTAGTATACAGCACTGCCCCCAGTAGTAAACAGCACTGCCCCCAGTAGTAAACAGCACTGCCCCCAGTAGTATACAGCACTGCCCCCAGTAGTATACAGCATTGCCCCAGTAGTATACAGCACTGCCCCCAGTAGTATACAGCACTACCCCCAGTAATATACAGCCAGCCCAGCATTAAAAGAAAATAATAAACTTATATACTCACCCTCCGGTGGCCCCGACCTGCAGCGCTGCTCCCCCGATGTCCGCGCGGGCCCTCTTCTGGATCCCGCGGCCGTCTTCTTTCTTCACTAACTTCGTGCCGGGCGCCACCATTGTTCTCCCCTGGACGGCGCCTAGTATGACGCTCCGCTGCTGACGTCATACTAGGCGCCGCCTGGAGGAAAAACATGGCGCCGCCCGGGACGAAGTTAGTGAAGACAGAAGACGGCCACGGGAGCCAGAAGAAGACCCGCACATCGGGGGAGCAGCGCTGCAGGTCAGGGCCACCGGAGGGTGAGTATATAAGTTTATTATTTTTTAAAGATTTTTTTTTTTTTTTTATGACTGTATGACTCGTGTATAAGCCGAGGGGACATTTTTCAGCACATTTTTTGTGCTGAAAAACTTGGCTTATACACGAGTATATACGGTATATCCAAACCAGGGAAGGTCAAGATCCGGGCTACTAGAATTAATACCTTTTTAAAGGCCTATATTCACCGTGACTAGGTGGGTTTTGTCCCCTCATGGTAATCGGCAGATCAAACTTGTAGAGTGATAGACCTGATATCCCTAGTTCACCCCACCTAAACAGGCCATGTGCCTAGCAATTGACATTCACAAGGCATTTGACTCCCTCCAATGGGACTACCTTTCTTATATCCTTAAACGGTGGGGCTTTGGACCAAGGTTCCTAACAATAGTGTCTAACCTTTATTCCTCTCCCACAGTGTAAGTCAACATTAAGGGGTTCATGTCGAATCTAGAGATGAGCGAACATACTCGTCCGAGCTTGATGCTCGTTCGAGCATTAGCGTACTCGAAACTGCTCGTTGCTCGGACGAATACTTCGCCCGCTCGAGAAAATGGCAGCTCCCGCCGTTTTGCTTTTTGGCGGCCAGAAACAGAGCCAATCACAAGCCATGAGACTCTGCACTCCACCCAGCATGACGTGGTACCCTTACACGTCGATAGCAGTGGTTGGCTGGCCAGATCAGGTGACCCTGGAATAGACTAGCCCCTGCCTGCGCTGCTCGGATCATTCTGTGTCTGGATGCCGCTTGGGAGAGAGCTGCTGCTGGTCAGGGAAAGCGTTAGGCTGTTCAATTAGAATAGTGTTAGGCAGGAGTGATTCTACAAGAACCCAACAGCCCTTCTTAGGGCTACAATAACGTTATACATTTTTTTTTTTTATTTGCAGCTAGTACCATATTGTGAGGAATTTGCAGGGGGACTTGCTACCGTTGTGTTTAGCGCTTACTGACGCACATATCCATCGCAAAGACCGAAGTGGGAAAATTTATTAGGGGTTTGATTTCAATTAGGCACAGTCTGCCAGTTTCTTTTTATTTTACGTTTATTTTTTTAATAACTCAGCGTCATCTCATCTAGCATAGCAGTGTGCTTTCATACTTGGCTAGAAAATAGCCATAGGAGAATCCAAACGGCTTACTTAGGCCTACAGTAGCATTATATATATTTTATTTCTGGTTGATCTGCTGGTGGCTGTCCTTGCTGTAGTGCATCTACTACCATATTGTGAGGAATTTGTAGTGAGACTTGCGACCGTTATGTTTTGCGCTTACTGACGCACATATCCATCGCAAAGACCGAAGTGGGAAAATTTATTAGGGGTTTGATTTCAATTAGGCACAGTCTGCCAGTTTCTTTTTATTTTACGTTTATTTTTTTAATAACTCAGCGTCATCTCATCTAGCATAGCAGTGTGCTTTCATACTTGGCTAGAAAATAGCCATAGGAGAATCCAAACGGCTTACTTAGGCCTACAGTAGCATTATATATATTTTATTTCTGGTTGATCTGCTGGTGGCTGTCCTTGCTGTAGTGCATCTACTACCATATTGTGAGGAATTTGTAGTGAGACTTGCGACCGTTGTGTTTAGCGCTTAGTGACGCACATATCCATCGCAAAGACCGAAGTGGGAAAATATATTAGGGGTTTGATTTCAATTAGGCACAGTCTGCCATTTACTTTTTATTTTACGTTTATTTTTTCATAACTCAGCGTCATCTCATCTGGCATAGCAGTGTGCTTTCATACTTGGCTAGAAAATAGCCATAGCAATAGGATAGCATCGTTTGGTTTTAAAAACTAAAAAACACAAAAAAAAAAAAAAAACACAAAAAAACACAAAAAAAAGTTAAAAAAAAATTAAAGTTATAACTTTCATTTTCAAAATGTTTAACCCGAGGGCTAGGGGTAGAGGACGAGGGCGGGGACGTGGGCGTCCAACTACTGCAGGGGTCAGAGGACGTGGTCCTGGGCGGGGTGAGACACCACCTGCTGATGAGGGAGCAGGGGAACGCCGCAGAGCTACACTCCCTAGGTTCATGTCTGAAGTTACTGGGACTCGTGGTAGAGCACTGTTGAGGCCAGAACAGTGCGAACAGGTGATGTCGTGGATTGCCGACAATGCTTCGAGCAATTTGTCCACCAGTCAGTCTTCCACGCAGTCCACCCATGTCACCGAAATCGGCACTCCTCCAGCTCCTGCACCTCAGCCTCCTCCCCCCCAGTCTGCCCCCTCCCAGGAAAATTTGGCATTTGAACCGGCATATTATGAGGAACTGTTTTCTGGACCCTTCCCACAGTCACAAACCACTTGTCCGGTTGCTGCTGAGCAATTTTCCGATGCCCAGGTTTTCCACCAGTCGCAGTCTGTGGGTGATGATGACCTTCTTGACGTAGTGGAAGAAGTGTGTAAAGAGGTGTCAGACGATGAGGAGACACGGTTGTCAGACAGTGGTGAAGTTGTTGTCAGGGCAGGAAGTCCGAGGGGGGAGCAGACTGAGGGATCGGAGGATGATGAGGTGACAGACCCAAGCTGGGTTGAGAGGCCGGGTGAACACAGTGCTTCTGAGACGGAGGAGAGTCCTCGACCAGAACAGGTTGGAAGAGGCAGTGGTGGGGCCAGACGGAGAGGCAGGGCCAGAGCAGGTGCATCAGCGCCAAATGTGTCACGTAGTGAAGCTCCCGTGGCGAGGGCTCCCGCGGCGAGGGCTAGATTTTCAGAAGTCTGGAGGTTCTTTAAGGAAACACCGGATGACCGACGGACTGTGGTGTGCAACCTTTGCCAAACCAGGATCAGCAGGGGTTCCACCACTACTAGCTTAACTACCACCAGTATGCGCAGGCATATGAATGCTAAACACCCCACTCAGTGGCACCAAGCCCGTTCACCTCTGGCCGTGCACACCACTGCTCCTTCCCCTGTGTCAGCTGATAGTCAGCCCCCTGCCCAGGACCCTGGCACAAAAACCCCATCATCGCCTCCACGATCCTCTACAGCATCCACCAGCGTTAAGCTCTCCATACCCCAGACGCTGGAGCGGAAACGGAAATATAGTGCAACCCACCCGCACGCCCAAGCCCTTAATGTCCACATCTCCAGATTGCTTAGCCTGGAGATGCTGCCCTATAGGCTAGTAGAGACCGAGGCCTTTCGCAACCTCATGGCGGCGGCCGCCACTCGGTATTCGGTCCCCAGCCGCCACTACTTTTCCCGATGTGCCGTCCCAGCCCTGCACCAGCACGTGTCAGACAGCATCATCCGTGCCCTGACCAACGCCGTTTCTGACAAGGTCCACCTGACCACGGACACGTGGACGAGTGCTGCCGGGCAGGGCCACTATATATCGCTGACGGCACATTGGGTTAACTTGGTGGAGGCTGGGACCGAGTCTGACCCTGCGGCTGGTCATATACTGCAGACGCCGAGGATTGCGGGGCCTACCTCGGTCCAGGTCTTTCAGGCCTACTATGCCTCCTCCTCCTCCCACCCCTCCTCCACCTCCTCCTCCGAACTACCATCCGTGGGCATGGCGCCATCAGTCGCTAGCTCTAGGCACAGCAACAGTGCCGTCGCTAAGCGACAGCAGGCGGTGCTCAAACTGCTGAGCCTAGGCGATAAAAGGCACACCGCCCAAGAACTATTACAGGGCATCACGGCGCAGACTGATCTGTGGCTGGCACCGCTGAACCTGAAGCCAGGCATGGTTGTGTGTGACAACGGCCGTAACCTGGTGGCGGCTCTGCAACTCGGCAGACTGACACATGTGCCATGCCTGGCCCATGTTTTAAATCTGATAGTTCAGCGTTTTCTCAAGACATACCCTAATCTGTCTGATTTGCTCACGAAGGTGCGCCGCATCTGTGCGCATTTCAGGAAGTCCAGCACAGATGCTGCCACTCTCAGGGCAGCGCAGCGCCGCCTCCAACTGCCCGCTCACCGACTGTTGTGCGACGTGCCCACGAGGTGGAATTCAACATTAACCATGTTATCCAGAGTTTACCAGCAGCCCAGAGCGATTGTAGACTGCCAGATGTCAACTTCCACCATAACTGGTAGTCAGGTCAGTCAGCTTCCTCAAGTCTACAATGAGGAGTGGACGTGGATGTCTGATATCTGTCAGGTGCTGAGTAACTTTGAGGAGTCAACACAGATGGTCAGTGGCGATGCCG
This sequence comes from Engystomops pustulosus, assembly GCF_040894005.1. Taxonomy (NCBI): domain Eukaryota; kingdom Metazoa; phylum Chordata; class Amphibia; order Anura; family Leptodactylidae; genus Engystomops; species Engystomops pustulosus. Next base: position 61,516,825 of record NC_092414.1, on the reverse strand, counting down.
CCATCATCAGCCTCACCATCCCGCTGCTTGGCCTGTTGAAAAACTCTCTGATCAGCATGAAGTCGGAAGCTTTGCGCTCGTCACAAGAGACGGGGGAAGAAGATTCACTTGTTGATAGCCAAAGCACCCTCAGGTCTGTTTCTCAGCGCATATCGGAGGAGGTGGAGGAGGAGGAGGATGAAGAGGAGGAGAATGTTGGCGAGACACAAGAGGGGAGCATTGCTCAGACCTTTACTGTTCAGCGTGTATGGGCAGAAGAAGAGGAGTTGGAGGAGTTGGAGGAGGAGGAGATGGACAGTCAGGCCAGTGAGGGGAGTGAATTCTTGAGAGTTGGGACTCTGGCGCATATGGCAGATTTCATGCTAGGCTGCCTATCCCGTGACCCTCGCGTTCAAAGAATTTATTCCAGCACCGATTACTGGGTATTCACTCTCCTGGACCCACGGTACAAGCAAAATCTTTCCACTCTCATCCCTGGAGAGGAAAGGAGTGTGAGAATGCATGAATACCAGCAGGCCCTGGTGCACAAGCTGAAACAGTATTTCCCTTCTGACAGCGCTAGCGGCAGAGTGCGTAGTTCTGCGGGACAAGTAGCGAGGGAGAGTAGGCGAGCTGGCAGCTTGTCCAGCACTGGCAAGGGTACGCTTTACAAGGCTTTTGCCAGCTTTATGTCACCCCAGCAAGACACTGTCACCTGTCCCCAGTCTCGGCAGAGTAGGGCTGATCTTTACAGAAAGATGGTGAGGGAGTACGTAGCTGACCATACCATCGTCCTAAATGATCACACAGCTCCCTACAACTACTGGGTTTCAAAGCTGGACATGTGGCACGAACTGGCGCTGTACGCCTTGGAGGTTCTTGCCTGCCCTGCCGCTAGCGTGTTGTCCGAGCGGGTTTTCAGTGCAGCTGGTGGCATCATCACCGATAAGCGTACACGCCTGTCGACTGACAGCGCTGACAGGCTGACGCTTATTAAGATGAATAAAGCCTGAATTTCTCATAATTTCCAATCTCCACCAGGTGAAGGAAGCTCAACCTGAATAATTTATGCACTCCTCCTCCTCCTCATTTTCCTCCTTCTCCTCCTCTTTGTACACTAAAGCAGAGGAAACTGGCTATTTTTGGACAGGGCCCACTGGCTCTAGCTAGTGCATTTAATTTTTCTGGAGGGCCACCTACCCGGTCCTCTGTTTTAAACAATTTTTGGGAGTGCCACATACAGGCACTCAATCTATTCAATTTTTCTGGAGGGCCACCTACCCGGTCCTCTGTTTTAAACAATTTTTGGGACTGCCACATACAGGCACTCAATCTATTCAATTTTTCTGGAGGGCCACCTACCTGCTCCTCTGGTTTGAAAACTTTTTTGGACTGCCACATACAGGCACTCAATCTATTTCATTTTTCTGGAGGGCCACCTACCTGCTCCTCTGGTTTGAAAACTTTTTTGGACTGCCACATACAGGCACTCAATCTATTTCATTTTTCTGGAGGGCCACCTACCTGCTCCTCTGGTTTGAAAACTTTTTTGGACTGCCAAATACAGGCACTATCCAAATTAAATTGTCTCTATAGCAGCCTCCACACGTTGTCTCCATTGCTACCTCCAAAAGTCGTCCATATAGCTGCCTCCATACATCGTCCCCTTATCAAACGAGGTGTGTCAGGCAGAAATTTGGGTTGTTTTCATGGATTCCACATCAAAGTTGTTAACTTTGTCGCCACCCTGCTGTGTAATCCACAAAATATACTGGCAAACTTTTACCATTTACGGATATTATTTCAGCGCTTTTTGCGCATCTGTTTACATTCCCCTCACCCGCCATATCCCAAACTTATAAGAACGCTACTACACCATGGGGCTGGTCATATACTGCCGACGCAGAGGATTGCGGGGCCTACCTCGGTCCAGGTCTCAAAGGCCTACTATACCTCCTCCTCCTCCCACCCCTCCTCCACCTCCTCCAAATTACCATCCGTGGGCATGGCGCCATCAGTCGGTAGCTCTAGGCACAGCAGCAATGCCGTCGCTAAGCGACAGCAGGCGGTGCTCAAACTGCTGAGCCTAGGCGATAAAAGGCACACCGCCCAAGAGCTATTACAGGGCATTCCACATCAAACTTGTTAACTTTGTCGCCACCCTGCTGTGTAATCCACAAAATATACTGGCAAACTTTTACCATTTACGGATATTATTTCAGCGCTTCTTGCGCATCTGTTTACATTCCCCTCACCCGCCATATCCCAAACTTATAAGAACGCTACTACACTTAACTTGGTGGAGGCTGGGACCGAGTCTGACCATGGGGCTGGTCATATACTGCCGACGCATAGGATTGCGGGGCCTACCTCGGTCCAGGTCTCAAAGGCCTACTATACCTCCTCCTCCTCCCACCCCTCCTCCACCTCCTCCTCCTCCAAATTACCATCCGTGGGCATGGCGCCATCAGTCGGTAGCTCTAGGCACAGCAGCAGTGCTGTCGCTAAGCGACAGCAGGCGGTACTCAAACTGCTGAGCCTAGGCGATAAAAGGTCCACCGCCCAAGAGCTATTACAGGGCATTCCACATCAAACTTGTTAACTTTGTCGCCACCCTGCTGTGTAATCCACAAAATATACTGGAAAACCTTTACCATTTACGGATATTATTTCAGCGCTTCTTGCGCATCTGTTTACATTCCCCTCACCCGCCATATCCCAAACTTATAAGAACACTACTACACTTAACTTGGTGGAGGCTGGGACCGAGTCTGACCATGGGGCTGGTCATATACTGCCGACGCATAGGATTGCGGGGCCTACCTCGGTCCAGGTCTCAAAGGCCTACTATACCTCCTCCTCCTCCCACCCCTCCTGCACCTCCTCCTCCTCCGAATTACCATCCGTGGGCATGGCGCCATCAGTCGGTAGCTCTAGGCACAGCAGCAGTGCCGTCGCTAAGCGACAGCAGGCAGTGCTCAAACTGCTGAGCCTAGGCGATAAAAGGCACACCGCCCAAGAGCTATTTCAGGGCATTCCACATCAAACTTGTTAACTTTGTCGCCACCCTGCTGTGTAATCCACAAAATATACTGGAAAACCTTTACCATTTACGGATATTATTTCAGCGCTTCTTGCGCATCTGTTTACATTCCCCTCACCCGCCATATCCCAAACTTATAAGAACGCTACTACACTTAACTTGGTGGAGGCTGGGACCGAGTCTGACCATGGGGCTGGTCATATACTGCCGACGCAGAGGATTGCGGGGCCTACCTCGGTCCAGGTCTCAAAGGCCTACTATACCTCCTCCTCCTCCCACCCCTCCTCCTTCTCCTCCGAATTACCATCCGTGGGCATGGCGCCATCAGTCGGTAGCTCTACGCACAGCAGCAGTGCCGTCGCTAAGCGACAGCAGGTGGTGCTCAAACTGCTGAGCCTAGGCGATAAAAGGCACACCGCCCAAGAGCTATTACAGGGCATTCCACATCAAACTTGTTAACTTTGTCGCCACCCTGCTGTGTAATCCACAAAATATACTGGCAAACTTTTATCATTTACCGATATTATTTCAGCGCTTCTTGCGCATCTGTTTACATTCCCCTCACCCGCCATATCCCAAACTTATAAGAACGCTACTACACTTGATCTTATACAAAAGGTTCTTAGAAGTGCTGTTTGGGGAGTAGCCTAGAGACAGGGGCTTGGATTGGCGAAAGCTCGCCTGGAAGCGGAGCGCCAGCTCCATCCCAAGATCCAACTAACATAGTTTTAACTGCAGCACCTTTAATCTACTACTAGTTCACTTCCTCCATAATAATAATAATAATAATAATAATAATAATCTTTATTTATATAGCGCCATCATATTCCGTAGCGCTTTACAAATCATAGGAAACAAATACAAATGTAATGTAACAGAGCACAACATTTGTATGGAACAACAGGAGTGAGGTCCCTGCTCGCCAGAGCTTACGGTTTATGAAGATGATGGGGTAACACGAGGTAAAAGAATATTTAATGGTCAAGCCATTCTTCTTAGGGAATAGAACAAAATATAATAAATGGAATTGCTGTCGCTTGAACCACTCAGCCGTCATCTTATATACCAGGTCCAGGGTGAATGGGACTGCAGAGAAATCTGGTGCCTGTTGGTTGCTGGATAACAGATGGGAAGACGACACAGGACGGGTTAGTAGAAGAGTTAAAACTTCATGCAGTTAATGAGTGTTATAGGCTTCCCTAAAGAAATGGGTTTTAAGAGCACGTTTGAAACTTTGGAGGTTAGGTATTAGTCTGATAGTCCGAGGCAGAGCATTCCATAGAATTGGTGCAGCTCTAGAGAAGTCTTGGAGACGCGAGTGGGAGGTCCGCACTAGGGTAGAGGTTAATCTAAGATCACTGGCGGATCTAAGAGCACGGGTTGGGCGATAGACTGAGATAAGAGAGGAGAGGTAGGGGGGTGCAGCATTATACAGAGCTTTATGGATGAGGGTTATTATTTTAAACTGTATTCGAAAGGAGACTGGCAGCCAGTGCAGCGACTGGCTTGAACTGTAGGCATACATGGTCCCCTTATCAAACGAGCTGTGTCAGGCAGAATTTTGGGTTGTTTTCATGGCTTCCACAACAAACTTGTTAACTTTGTCGCCACCCTGCTGTGTAATCCACAAAATATACTGGCAAACTTTTATCATTTACCAATATTATTTCAGCGCTTCTTGCGCATCTGTTTACATTCCCCTCACCCGCCATATCCTAAACTTATAAGAACGCTACTACACTTGATCTTATACAAAAGGTTCTTAGAAGTGCTGTTTGGGGAGTAGCCTAGAGACAGGGGCTTGGATTGGCGAAAGCTCGCCTGGCAGCGGAGCGCCAGCTCCATCCCAAGATCAAACTAACATAGTTTTAACTGCAGCACCTTTAATCTACTACTAGTTCACTGCCTCCATACATGGTCCCCTTATCAAACGAGCTGTGTCAGGCAGAATTTTGGGTTGTTTTCATGGCTTCCACATCAAACTTGTTAACTTTGTCGCCACCCTGCTGTGTAATCCACAAAATATTCTGGCAAACTTTTATCATTTACCGATATTATTTGAGCGCTTCTTGCTCACCTCCTTTGGTTCCTCTCTGCCACCCATTGGTTTTAAGCCTGAGTCCATTTGGGGTATGTTGCCAAGACACTCTCTAGCCTGCCGCTGCTGCCGCTGCCTCTGCATGCCGTCCCCTATAGTGTCAGGGTCAATTATTGCATGTTTTAGATGCTATCTAGCTTCATTCTGTCACTCTGTCATGGCCATGCTGTTGCCCATAATTTTGGCATAATGGTGCGTTTAAGCAGCCTCAGAGGCATCCATGCATGCTGCCCCTGCTGTTTCCTGTCCATTTCCGTGGTGTTTCCATCCTTTTCTGAGGTTTCCATGTGTTTGGCCAAGCTTCCCTGTGCAGAGCCTTGGTCCCCTTGAAAAATGCTCGAGTCTCCCGTTGACTTCAATGGGGCTCGTTATTCGAGACGAGCACTCGAGCATCGGGAAAAGTTTGTCTCGAATAACGAGTACCCGAGCATTTTAGTGCTCGCTCATCTCTAGTCCAATCGCATAAAAATTAAGTGTGGTACCAGACAGGGATGTCCCCTTTTACCCATTCTCTTTGTTTTGGCTGTCAATTCCTTGGCCCACCTAGTCAGAGGAAACCTTAATATTAAAGGTATTGAAGTAGATGGCAGGGAACATAAATGTGCCCTATTTGTGGATGACATCCTATTTTTGCTTACAACACCCCTAACCTCACTACCGAATCTATACCAGGTTCTAGATAAGTCTGCGTCCCTCTCTGGTCTTAAAATTAACCATGAAAAATCTGAGGCACTAAATTAAAGAGGACCTGTCACCCATAAATTGGTCATTAGGAGCTGCTTACTAAAGTAAGCAGCTCCTAGTGCTTAAACAAACACCGCAGTGTTAGAATGATAGCATTACTGGAAACCTCCGGTAATGCTATCTAACACTGCAGCGGAGTACAATGTAAACTCCGGAACACTCGCCAAGCGGTCCGATGTATTCATGAGGGGGCGGGGTTAGGGGCCTATGGAGCGAGTGGGGCGTTTCGTGGAAGAAGCAGCACCTCGGACCGCCCCCTCATGAAGACGTTGGTCCGCCGCAGTGTTAGGATGATAGCGTTACTATGATATACTGTATGTACCCGCTCAATATTTGAAACACTATGGGGGATATTTATCATAGGCCGTCGCTTGTGCACGTTCGCAGCACTGAATTTTCTTGATTTATTGGGCAGGGTCCTGGGTAGTGTTTATTCTATGCCCGGCCATGCCACATGTGAAAAGTCACTGGGAGCAGTGAGTGCTCTGGCATGGGGACAGAACGCCCAGCGCCGGCCCACTCCCAGCTGGCTTGTCCCCCCCTTCACGTCCCTTCATGTCCCACTGGCGTGAAGGTGGCAGATTAGGGCAAATAATCACAAGTGCTAGCAATAATACGCCTGTGACATGGCACAGAGGCCCTGATAAATGTGCCCCAATGTCTTTATAGTTCCATAGGTAGACAAGTCTTATCACAAATATATGCTATGCTTGATGAAGCGGGAATGGCAGAATATGATGAAGCGCACTTTTAAATTTTCAATCAATGCCAACTTAGTGGAGACAAATTTTATGGTCTTATCATAGTTTTACATGGTACTTTCCCAGCTGGCGCAAATAACTCATGCACACATATGGTGGCATTGCAATAAAGTAAAACGCTTTTGGAGATGTATATTAAATATGTTGCAATCTATAACGCAAATTTACCTAAAATCTCTGGTACAGGCACTCATAAATGGGACGATACCAGGCCTTACATCCGCTCCCTATAGATTCACTTCTAACCTATTTTAAGTGGCTAAGATTGCAATAGCCACGTTGTGGAAAAAAGCCACTATCCTGATAAATCTAGTGAAATCCAAACTAAATTGGATTATGATTAACGAGAAATTATATAGCATGCTACATGATAAGGATGCATTTTTTACAATTTTTTAGCATTTTGGTACTGCTATCTCCTCCTCTCACCCGACCTACTCCCTACTTTTCCTACTCCCCACATTCATTTTTCAACCACTATCCCTGCTCCAAGGGCAAAGTGTGGGGCTCTGGCAGTCAGTTTACGTTACCCCCTGCCTGTCCAGAACCATACTGCAGAGAGACAGGCGATGGTTTCACTCAGCAGTCCAGCACTAGAACACTGTTAAGACTGCCAAAAAAACAAGCAAGTCATAGAGAAATCAGTAGGTTTAAACAATAGTTTATTAAATTCATGTATATATTTATATTTGTGGCATAGATAAAAGTGTCTACATTATTGATGTACTCGTTATTTATTGCCTTTGGGACAATTTTTCTAGTAGCAATTCTTTCTTTTTATTTTTAATGGGGGGAGGGTAACATTTCATGATTCTCCTTAGTTATGTTTGTTTCTGGAGGGTAATTTTCACAGATCTCGGCAGATGTATCCAGGAGATATGGAAAAAAGGATAAGAGAAACAGGAGGCGCTGACCGCGTGAAATATATCAAATGCATGTGGAGAATGTATAAATCCGCAAATTAGCCGATCACCTTGTTACATGAGTGCTAGCTGATGTATAATGTACTCGCCGCAGCCGGAGGTCTCCTGGAGTCGACAATTCCCAGTCCAGAGCTAAGGGGATTGTAGGAGTTCAGGCAGAAATGAAACCCAAAGGATTGGAGAGCGGAGACCAATACGGCGCTGGATGGTTAAGTGTAAACAGTCCCATAGGCAGAGCTGAGGCAGGTGGAGTATTGAGGGAGCCCTCAGTACTCCACCTGCCTCAGCTCTGCCTATGAGACTGTTCACACGTAACCGTCCAGCGCCGAATTGGTCTCCGCTCTCCAATCCTTTGGGTTTCATTTCTGCATGATTCTCCTTAGGCAGCTGAAAGACTAGAATTGGACCTGATTCCAACGTATTTTGGCAACAAAATGCAATAATGCCTTGAATCATCCCTGGGGAACACAAAACATATTTTGCACCTTAATGGGGATGGGAGAGGGGATGGGACCCTGTATTTATAATTATTATTTATATACTATGTGTCACAGGTGCCCCTTCAACCTATGTCTCGGGTCGCAGACGCACCCGTGTGCCTCCCTGTGTCAGCTGCAGCCTCACTTACCTCGTTGCACTCTAGAGGCGTCTCCTGCGGCTTGGTGCATGTCCTCCCACTCCTCAAAGGGCGTGCACGCACTGGCTCTGTAAGATTTAAAGGGCTAATATGCACTGGCCAGCCGCTAACCTGTAAAATAGCCGGCCTCTTCCTATGACCCCTGTCAGGTCTTCGTGCTTTGTGCCTTAGAGAAAGCTTGTCTCCCGTTCCTGGGGCATTAAGTGTGATTTCCTGTTGTGACTCTGATTCCGTTCCTGACAATGCACCTCTGCTGCTAGCCCTGACCTTCTGCTTTGTTCCTTACTTCCATCCCGTGCCGCCTGTCCTGACCTCCAGCCTGTCCACGACTCCATCTCCGCCTTATGATTCTGTAACTCGCCTTGGCCACCACCGCGAGCAAAGTCACACCTGTGGAGCGACCTGGTGGTATCCTGTCAAGAAGGTCATCTTGACTTGCAAGAAGCAAAATCCCGCCGCAAAGGGGGTTCCCCAGGGTTGGACCCTGGGGAACACAAAACATTTTTTGCACTTTAATGGGGATGGGAGAGGGGATAGGACCCTGTATTTATAATTATTATTTATATACTATGTGTCACAGGTGCCCTTTCAACCTATGTCTCGGGTCGCAGACGCACCCGTGTGCCTCCCTGTGTCAGCTGCAGCCTCACTTACCTCGTTGCACTCTAGAGACGTCTCCCGCGGCTTGGTGCACGTCCTCCCACTCCTCCTAGGGCGTGCACGCACTGGCTCTGTAAGATTTAAAGGGCTAATATGCACTGGCCAGCCGCTAACCTGTAAAATAGCCGGCCTCTTCCTATGACCCCTGCTGAGTTGATGAACTGTTAGCCCTTATTTGAGAAAAAAAAATGGAATAAGATGTTATTCTGATGCTTTTTTTTATTTAACAGTGTTTACCATGCAGTGTAAAGAAAATGCTAACTTTATTCTATAGGTCAGTACATTTCTGGAAAGACAGGATATAGGGACTAAATATTGTGCTACACATAAGGCTAAGTTGCAACTATCTCATCAATACCCTAAATCAGTGATGGCATGATGCCAGAGCTGGCACTTAGAACCTTCTCGGCACTCAGGCCATTATCCCAGCACAGGAGTTCACCAGCCAGGAGGAATCTTCGTGCAGTCCCATGTAACATTAAGAGATGCTGCTTTTACCGCATTTTAAAGCGACACATTCTTGGCTGCTCGGGACTGCAGGAAGTGTGAGGTGTGAACAGGGCTGGATTATCTTTGGAGGTCCTCCCACTGGCCCTACAAATCTTCCTGTACAGAGGGAAGATAGAAAAAATTGTGGAAGAGCAGGGAGCAATACATTACTGCTTAAATTGCTGTGTTGGCCCTCTGCCATAAATTAGTGGGTTCTGATTGTAGTTTGGGCACTGGATCTCTAAAAGGTTCACCTTCACTGCCCTAAATGTTGGTAATGAGCTGTAGAGGGTGAAGTGAACACTGCCTATTCTTAAATGTGTTAATAATTAGGTCTTTATAGACAGTGAAGTGGTGAAAAGAAGTTAATGTCTGTCACAGTGGCTGTCACAGTTGGTCCCGCGACCCATGTCTCAGGCTCACCCGTGCGCCCTGGTGTACCCTTGCTCCGTGCAGCCACTATACCTGTGCCCCTCTTCCCTCATTGGCACGGCACCTGCGCTGCTCAACTGTCCCTGCTCCTGATTCTGGTGCGCTGGCCCTTTAAATTTCCTGAAGCCAGCTGTGTGCGCCCTAGGGGACGGGGACGCACGTGCGCCAGCTTCAGGAAATTTCAAGGACCAGCGCACCGCTAATTGGTGCTGGCAATTTCCGAGAAATCCATTTAAACCTGCCTTCCCCTGCACACCCTACCTGATCTTAGTGCTTATGCTTATGAGAACGCTGCTTACTGTGCCTCGTGCTAGTGATTGGATTTACAGTTGTGACCCCAGACATGTTCTTGACTTCGCTCCTCCGCTGGCAGCCCTGACCTTGAACCACTACCGCCTTCCTTGACCATCAGCCTGTCCCCGACTTCAAGATTGCCTGCTGATTCTGTACGTCGACCTTGGCTGCCACCGCGGACAAGTCGCGCCTGTGGAGCGACCTGGTGGTACCACGCCGCAGCAAGACCAACCTGCTTTGCGGCGGGCTCTGGTGAAGACCAGGCGCCACTTAGATTCCGGTCCCAGGTGTCGGCTTGTTTCATCATCCGCGGTGGTCCAGAGGATCCACTACCTCAGATCCTGACAGTGGCTTAATCAGGTACTGTAATATACCCAAAATTACAAATCCCAAGAAAAGGGAACTTTTGCTTGTTTGCTGTAAATTTGTATAAAAAAAAAATACAAAATACAGAAACAACATAACCTATACAACTAGTGCCGTTGCACAATTGACATGAATTTAAATCTTTATTTATAATTTTATATCCATTTATAGTTTATAAAATTGCAGCTCAGTACTTTGGCTATGGCAGATTAATTTTAATCATAATATCAAAAATCTTCCTGGTATAAATACAAAATATATATCATAAAATAACCCCCAGAGGAATTGACTCATTTTATTAAAAGATTACATACTACAGCCAAATTATATGAATTATAATTTCTGTTATCTGTTAACTGCTGATGACCATTGCTTCTGTAGCATATTGAAGAAAAGTCTTAATAATCCAAGGGGCAGTCAACCAGGAGAATAATGCTTGACACACTGCAATATACATCCTTGGCACCAGGTGTATATGTGCTACTCTTGTAAAATGTGTTTTCTGAGAATATCCTCAGGGCCATAATGATCACGGTAATAGGTAATGTGACCATGACTTGGCCCAGAGGTATATCCTGACCTAAAGGGAGGCGTAGGCAGCAGAACCGGTCTGTCACTGAAAATAACTATTTTTTAGTAGATAAATCTTTTCTATTCTCCATTATCCACATTATTGTCATATAACTGTCCCCCTTGAGACAACAGATTTATTATCAGGGCATCAGACAAGTGAATAAAGGATTCCCAAATATTTTTCAAAATGAAAAGCACTGAACTGAACCAACATAATATACAATATACCTGACTACATGATCCTCATCTAATTACATACACAGTTATGGATACATTTTATAAGACTTCACCTCTGTAGTTAGGTAATGGCAGACTAACTGGAACGACAATAACATCAAACATCTTCCTGGCTGCATTGCAGAAGATGTGCATCAGCAGTTACATAAATGGTAGAGTTTCCTGTATAATTTGGCTGTAGTAATTAATCTTTTAATAAGATGAGTAAATATACAATACTTCATAGAACAGCCACCAGGCTCATCATATATTTACCTATTTTATTAAAAGAATAAATACTACAGCCAAATCACACAAGGAACTCTTCCTCTTTTATATAACTGCTTATGTGTGCTGCTTCTGTATTCTGCAGACTGCAGGGAACAAGCATTAAGCCCTTACAATGATCCAATGGGGCATCAGACAACCCCTTATACAATTAGGCAACACAAATACCCTGTACAGTTCTTAGTTTCCCCATGGCCAGGAAAAATAATAACTGAGATGGAAGTCCTTATGTTTAGATACAGATAAACATGTCGGCTCCTACCCCATGGTTCCATGCACAGCAATGCATTATGATGCTGTGATTGTATAGACTCCAGAAGAGGGAGGCAGATATCAGTGAAACTATGTTTACCTGTACATGCATGTCCTCTGAGCGGCACATGCCTACCCACGGTCTCAGTGATTGAGTGAGTTCTGATCCATGTCACATAAATCACAAAAAGGAGACATAATTGAGGCACTACAATCAGGGTCAGATTAAGACTGCAATGGAGACTGCAATGCACCTGGGATGCAGTGGAGTAACTTGAAGCTGATGGGCCCCAGTGCAAAGTTTGCGCCAGGCCCCCGACTATAATGTATGGTTTATAGTAATAGTCTCCTCATATGGGAAAGTGAGACCTTATGGGCCCCAAAGCCTCTTGGGCCTGATTGTGACCGCACCCTATGCAACCCCTCAAGTTACGCCCCTGCTGGGATGTATGAATATTATAGTCCTACAAATCTGGTATTCACTTCCAACAAATGGTACTATAATCAGGGCCGGTTCTAGACAAAGTGGGGCCCTGGGCAAAGCTAAAAGTGGGGCCCTGGGCAAAGCTAAAATTTAAAATAAAATTATTTTATGACCAGTCACAGTCAGTAAGAGGCTCCCTTTAGTATGGTAAAAGAAACTGTAATATGGGAGAATTTTATAGGAGATAGATAGATGATAGGGAGATTGATGGGCAGTATGGTGTCTCAGTGGTTAGCACTACAGCCTTGTAGCGCTGGTCAACATCTGAAAAGAGTTTGTATGTCCTCTCAGTGTTTGTGTAAGTTTCCTCCGGGTCCTCCAATTTCCTCCCACACTCCAAAAACTAACTGGTAGGTTGTTAGCCCCAAGGGGACAGGGACTAATCTGGCAAGTAATCTGTGTGCACTATATAAATAAAGGAATTAATAATTATAATTATTATGATACAAGATAAATATGAGAGATGATAGAGATTTCTAGATGCAGAATATAAAGTAGTTGATATATACAGTAGATAGATATGAGCGATAAATACAGTAGAAGAGAGAGAGAAGATTGATTGAAAAATATGACAGAGAAAAAAATGGTCAGATTATAGGATATAGATAACTATAAAGATATCAAAAATAAAGATACGGCAGCGCTCCAATTAGTGAAAACAAACGTGGTGTGGAAGCGCAGGATATGCCACAGAGGTGGCTAGTGAAAGCGCAGGATAGCACCCATAACTTTATCTCTAAAAGACTGTGCTGCTATTTTCTTATTTTATATCTAGAAAGATAGATATATAGACAGGAGATGTATGATAAGCATTAGAGATGAGCGAGCACTAAAATGCTTGGGTGCTCGTTATTCGAGACGAACTTTTCCCGATGCTCGAGTGCTCGTCTCGAATAACGAGCCCCATTGAAGTCAATGGGAGACTCAAGCATTTTTCAAGGGGACCAAGGGTCTGCACAGGGAAGCTTGGCCAAACACCTTGAAACCTCAGAAAATGATGGAAAACCCACAGAAATGGACAGGAAACAGCAGGGGCAGCATGCATGGATGCCTCTGAGGCTGCTTAATCGCACCATTATGCCAAAATTATGGGCAACAGCATGGCCATGACAGAGTGACCGAATGAGGCTAGATAGCATCTAAAACATCCAATAATTGACCCTGACACTATAGAAGACGGCATGCAGAGGCAGCAGCAGCGGCAGGCTAGAGAGTGGCATGGCGACATACCCCAAATGGACTCAGGCTATGTGAACAAAAGGTTGACGGTATATTTAGTCGATAACACAGCATGGTGGCGACATAGTGACCAAGTTCCATAACGTATCTGGTGAAACACCCGAAAAATGAGCCCCTTATCGTTTAATAAGGGGACGACATGTAAAGGTAGCTATGGAGACGACTTCCATGATTAAGAGTGACAATATGGGGCATCCATATTGCGCTGCTTTGATTGAAACGTCAGGTCTCCAGCATGGCGGCGACAGATGGGCCGAGTTCCATTATGTATATGGTGAAACACCTGAAAATTCTGCCTGACACAGCTCGTTTGATAAGGGGATGATGTGCTGTATATCCTCTTGTGCTCCAGCGCCTGGGGTATAGAGAGTTGAAAGTTGCGCATGGAGACATTGGTGAACGCTGTGGAGGATCGTGCAGGCAAAATGGACAGGAAACAGCAGGGGCAGTATGCATGGATGCCTCTGAGGCTGCCTAATCTTGTGATGGAGCTGGCGGTCCGCTGCCAGGCGAGCTTTCGCCTGTCCAAGCCCCTGTCTCTCGGCTCCTCCCCACCCAAAATGGGCCTGGGGGCGAGAAGCGTTTACTTTGAAAAAATTATAATTTTCAAAGCAGGCGGGGTCGTTTCAATATTTCATCTAGGAATAATGGAATAGCATAGCGGTTCTATTTTTAATTGTTTTTTCGGAAATGGTTCCATGATTAAGAGCGACAGTATGGGGCATCCATATTGCGCTGCTATGATTGCAACTTCAGGTCTCCAGCATGGCGGCGACAGATGGGCCGAGTTCCATTATGTATCTGGTGAAACACCCTAAAATTCTGCCTGACACAGCTCGTTTGATAAGGGGACGAGATATGGAGGCAGTAAAGTAGTAATAGATTAAAGGTGCTGCAGTTAAAACTATGTTAGTTGGATCTTGGGATGGAGCTGGCGGTCGGCTGCTAGGCGAGCTTTCGCCTGTCCAAGCCCCTGTCTCTCGGCTCCTCCCCACCCAAAATGGGCCTGGGGGCCAAAAGCGTTTACTTTGAAAAAATTATAATTTTCAAAGCAGGCGGGGGCTACAAACAGAACTTCTAAGAACCTTTTGTATAAGATCAAGTGTAGTACTGTTCTTATAAGTAATTGGCTTGGTTATGGCGGGTGAGGGGAATGTAAACAGATGCGCAAGAAGCGCTAAAATAATATCGATAAATGATAAAAGTTTGCCAGTATATTTTGTGGATAACACAGCAGGGTGGCGACAGTTAAAAGGTTTGATGTGGAAGCCATGAAAACAACCCAAAATTCTGCCTGACACAGCTCGTTTGCTAAGGGGACGATGTATGGAGGCAGCTATATGGACGACTTTGGGAGGCAGCTATGGAGATGATGTGTGGAGGTAGCAATGGAGACAACGTGTGGAGGCAGCTATAAAGACGACGTGTGGAGGCTGCTATGGAGACTATTAAATTTGGATAGTGCCTATATGAGGCAGTCCAAAAAAGTTTTCAAACCAGAGGAGCAGGTAGGTGGTCCTCCAGAAAAATTAAATAGATTGAGTGCCTGTATGTGGCACTCCCAAAAATAGTTTAAAACAGAGGACCGGGTAGGTGGCCCTCCAAAAAAATTAAATACATAGAGTACTATAGCTAGAGCCAGTTGGCCCTGGAAAAAAATAGCCAGTTTCCTATGCTTTAGTGTACAAAGAGGAGGAGAAGGAGGAAAATGAGGAGGAGGAGTGCATACATTATTCAAGTTGAGCTTCTTTCACCTGGTGGAGAATGGAAATCCTGAGAAATCCAGGCTTTATTCATCTTGATAAGCGTCAGCCTGTCAGCGCTGTCAGTCGACAGGCGTGTACGCTTATCGGTGATGATGCCACCAGCTGCACTGAAAACCCGCTCAGACAACACGTTAGTGGCAGGGCAGGCAAGAACCTCCAAGGCGTACAGCACCAGTTCGTGCCACATGTCCAGCTTTGAAACCCAGTAGTTGTAGGGAGCTGTGTGATCATTTAGGACGACGGTATGGTCAGCTACGTACTCCCTCACCATCTTTCTGTAAAGATCAGCCCTACTCTGCCGAGACTGGGGACAGGTGACAGTGTCTTGCTGGGGTGACATAAAACTGGCAAAGGCCTTGTAAAGCATACCCCTGCCAGTGCTGGACAAGCTGCCTGCTCGCCTACTCTCCCTCGCTACTTGTCCCGCAGAAGTACGCCCTCTGCCGCTAGCGCTGTCAGAAGGGAAATACTGTTTCAGCTTGTGCACCAGGGCCTGCTGGTATTCATGCATTCTCACACTCCTTTCCTCTCCAGGGATGAGAGTGGAAAGATCTTGCTTGTACCTTGGGTCCAGGAGAGTGAATACCCAGTAATCGGTGCTGGAATAAAATCTTTGAACGCGAGGGTCACGGGATAGGCAGCCTAGCATGAAATCTGCCATATGCGCCAGAGTCCCAACGCGCAAGAATTCACTCCCCTCACTGGCCTGACTGCCCATTTTCTCCTCCTCCAACTCCTCTTCTTCTGCCCATACACGCTGAACAGTGAAGGACTGAACAAGGCTCCCCTCTTCTGTCTCGCCAACATTCTCCTCCTCTTCCTCCTCATCCTCCTCCACCTCCTCCGATATGCGCTGAGAAACAGACCTGAGGGTGCTTTGGCTATCAACAAGGGAATCTTCTTTCCCCGTCTCTTGTGACGAGCGCAAAGCTTCCGACTTCATGCTGACCAGAGAGTTTTTCAACAGGCCAAGCAGCGGGATGGTGAGGCTGATGATGGCGGCATCTCCACTGACCATCTGTGTTGACTCCTCAAAGTTACTCAGCACCTGACAGATATCAGACATCCACATCCACTCCTCATTGTAAACTTGAGGAAGCTGACTGACCTGACTACCAGTTCTGGTGGAAGTTGACATCTGGCAGTCTACAATCGCTCTGCACTGCTGGTAAACTCTGGATAACAGGGTTAATGTTGAATTCCACCTGGTGGGCACGTCGCACAACAGTCGGTGAGCGGGCAGTTGGAGGTGGCGCTGCTCTGCCCTGAGAGTGGCAGCATCTGTGCTGGACTTCCTGAAATACGCACAGATGCGGCGCACCTTCATGATCAAATTAGACAGATTGGGGTATGTCTTGAGGAAACGCTGAACTATCAGATTTAACACATGGGCCAGGCATGACACATGTGTCAGTCTGCCGAGTTGCAGAGCCGCCACCAGGTTACGGCCGTTGTCACACACAACCATGCCTGGCTTCAGGTTCAGCGGTGCCAGCCACAGATCAGTCTGCGCCATGATGCCCTGTAATAGCTCTTGGGCGGTGTGCCTTTTATCGCCTAGGCTCAGCAATTTGAGCAACGTCTGCTGTCGCTTAGCGACGGCACTGCTGCTGTGCCTAGAGCTACCGACTGATGGCGCCATGCCCACGGATGGTAATTCGGAGGAGGAGGTGGAGGAGGGGTGGGAGGAGTAGGAGGCATAGTAGGCCTGAGAGACCTGGACCGAGGTAGGCCCCGCAATCCTCGGCGTTGGCAGTATATGACCAGTCCCAGGGTCAGACTCGGTCCCAGCCTCCACCAAGTTAATCCAATGTGTCGTCAGCGATTATATAGTGGCCCTGCCCGGCAGCACTCGTCCACGTGTCCGTGGTCAGGTGGACCTTGTCAGAAACGGCGTTGGTCAGGGCACGGATGATGTTGTCTGACACGTGCTGGTGCAGGGCTGGGACGGCACATCGGGAAAAGTAGTGGCGGCTGGGTACCCAATAGCGAGGAGCGGCCGCCGCCATGAGGTTGCGAAAGGCCTCGGTCTCTACCAGCCTATAGGGCAGCATCTCCAGGCTAAGTAATCTGGAGATGTGGACGTTGAGGGCTTGGGCGTGTGGGTGGGTTGCACTATACTTCCATTTGCGCTCCAGCGTCTGGGGTATGGAGAGCTGAACGCTGCGCATGGAGACATTGGTGGATGCTGTGGAGGCGAAGATGTGGTATTCACACGGGAGGTGTTTTTGGCCGGGGTCCTGGGCAGGGGGCTGAATAGCAGAGGGAGCAGACGACACAGGGGAAGGAGCAGTGGTGTGCCCGGCCGGAGGTGAACGGGCTTGGTGCCATTGAGTGGGGTGTTTAGCATTCATATGCCTGCGCATACTGGTGGTAGTTAAGCTAGTAGTGGTGGAACTCCTGCTGATCTTGGTGAGGCACAGGTTGCACACCACACTCCGTCGGTCATCTGGTGTTTCTTTAAAGAACCTCCAGACTTCCGAAAATCTAGTCCTCACCACGGGAGCTTGACTATGTGAAACATTTGGCGCTGATGCACCAGCTCTGGCCCTGCCTCTCCGTCTGGCCCCACCACTGCCTCTTCCAACCTGTTCTCGTCGAGGACTCGCCTCCGTCTCAGAAGCACTGTTTTCACCTGGCCTATCAACCCAGCTTGGGTTTGTCACCTCATCATCCTCCCCTCCTCGGTCTGCTCCCCCCTCGGACTTCCTGCCCTGACAACAACTTCACCACTGTCTAACAACCTCCTCGTCCGCCACCTCTTTACACACTTCTTCCACTACGTCAACAATGTCATCATCACCCACAGACTGCGACCGGTGGAAAACCTGGGCATCGGAAAAGAGCTCAGCAGCAACCGGACAAGTGGTTTGTGACTCTGGGAAGAGTCCAGAAAACAGTTCCTCAGAGTATGCTGTTTCAAATGCCAAATTTTCCTGGGAGGGGGCAGACTGGGGGGAAGGAGGCTGAGGTGGAGGAGCTGGAGGAGTGCTGATTTCGGTGACATGGGTGGACTGCGTGGAAGACTGACTGGTGGACAAATGGCTAGAAGCATTGTCCACAATCCACGACATCACCTGGTCGCATTGTTCTGGCCTCAACAGTGCTCTACC
Source organism: Engystomops pustulosus (assembly GCF_040894005.1). Lineage (NCBI taxonomy): Eukaryota > Metazoa > Chordata > Amphibia > Anura > Leptodactylidae > Engystomops > Engystomops pustulosus. Next base: position 61,498,468 of record NC_092414.1, on the reverse strand, counting down.
ACGAGTCCCAGTAACTTGAGACATGATCCTAGGGAGTGTAGCTCTGCTGCGTTCCCCTGCTCCCCCCCTCATCAGCAGGTGGTGTCTCACCCCACCCAGGACCATGGCCTCTGACCCCTGCAGTAGTTGGACGCCCACGTCCACGGCCTCGTCCTCTACCCCTAGCCCTCGGGTTCAACATTTTCAAAAAATATATGTAAACTGTACATTTTTTGGGATTTTTTTTTTTTTTTTACAAAACGATGCTATCCTATTGCTATGGCTAGTTTCTAACCTACACTGACAGCACACAACTGGATTTTGTGCTGTGCCTGAAGACTTTGAGTTATAAAAAAAAATAAAAGTAAAAAAAAAAATCAGCAGACTGTGCCTAATTCAATCAAACCCCTAATAAATTGTCCCACTGAGGTGTTTGAGATGTGTGTGTCACTAAGAGCTAAATATAACGTTCCCAAGTCTCTCTGCAAATTCCTCACAATATGGTACTAGCTGCACTACTAGTGCCAGCAAGGCCAGCCACAAGCAAATCAACAGAATATATTATATATATATAACGCTATTGTAGGCCTAAGAAAGTTGGTTGGGTTCTTGTATGCCTAGTTTCTAACAGCACACAACAACTGGATTTTAAGTCACTTTAAGTTTTGAAAAAAAAAAAATCGTCAGACTGTTCCTAATTCAATCAAACCCCTAATAAATTGTCCCACTTAGGTGTTTGAGATGTGTGTGTGTCACTAAGAGCTAAATAAAACGTTCCCAAGTCTCCCTGCAAATTCCTCACAATATGGTACTAGCTGCACTACTAGTGCCAGCAAGGCCAGCCACAAGCAAATCAACAATATATATATATAACGCTATTGTAGGCCTAAGAAAGTCGGTTGGGTTCTTGTATGCCTAGTTTCTAACCTACAGACAGCACACAACAACTGGATTTTAAGTCAGTTTAAGTTTTGAAAAAAAAAAAAAAATCAGCAGACTGTGCCTAATTCAATCAAACCCCTAATAAATTGTCCCACTGAGGTGTTTGAGATGTGTGTGTCACTAAGAGCTAAATATAACGTTCGCAAGTCTCCCTGCAAATTCCTCACAATATGGTACTAGCTGCACTACTAGTGCCAGCAAGGCCAGCCACAAGCAAATCAACAATATATATATATAACGCTATTGTAGGCCTAAGAAAGTCGGTTGGGTTCTTGTATGCTTAGTTTCTAACCTACAGACAGCACACAACAACTGGATTTTAAGTCAGTTTAAGTTTTGAAAAAAAAAAAAAAATTGTCAGACTGTGCCTAATTCAATCAAACCCCTAATAAATTGTCCCACTTAGGTGTTTGAGATGTGTGTTTCACTAAGAGCTAAATAAAACGTTCCCAAGTCTCTCTGCAAATTCCTCACAATATGGTACTAGCTGCACTACTAGTGCCAGCAAGCCCAACCACATGCAAACAAACAAAAAAATAAAGTATAACGTTATTGTAGCCCTAAGAAGGGCTGTTGGGTTCTTGTAGAATCACTCCTGCCTAACACTATTCTAATAGAACACCCTAACGCTATCCCTGACCAGCAGCAGCTCTTTCCCTAACGGCATCCAGACAGAGAATGATCCGAGCAGCGCGGGAAGGGGCTAGTCTATTCCAGGGTCACCTGATCAGGCCAGCCAACCACCAGGTGTATATGTGCTACTCTTGTAAAATGTGTTTTCTGAGAATATCCTCAGGGCCATAATGATCACAGTCACAGGTAATGTGACCATGACTGGGCCCACAGATATATCCTGACTAGAGATGAGCGAACACACTCGTCCGAGCTTGATGCTCGTTCGAGCATTAGCGTACTCGTAACTGCTCGTTGCTCGGACGAATACTTCGCCAGCTCGAGAAAATGGCATCTCCCGCCGTTTTGATTTTTGGCGGCCAGAAACAGAGCCAATCACAAGCCAGGAGACTCTACACTCCACCCAGCATGACGTGGTACCCTTACACGTCGATCGCAGTGGTTGGCTGGCCTGATCAGAGATCATTCTCTGTCTGGATGCCGCAGGAATAGCGTTAGGGTGTTCTATTAGCTTACTGTTAGGCAGGAGTGAGTCTACAAGAACCCAACAGCCCTTGTTAGGGCTAGAATAGCGTTATATTTTATTATTTTTTTTGTTTGCTTGTGGCTGGGCTTGCTGGCACTAGTAGTGCAGCTAGTACCATATTGTGAGGAATTTGTAGGGAGACTTGCGAACGTTATATTCAACTCTTAGTGACACACACATCTCAAACACCTAAGTGAGACAATATATTATGGGTTTTATTGAATTAGGCACAGTCTGACGATTTTTTTTTTTTTCAAAACTTAAAGTGATTTAAAATCCAGTTGTGTGCTGTTAGAAACTAGGCATACAAGAACCCAACCGACTTTCTTAGGCCTACAATAGCGTTATATATATATATATATATATATATATATATATATATATATATTGTTGATTTGCTTGTGGCTGGCCTTGCTGGCACTAGTAGTGCAGCTAGTACCATATTGTGAGGAATTTGCAGGGAGACTTGCGAACGTTATATTCAGCTCTTAGTGACACACACATCTCAAACACCTAAGTGGGACAATGTATTAGGGGTTTGATTGAATTAGGCCCAGTCTGAAGATTTTTTTTTTTTTTTCAAAACTTAAAGTGACTTAAAATCCAGTTGTTGTGTGCTGTTAGAAAGTAGGCATACAAGAACCCAACCGACTTTCTTAGGCCTACAATAGCGTATAACACAAAGTCATCAGGCACAGCACAAAATCCTGTTGTGTGCTGTCAGTGTAGGTTAGAAACTAGCCATAGCAATAGGATAGCATCGTTTTCTTAAAAAAAACAAAAACACAACCCCCCCCCCCAAAAAAATTTACAGTTTACACTTTAATTTTGAAAATGTTGAACCCGGGGGCTAGGAGTAGAGGACGAGGGCATTGACGTGGGTGTCCAACTATTGCAGGGGTCAGAGGCCGTGGTCCTGGGCGGGGTGAGACACCACCTGCTGATGAGGGAGCAGGGGAACGCCGCAGAGCTACACTCCCTAGGTTCATGTCTCAAGTTACTGGGACTTGTGGTAGAGCACTGTTAAGGCCAGAACAATGCGAATAGGTGATGTCGTGGATTGCGGACAATTCTTTTAGCCATTTGTCCACCAGTCAGTCTTCCACGCAGTCCACCCATGTCACCGAAATCAGCACTCCTCCAGCTCCTCCACCTCAGCCTCCTTCCCCCCAGTCTGCCCCCTCCCAGGAAAATTTGGCATTTGAACCGGCGTACTCTGAGGAACTGTTTTCTGGACCCTTCCCATAGTCACAAACCACTTGTCCGGTTGCTGCTGAGCTCTTTTCCGATGCCCAGGTTTTCCACCGGTCGCAGTCTGTGGGTGATGATGACATTGTTGACGTAGTGGAAGAAGTGTGTAAAGAGGTGTCGGACGATGAGGAGACACGGTTGTCAGACAGTGGTGAAGTTGTTGTCAGGGCAGGAAGTCCGAGGGGGGAGCAGACTGAGGGATCGGAGGATGATGAGGTGACAGACCCAAGCTGGGTTGACAGGCCGGGTGAACACAGTGCTTCTGAGACGGAGGCGAGTCCTCGACGAGAACAGGTTGGAAGAGGCAGTGGTGGGGCCAGACGGAGAGGCAGGGCCAGAGCTGGTGCATCAGCGCCAAATGTTTCACGTAGTCAAGCTCCCGTGGCGAAGGCTAGATTTTTGGAAGTCTGGAGGTTCTTTAAAGAAACACCGGATGACCGACGGAGTGTGGTGTGCAACCTGTGCCACACCAAGATCAGCAGGGGTTCCACCACTACTAGCTTAACTACCACCAGTATGCACAGGCATATGAATGCTAAACACCCCACTCAATGGAACCAAGCCCATTCACCTCCGGCCGGGCACACCACTGCTCCTTCCCCTGTGTCATTTGCTCCCTCTGCTAGTCAGCCCCCTGCCCAGGACCCCAGCCCAAACACATCCCGTGCGAAAACCACATCTTCGCCTCCACGATCCTCCACAGCATCCACCAATGTCTCCATGTGCAGCGTTCAGCTCTCCATACCCCAGACACTGGAGCGCAAAAGGAAGTATAGTGCAACCCACCCACACGCCCAAGCCCTCAACGTCCACATCTCCAGATTACTTAGCCTGGAGATGCTGCCCTATAGGCTGGTAGAGACCGAGGCCTTTCGCAACCTCATGGCGGCGGCCGCCCCTTGGAATTCGGTCCCCAGCACTACTTTTCCCGATGTGCCGTCCCAGCCCTGCACCAGCACGTGTCAGACAACATCATCCGTGCCCTGACCAACGCCGTTTCTGACAAGGTCCACCTGACCACGGACACGTGGACGAGTGCTGCCGGGCAGGGCCACTATATTTCGCTGACGGCACATTGGGTTAACTTGGTGGAGGCTGGGACCGAGTCTGACCCTGGGGCTGGTCATATACTGCTGACGCCGAGGATTGCGGGGCCTACTTCGGTCCCTGGTCTCTCAGGCCTAGTATGCCTCCTACTCCTCCCACCCCTCCTCCACCTCCTCCTCCGAATTACCATCCGTGGGCATGGCGCCATCAGTCGGTAGCTCTAGGCACAGCAGCAGTGCCGTGGCTAAGCGACAGCAGGCGGTGCTCAAACTGCTGAGCCTAGGCGATAAAAGGCACACCGCCCCAGAGCTATTACAGGGCATCATGGCGCAGACTGATCTGTGGCTGGCACCGCTGAACCTGAAGCCAGGCATGGTTGTGTGTGACAACGGCCATAACCTGGTGGCGGCTCTGCAACTCGGCAGACTGACACATGTGCCATGCCTGGCCCATGTGTTAAATCTCATAGTTCAGCGTTTCCTCAAGACATACCCCAATCTGTCTAATTTGCTCACAAAGGTGCGCCGCATCTGTGCGCATTTCAGGAAGTCCAGCACAGATGCTGCCACTCTCAGGGCAGCGCAGCGCCGCCTCCAACTGCCCGCTCACCGACTGTTGTGCGACGTGCCCACGAGGTGGAATTCAACATTAACCATGTTATCCAGAGTTTACCAGCAGCGCAGAGCGATTGTAGACTGCCAGATGTCAACTTCCACCAGAACTGGTAGTCAGGTCAGTCAGCTTCCTCAAGTCTACAATGAGGAGTGGACATGGATGTCTGATATCTGTCAGGTGCTGAGTAACTTTGAGAAGTCAACACAGATGGTCAGTGGCGATGCTGCCATCATCAGCCTCCCCATCCCGCTGCTTGGCCTGTTGAAAAACTCTCTGGTCAGCATGAAGTCGGAAGGTCTGTTTCTCAGCGCATATCGGAGGAGGTGGAGGAGGATGAGGAGGAAGAGGAGGAGAATGTTGGCGAGATAGAAGAGGGGAGCATTGTTCAGTCCTTCACTGTTCAGCGTGTATGGGCAGAAGAAGAGGAGTTGGAGGAGGAGGAAATAGAGAGTCAGGCCAGTGAGGGGAGTGAATTCTTGCGCATTGGTACTCTGGCGCATATGGCAGATTTTATGCTAGGCTGCCTATCTCGTAACCCTCACCTTCAAAGAATTTATTCCAGCACCGATTACTGGGTATTCACTCTCCTGGACCCAAGGTACAAGCAAAATCTTTCCACTCTCATTCCGGAGAGGAAAGGAGTGTGAGAATGCATGAACACCAGCAGGCCCTGGTGCACAAGCTGAAACAGTATTTCCCTTCTGACAGCGCTAGCGGCAGAGGGCGTACTTCTGCGGGACAAGTAGCGAGGGAGAGTAGGTGAGCATACACCTTGTCCAGCACTGGCAGGGGTACGCTCTACAAGGCCTTTGCCAGTTTTATGTCACCCCAGCAAGACACTGTCACCTGTCCCCAGTCTCGGCAGAGTAGGGCTGATCTTTACAGAAAGATGGTGAGGGAGTACGTAGCTGACCATACCATCGTCCTAAAAGATCACACAGCTCCCTACAACTACTGGGTTTCAAAGCTGGACATGTGGCACGAACTGGCGCTGTACGCCTTGGAAGTTCTTGCCTGCCCTGCCGCTAGCATGTTGTCCGAGCGGGTTTTCAATGCAGCTGGTGGCATCATCACCGATAAGCGTACACACCTGTCGACTGACAGCACTGACAGGCTAACGCTTATCAAGATGAATAAAGCCTGGATTTCTAAAGATTTCCATTCTCCACCAGGTGAAGGAAGCTCAACCTGAATAATTTATGGACTCCTCCTCCTCATTTTCCTCCTTCTCCTCCTCTTTGTACACTAAAGCAGAGGAAACTGGCTATTTTTTGCCAGGGCCAAGTGGCTCTAGCTATAGTATTTAATTTTTCTGGAGGGCCACCTACCCGGTCCTCTGTTTTAAACAATTTTTGGGAGTGCCACATACAGGCACTCAATCTATTTCATTTTTCTGGAGGACCACCTACCTGCGCCACATACAACCACTATCCAAATTAAATTGTCTCCATAGCAGCCTCCACACGTCGTCTTTTTAGCTGCCTCCACACGTTGTCTCCATTGCTACCTCCACACGTCATCTCCATTGCTGCCTCCAAAGTCGTCCATATAGCTGCCTCCATACATCGTCCCCTTATCAAACGAGCCGTGTCAGGCAGAATTTTGGGTTGTTTTCATGGCTTCCACATTAAACTTGTTAACTTTGTCGCCACCCTGCTGTGTTATCCACAAAATATACTGGCAAACTTTTATCATTTACCGATATTATTTCAGCGCTTCTTGCGCATCTGTTTACATTCCCCTCACCCGCCATAACCCAAACTTATAAGAACACTACTACACTTTATCTTATACAAAAGGTTCTTAGAAGTGCTGTTTGGGGAGGAGCCGAGAGACAGGGGCTTGGACAGGCGAAAGCTCGCTTGGCAGCGGACCGCCAGCTCCATCCCAAGATCCAACTAACATAGTTTTAACTGCAGCACCTTTAATCTACTACTACTACTTTACTGCCTCCATACATCGTCCCCTTATCAAACGAGCTGTGTCAGGCAGAATTTTGGGTTGTTTTCATGGCTTCCACATCAAACTTGTTAACTTTATCTCCACCCTGCTGTGTTATCCACAAAATATACTGGCAAACTTTTATCATTTACCGATATTATTTCAGCGCTTCTTGCGCATCTGTTTACATTCCCCTCACCCGCCATAACCCAAACTTATAAGAACACTACTACACTTTATCTTATACAAAAGGTTCTTAGAAGTGCTGTTTGGGGAGGAGCCGAGAGACAGGGGCTTGGACAGGCGAAAGCTCCCCTGGCAGCGGACCGCCAGCTCCATCCCAAGATCCAACTAACATAGTTTTAACTGCAGCACCTTTAATCTACTACTGCTACCTTACTGCCTCCTTACATCGTCCCCTTATCAAACGAGCTGTGTCAGGCAGAATTTTGGGTTGTTTTCATGGCTTCCACATCAAACTTGTTAACTTTGTCGCCACCCTGCTGTGTTATCCACAAAATATACTGGCAAACTTTTATCATTTACCGATATTATTTCAGCGCTTCTTGCGCATCTGTTTACATTCCCCTCACCTGCCATAACCCAAACCTATAAGAACACTACTACACTTGATCTAATACAAAAGGTTCTTAGAAGTGCTGTTTGGGGAGGAGCCGAGAGACAGGGGCTTGGACAGGCGAAAGCTCCCCTGGCAGCGGACCGCCAGCTCCATCCCAAGATCCAACTAACATAGCTTTAACTGCAGCACCTTTAATCTACTACTGCTACCCTACTGCCTCCTTACATCGTCCCCTTATCAAAAGAGCTGTGTAAGGCAGAATTTTGGGTTGTTTTCATGGCTTCCACATCAAACGACCCCGCCTGCTTTGAAAATTATAATTTTTTCAAAGTAAACGCTTCTGGCCCCCAAGCCCATTTTGGGTGGGGAGGAGCCGAGAGACAGGGGCTTGGACAGGCGAAAGCTCGCCTGGCAGCGGACCGCCAGCTCCATCCCAAGATTAGGCAGCCTCAGAGGCATCCATGCATACTGCCCCTGCTGTTTCCTGTCCATTTTGCCTCCACGATCCTCCACAGCGTCCACAAATGTCTCCATGCGCAACTTTCAACTCTCTATACCCCAGACGCTGGAGCACGAGAGGATATACAGCACATCATCCCCTTATCAAACGAGCTGTGTCAGGCAGAATTTTCAGGTGTTTCACCATATACATAATGGAACTCGGCCCATCTGTCGCCGCCATGCTGGAGACCTGAAGTTTCAATCATAGAAGCAATATGGATGCCCCATACTGTCACTCTTAATCATGGAAGTCGTCTCCATGGCTGCCTCTACATTTCGTCCCCTTATCAAACGAGCTGTGTCAGGCTCATTTTTCGGGTGTTTCACCAGATACGTTATGGAACTTGGTCACTATGTCACCACCATGCTATGTTATCGACTAAATATACCGTCAACCTTTTGTTGACATAGGAAATCATTTCAGCGCTTCTTGCTCACCTCCTTTTGGTTCCTCTCTTGGTTTTTAAGCCTGAGTCCATTTAGGGTATGTCGCCATGACACTCTCTATCCTGCCAATGCTGCCGCTGCCTCTGCATGCCGTCCCCTATAGTGTCAGGGTCAATTATTGGATGTTTTAGATGCTATCTAGCCTCATTCGGTCACTCTGTCATGGCCATGCTGTTGCCCATAATTTTGGCATAATGGTGCGATTAAGCAGCCTCAGAGGCATCCATGCATGCAGCCCCTGCTGTTTCCTGTCCATTTCCGTGGTGTTTCCATCATTTTCTGAGGTTTCCAGGTGTTTGGCCAAGCTTCCCTGTGCAGACCCTTGGTCCCCTTGAAAAATGCTCGAGTCTCCCATTGACTTCAATGGGGCTCGTTATTCGAGACGAGCACACGAGCATCGGGAAAAGTTCGTCTCGAATAACGAGCACCCGAGCATTTTAGTGCTCGCTCATCTCTAGTCTCCTTCCTTCTAAAATCCACTTTTAAAATAATGCTGTTCAGTGTATTGTAACAGCCTATGACACAAAGCACCCACCAGAGCCCCTCAGGCTCATTAGCATCATTTAAACAGTTTAGTTTAAAAGGAAGGAGACCATGGATAACAAATATAAGAAGATTACCGCAGTCACTGCGTCTGGATCTATCAGTGACTCTGATCCCAGGTGTCTGCTTATGTCATCGCTCACAGTGGTATAGTGGTTCCACTATCCTGACACTATGCATAGGTCATTAATACTACAACACATCTACATTAGGGGTACCACCAGGTCGCTCCACAGGTATGACTTTGCTTGCGGTGATGGCCAAGGCAAGGTACAGAATCGTGAGGCGGCGAAGGAGTCGTAAATAGGCTGGAGGTCAGGACAGACAGCACGGGATTGGCGTCAGGAACAAAACAGAAGGTCAGGGATGGCAGCAAAGGTCAGGAACGGAACCAGAGTCACAACAGGAAATCACACTAAACGCCCCATGAAAGTGCACAATATATGTTGTGTTCCCCAGGGATGATTCAAGGTATTATTGCATTTTGTAGCCAAAATACGTTGGAATCAGGTCCAATTCTAGTCTTTCAGCTGCTTAAGGAGAACCATGAAATGTTACCCTCCCCTCAGTAAAAATAAAAAGAAAGAATTGCTACTAGAAAATTTGTCCTGAATGCAATAAATAACGAGTACTTCAAAAATATCTGCACAAATGAAAATTGATCAGCAAATAATATACCAAAATATAGATACCTGTAAATATAAATATATACCTGAATTTGATAAGCTGCTGATATAGCCTACTGATTTCCCTATGACTTGCTTGTTTTTTCGGCAGTCTGAACAGTGTTCTAGTGCTGGACTCTCTGCAGTATGGTTCTGGAAAGGCAGGGGGTAACTTACACTAACTGCCAGAGCCCTACACCTTGCACTTGGAGCAGGGACACTGGCTAAAAAATGAATGTCTTTTGTTTGCCTTGTCCCTCGCTGTTTAAAAGGAATTTTTGCCAATTCTTTTATCTGTACCACTATTGTTTGCTATTTCTATATTTCTGGTTCTCCGATTTTGGCTTTTATTTTTTATGACTATTCCTTTGTAACTCAGATTTTGTTCCATATTAGCGATCTCTATTTGGACCCAGGCCTCTGACCTTGCTTATGTGTTATTTGCTTGTGAGTTGTCACAGTCTATGGGGAATAGTCCCTTAGGACTAAGTGAGTGGACTCCCTGGACCACCGCGGGAGATAACAACCTTAGCCGCACCCGGGAGCGGAGTCTAAGTGAACTCCTGGTCTTCGCCAGAGCCCGCCGCAAAGCGGGATGGTCTTGCTGCGGCGGGGAGTCACCAGGTCGCTCCGCGGGTGCGACTAGGCCCACGGTGGCAGCCAAGGTAGGGACACGGGGACCATGGGAAAGCAGGCAGGACCACGGGAAGGCAGGCAGGCAGGACCACGGGAAGGCAGGCAGGCAGGACCACGGGAAGGCAGGCAGGCAGGACCACACGGGAAGGCAGGCAGGCAGGACCACACGGGAAGGCAGGCAGGCAGGACCACACGGGAAGGCAGGCAGGCAGGACCACACGGGAAGGCAGGCAGGCAGGACCACACGGGATGGCAGGCAGGCAGGACCACACGGGAAGGCAGGCAGGCAGGACCACACGGGAAGGCAGGCAGGCAGGACCACACGGGAAGGCAGGCAGGCAGGACCACGGGAAGGCAGGCAGGCAGGACCAAGGGAAGGCAGGCAGGCAGGACCACACGGGAAGGCAGGCAGGACCACGGGAAGGCAGGCAGGCAGGACCAAGGGAAGGCAGGCAGGCAGGACCACACGGGAAGGCAGGCAGGACCACGGGAAGGCAGGCAGGCAGGACCACGGGAAGGCAGGCAGGACCACAGGAAGGCAGGCAGGCAGGACCACAGGAAGGCAGGCAGGCAGGCAGGACCACAGGAAGGCAGGCAGGACCACGGGAAGGCAGGCAGGCAGGACCACGGGAAGGCAGGCAGGACCACGGGAAGGCAGGCAGGACCACGGGAAGGCAGGCAGAACCACGGGAAGGCAGGCAGAACCACGGGAAGGCAGGCAGGACCGCCACAGGAAGCCAGGACCGCCACAGGATGCCACAGAACAGGGGAACAACACGGAACACAGAAAACCGGGAACACGGGAACTCAGAGGCGTCTGGAAACGCTCAAGAAGGCTTTCTCCTCAGAAGAGTGAACTGAAGATCCGGCAGGGGATGCTGGGAGTCGCCAGGCTATATAGCCGAGCCTGGAATGCCAGAGCCAATAAGGAGGACGCTGGCCCTTTAAGGCTGGGAGAAGTCCGTGCGCGCTCCCTCTAGTGGCAGGAGCACACGACTGCATGGAAGCAGCATGCGGCCTACACGCTGGGAGCAAGAGTGCAGGCCGGAGCCTGGAGAGGTATGTGAGCATAGCTCCCAACCGTCCCGATTTTGACGGGACTTTCCCGTTTTTCGTACCTCTGCCCCGCGTCACGGGCAGCTATGATATTGTCACGGATTCTCCCCCCAGGTCCCGCTGTGTCCCGCTGCTGTGTCCGCATAGTAAATACTTTGAAAGCCAGAACTCACAGTACAGAATGGCTTCTACAGACATCGGGAGGGAATCCTTTTCAGAGAAGTGTCGGGCTTAGCGCAGAGCAGGGACCACGTCATCAGCTTCAGATCTGTCCATATATGGTCACTGCATCTCCTAGGGTTCCCCAGAGCAGACATCGGGCAGGGAATCCTTTTCAGAGAAGTGTCGGCTTAGTGGAGAGACCAGGGACCACGTCATCAGCTCAGATCTCTATCTGTCCATATATGGTCTCCAGGTCTTCCCCAGACACAAGCTCTTTATATAATTAAATTAAATAAAGTTTTGGCCAGGCTGAGATTCGAACCTGGGACCCTCTGCACCATAGACAGGAGCCTAACTAACTGAGCTATAAGCCCAGTGATAGAGAGCTGAGGATTTCTGGTAAGTAAGACATGTTATCTGCCATTTACACTGTGACACAGACTAATGCACTGATATATAGAGAGGGATCTTCTCAGAGATTATTATTGTAATTATTGAGACTATTATTATTATTATTATTATAAATTTTATTATTATGGAGATGATTATTAATAATGGTAAAAATAATAATAATCATCTCAATAATAATAATAATAATAATAATAATAATAATAGTCTCAATAATTACAATAATCTGAGAAGATCCCTCCCTATATACCAAGGCAGTATATAGTTCTTAGTTACCAAAATTCTCTACTTGTTAATCACAGAGGTTATAGCTCAGTGGGTTGAGGCGCTGTGTTATTATTGTACATGGACACTGCAGGTTCTGGGTTCAAATCCCAATGAGGATAATATTTTTTTTTTTTTTTAAATTATGATTTTTATTATTTTTAATATGTCTAAAATTTGGGGCGTGGCCAGGGAGTGATTGGGGGTGTGGCTTAGGGGGTTCGCCGCGGCACGCTACGCGTGCCGCCATTTTGTCCCTCTTTCCTTTTCCCAAATGTTGGGAGGTATGTGTGAGAGCTGGGGGAGCGGGGACCGCGGCAGCAGGCACGGGTACACCCACAATCCGTACCGAGGATCGCGGGTGTAACAGTACCCCTCCCCTTAGGGCCCCTCTTCTTCAGCCCGCTGTCCTTCTTTCTTCGTCTCCTCCAATTCTTCTTGGTGGTGAGACACCTTAGGAGGAGAGAAGGCACTGGGAAGACTTGGGAAGCACGCTGGGTCGGCTCTATGCACACCGGAGCAGACTCAGGGGTGGCCAGAGCAGCCGTGGCAAGCTGCGGAGTCTCTGAAGCAGCCGTGGCAAGCTGCAGAGTCTGGGACGCCACTGGAGCAGCCGTGGCAAGCTGCAGAGTCTGGGACGCCACTGGAGCAGCCGTGGCAAGCTGCAGAGTCTGGGACGCCACTGGAGCAGCCGTGGCAAGCTGCAGAGTCTGGGACGCCACTGGAGCAGCCGTGGCAAGCTGCGGAGTCTGGGGCGCCACTGGAGCAGCCGTGGCAAGCTGCGGAGTCTGGGGCGCCACTGGAGCAGCCGTGGCAAGCTGCGGAGTCTGGGGCGCCACTGGAGCAGCCGTGGCAAGCTGCGGAGTCTGGGGCGCCACTGGAGCAGCCGTGGCAAGCTGCGGAGTCTGGGCGCCACTGGAGCAGCCGTGGCAAGCTGAGGAGTCTGGGGCGCCACTGGAGCAGCCGTGGCAAGCTGCGGAGTCTGGGGCGCCACTGGAGCAGCCGTGGCAAGCTGCGGAGTCTGGGGCGCCACTGGAGCAGCCGTGGCAAGCTGCGGAGTCTGGGGCGCCACTGGAGCAGCATTGGCAAGCTGCGGAGACTGGGGCGCCACTGGAGCAGCATTGGCAAGCTGCGGAGTCTGGAGAGTCTCTGGAGCAGCATTTGCAAGCTGCGGAGGCTGGAGAGTTTCTGGAGCAGCATTGGCAAGCTGCGGAGGCTGGAGAGTCTCTGGAGCAGCATTGGCAAGCTGCGGAGGCTGGAGAGTCTCTGGAGCAGCATTGGCAAGCTGCGGAGGCTGGAGAGTCTCTGGAGCAGCATTGGCAAGCTGCGGAGGCTGGAGAGTCTCTGGAGCAGCATTGGCAAGCTGCGGAGGCTGGAGAGTCTCTGGAGCAGCATTGGCAAGCTGCGGAGGCTGGAGAGTCTCTGGAGCAGCATTGGCAAGCTGCGGAGGCTGGAGAGTCTCTGGAGCAGCATTGGCAAGCTGCGGAGGCTGGAGAGTCTCTGGTGCAGCTCTGGGAAGCTGCGGAGACACTGAGGACACCGGAACCATGCAGGACAGATTAGGTGGTTCAAACCTGGACTGGATTTTTGCCAGAAAATTGGCATGGGTAACCATGTCCGGGTCACCACTATCCCATAGAGGAGTAGCCCAGTCCAGCGCCTCTCCAGTGAGCAAAGAAAAAACACACGCCAACTTAGTGCGTTCGGGGGTGGACTGGGAGGACGTCAGCTTGATGTACAACGAGCACTGGGCGACAAAACTCCTGCAAAAATTGGGGTTGCCATCGAATTTGTTTGGCATCAAAAAATCTAATCCAGAGTTCGCTGCCGAAAAACATGGCTGGGGGACAGAAACAACAGGAGGAGTCACAGGAGCCTGCTGCTGGGAGGCAATAATCCGCAGGGTGGCAGCGAGTTTATCCAAGAGTTCTTTTTGCGTAGCAATCTCTTGGGCCTGCTGGGCAATAGTGCTGGGAGAGTCACCCAGAAGCTGGTACGGATCCTTGACACTGTTCATGGCTTTGGCAGAGATCATGACCTTGGCGGAGTCCATGGCCGGATCTTACTGTCACAGTCTATGGGGAATAGTCCCTTAGGACTAAGTGAGTGGACTCCCTGGACCACCGCGGGAGATAACAACCTTAGCCGCACCCGGGAGCGGAGTCTAAGTGAACTCCTGGTCTTCGCCAGAGCCCGCCGCAAAGCGGGATGGTCTTGCTGCGGCGGGGAGTCACCAGGTCGCTCCGCGGGTGCGACTAGGCCCACGGTGGCAGCCAAGGTAGGGACACGGGGACCATGGGAAGGCAGGCAGGACCACGGGAAGGCAGGCAGGACCACGGGAAGGCAGGCAGGCAGGACCACGGGAAGGCAGGCAGGCAGGACCACACGGGAAGGCAGGCAGGACCACGGGAAGGCAGGCAGGCAGGACCACGGGAAGGCAGGCAGGACCACGGGAAGGCAGGCAGGCAGGCAGGACCACGGGAAGGCAGGCAGGCAGGACCACAGGAAGGCAGGCAGACAGGACCACAGGAAGGCAGGCAGGCAGGACCACGGGAAGGCAGGCAGGACCACGGGAAGGCAGGCAGGACCAGGGGAAGGCAGGCAGGACCACGGGAAGGCAGGCAGAACCACGGGAAGGCAGGCAGGACCACCACAGGAAGCCAGGACGCCACAGGATGCCACAGAAAAGGGGAACAACACGGAACACAGAAAACCGGGAACACAGGAACTCAGAGGCGTCTGGAAACGCTCAAGAAGGCTTTCTCCTCAGAAGAGTGAACTGAAGATCCGGCAGGGGATGCTGGGAGTCGCCAGGCTATATAGCCGAGCCTGGAATGCCAGAGCCAATAAGGAGGACGCTGGCCCTTTAAGGCTGGGAGAAGTCCGCGCGCGCTCCCTCTAGTGGCAGGAGCACACAACTGCATGGAAGCAGCATGCGGCCTACACGCTGGGAGCAAGAGTGCAGGCCGGAGCCTGGAGAGGTAAGTGAGAGCTGGGGGAGCGGGGACCGCGGCAGCAGGCACGGGTACACCCACAATCCGTACCGAGGATCGCGGGTGTAACCGTGACATGAGTCTTGCTTAGTGTCCACACTTTGGCATGGGAAGGGACTGTCTTCATGGTTGTCTCTTTTCCCCTAACATATGCATAAGAGGCAAGCAGGCATGGCTCTTAAGGAGCTGGATTTGTGTGTGTTGTCTCTGAGTTCAGAGTCTCTATTACAGCCACAAATATAAATATGTGCCTGCAATGAATATGTAGTGACTATGCCACAAATATAATCACAGTATTTGCCAGCAATACATTTACAGCACACATAAGTATATACCACTCATATAAATATATACCAGCCGTGAATACACAGCTCACATACATAACGGCATATGAGGAGCTAATCCAAATCTATGACAATCTAAATTGGCAATATAGGAAGCAGGTGAGCCCAAACCATTTTCATTGTCTAGTTCATATATAAATAGATATCAACAGTGAAAAACCACAAAATAAATATTTACCACCAATAAATGTTGCACACTAGGGATTCCTATCGTGCTGGTCTTGACTGTCCTGGTCGTCCTCCTGGGGGACTCATCACATGTGAAAATCCTTATCCATCAGGTACAAAACATTATTTCAATAAATACCAATGAGGATATCCACTACAAATGTAATAAATCCCTATACTATCCAAAAGATAAATACCAATAACAGTATACAGGACCACAAAACCATAGTTTAGTCAAAACCATAATATCCAATGCGATAAAAAGCCTTCAATCTTTATTTAGACATGGCAATCAAAAACATAAATATTAAAATCATCACATAAAATCCACAAAAACAAACACACAAAAGTGGTGGTGGTCAGGTAATAGTACAAATATCCGCCACAATGGACATAGAAACAGATCCAGGGAGAAAAGTATACTAAGAGACCAAACAGTATCTTTGCCCACAAGGGCGTTATATATACATAGGTGCCTACCTACAATACAAGAACTCCCGGACCACCACCACAGTACCCCGACGTACGCATCGCCGTTGCTTCCTCAAGGGGGTGTGAAACATAATTTCACCTGACAATGACTTATCACTGCCCTAGTAGCTTTGACCTTTTGTTTTCAATGATTTTTATAGAATTTTTCAATATGCGAAACAGTTTATCAAAAATTTAGCGTTAAAGAATACATGTTGTACAGTAATACATTATACATGTGCTCACGTTCTTTATTCTTACTAGTTTAACGCAAACTTTTAAGAAAGTAAAAGTAAGGAACACAACATCAAATGGAATCGTCACATCACAATAATTTCTGCCATCATTTTTAATTCCAGTTATAGGTTACGGAGGAAAGTAGGGAGTAGGTCTGGGGCCCTGACCTTTGAGTGGAGGATATAGCAGTACCCCTTGCTATTCTGTGGAAGAATATGTAACCCAAAACTACCATACCTTTGTAAAAAATGTTTCCTCATCATATAGCATGCTATATAATTTATTGTAATCTATCATAATCCAATTTACCTTGGATTTCACTAGATGTATCAGGATAGTGGCTTTTTTCCACAATGTGGCTATTGCAATCTTAGCTGCTAAAAATAGGTAAGAAGTGAATCTATGGGGTGCGGACGTAAGGACTGTTATCGTCCCATTTAAGAGTGCCTGTAGCGGAGATAATTTTAGGTTAATGTACATTATAAATATGTCTCTAAAAGCTTTTCAAGCCACCATATGTGTGCATGGGTGCCCTCCAACCCACAGCCCCTGAAGCACTTTGACCGTGTTGTGGGGAAAATTTGCGCCATGTACCATCGTGATAAGACCTTAAAATTTTCCTCCACTAAATTGGCATTAAAAGGGTTTTCACATAAAAGAAAATTCTCACTTTTCAATCCCAAAGTGATGTTTACACAATAAAGATCATTTTAACCCCATACTTTACAATTTTACTGCTCAGTTTTAGCTCCCTAGGCTGATTAGTGCAAAACCCCAGGGTGTAAGCGTGGACTATCTAAGCAGACACTTTATAATCCATCTAGATCTGTGGCATGACACTGTGTTTAGATTATCAGGGTACAGGTGTATATATTCTTTCATCTGGTTCTGACATTGTACTAACACACTGACACATAGAAGGAGATTTGACAGATTATAGATGCATGAGATTACACAAAGGCATGACAGACACAGGCTGACAGACAGAGGCCGACAGACTTTTTAACTGTTATACTGTGAGCTCTGCTACATCTCACAGATTTGTGCATGCCTCCCCCTTCCCCCAGATCACTTATCTCCTTGTAGTTTGTAGTTTGCAGCCTCTCTCTCCTAAGGATGTGTTGACAGAAAGTGAATCAGTGAGTGAGCTCCAGGCACACAGCAGAGAGACACAGAAATCTCATCTGCACACTGTCATGTAGAAATCCAAGATGTGCGCCCTTTTGCGGTAAACTCAGAACTAACTTGGGCATTAGGGGTGGTCCAATCCAGAAGAGATTGGCAGAATACGAGTCACACTGGATTTGGACACTCAATCACCTTCAACCTCATAGTCTCAATGAGACATTAAGCTTTGCACTCTTTCTATAATTCATCTCCACCTAATAGGTTTTTCTCTGTGACTCCGGGTTGTGTCCCGGGTCAGACTGGGGGGGCCTAGGGCCCACCAGTGAAATTGTTTCTAGGGGCCCACCTACCGCTACATGGAAATATCACCTAAGTATTCTTAAGCAGCGTTTACAGAATGCATTTTCATAGCGTCTGAAAGGCAAATGCATCAAGCAAAACACACCCCAAAACACATCAGTATTAACCACTTAAGGACGCAGCCATTTTACAGCTTAAGGCTGTGTCCCATTTTTTGGATTCTGACTTGCGTCACTTTATATGGTTATAACTTTTGAACTCTGTTACTTACCAAAGCCATTCTGAGATTTTATTTTCCCCACATGTAGTACTTCATTTTAGTGGCTTTTGGACATTTTGGTTGATTTATTACTTTATTTTTTATTGAAAAACTTTTTTTTACTGTTTCCACCATGGGACATGAACATGCAATCATCTGATTGCTTGTTCCTGATAATACTCTGCAATACTTATGTATTGTAGGGTATTAGCAGTGTCAGTCTATGCATAGGCTGACTCTGTGCCTTTAAGATGACATCATAGACGCCATCTTTCAGGCAGTGCCTACAGGCAGCTCTGGGGTCCTGATCGGACCCCAGGGCTGCCATAGAAATGAACGATGCCCCTCCCCCCCCCCCCGTACGTATTTTGAGAAGCGATTTTATTTTTAATTTATTTATTCTTTGCAACGTGTTTTAAAACGCAATGCAAGTACATAATGGGAACACAGCCTAAGGCTATGCACAAGATGCAATTAAATTGTGTTTGAAAATACATTTTGGGTGCATCTGGAAAATCTCCTCCCTAAATTTTCACTCCTCCCGAAACGCAAATGTGTTTGGACCTAAATGCATTTCTGGGAGGAGTCTGCATTCAAGGAGGAGATTCTCCAGATGCACCTAAAATGTACTTCAATCTTGTGAACAAGGATATAAGGTCCAGCATTAGGTAGTACTAATTAAAAGCAATCAGCAATTGTGGCCCCTCACCTCCCGCTCATATTGTGGCCTGTCATCTCCCCCTCATATTGTGGACCCTCTCATCTCCCCTTTGTATTTTGGCTTCTCTACTCTCCTCCTCATATTGTGGCTCCTATCCTCCTCATATTGTGGCTCCTCTCACCTCCCCATCATAATGTTTCCCTTCTTTTCTCCTCCATAATGTGCACCTAAAGGGGCTGTTACTGCTTAGTCCGAGTCTGTGACACATTTAATACAGCGACTCCACAGAATTATGTTTTGCACACTCTATGATAAAGGAGTACCTAAATAAAAACCGGTGACTCTTCCTGTGTAGTGCAGAGGGCGCCAGATAATTGAAGACAGTGTGAATTCAGTAATCTTCTGCACCCTGCACAGGAGTGAGGAAAACTGCATTTAGTATAGTTTGCCTCCGGGCGCATTCACATGATGCGATGTGTTGCGTTTTTTTATGCATTTTTTACCTATTCCAAAGGCTTCAGACTTGATCACATGCTGAGGTTACATTGCGTTTCTACTGCATCTACTAAAATGCAATGTAACCTCAGCATGTGATCAGGGCTGAAGCCTTTGGAATGCGTCAAAATTGCATAAAAAACGTGAAGCCACCCGTTGTGTAAATGCGCCCTCACTGTTAATAAGTCTGGGCCATTCTGTGATTCACAGACAAACTATTCTATAGTCGCATGGTGTTGGAGAGTGGCCTGGCTTAGCCCTCTTTCTTTTAGTCTTTGCATACCCCAATTTTTATCTTTTATCTTTATTTTATTACATTTTCTTTTTTTTTGGGGGGGGGGGGGGTACTATCCAGTGCAGTGAGACTGGTCTGGGGATGGGACCTGTCAGCTTGTATCATGCAAACCAAGCTGAGAGATCCCATTCCCTAGACTGGTGTGAATGTACCTTGCTCTGCAGTGTCTGCTCCCTGTCTGGAAGGGCTTTATTCTGACCTTAGTGACCTGATGGCTTGAGAGCAGCCTTCCACCTCTCCCACCATTCCTGGCCGTTCAAGTTCTTTCTGATCTCCAGCCTCACACACTCTATAGAGGAGATGTGTCATGTAAATTAAATTACATCACGTGATCTAACCTCTGACCCTGTCCCGTGCGGCAGAGACTGCCTCCTCCTTCCCCTCCTCCGTTACACAGTACACAGTGTTGCAGACAACAGCTTCCTCCTCGCTGCATACAGCAGAGACCAGGTAGCCTCTCACTTTTACAGAGACAGATCTGGGGGTCCAAGGGGCCTATCCATAACGCTGGCTCTGAGTTGTGGAACAGACATGTCATGTGCATCTTAAAGATGCAGATGGCAATGCATGGGGCCGGCTCTCTATGCGATCGAGCACCATTACAGCCGCAGGTAGCGGACGAAATATATTTCTATTAATATCACTTGCAGTGGCCTCCGATGTAGACGGAGGCCCCTGCAATAGCTTCAGGTGTCTGGGACAGGGGCCCAACGGGGGATACCCCTGCCCCCCGCCAGGCCAGTCCAACCCAGGTTGTGTCTCGCAGTGCCTTGACCACATGTCATCCTAGAGGGCGGAAACTGTATTCCGCATTTTCAAGGGTTTTTTTATTATGTTTTTAACTTTTCCCCTTTGTTTCATTATGTCGCAGATACTTTCGCTACTTGCTGTGTCCCAACAATGCTATTCCGAACAACATTGACCAAGATGATTTTCTTTAACCCCTTAAGGACACAGCCATTTTGTAGCTTAAGGCTCAGCCCGATTTTTTGGATTCTGACCTGCGTCTCTTTATACGGTTATAACTTTTGAACACTGTTACTTATCAAAGCGATTCTGAGATTGTTTTTTCCCCACATGTTGTACTTCATTTTAGTGGTAAATTTTGGCAGATAAGTTTTGCGTTTATTTACAAAAAAAAAGAAAATATGATAAATTTTTGGAAAAATTTGCCATTTTCGAAATTCAAAATCATTGCGTTTTCAGGCAGATCGATTTACCACCTAAATAAGTTGCTGAATAACATTTCCCATTTGTCTACTTTACATTTTCATAATTTCTGAAATGTTTGGATAATTTATTTTGATGTCACGCGGCTTGCAAATAGAATATCGCTTTTCCGGATTTTCAGAATTGACTATTTTGGGGATAAATACAGTTTCGAATGAAATTTTACATATTTAGCATCAAAACCCCCTATATAATCTACCCATTTTCAAATCTGCACCCCTCAAGCTATCAGAAACAGCTTTTACGAAGATTGTTAACCCCTTGAGATCTTCATAGTAATTGAATCAAAATGGAGGTGAAATTTAGAATGGTCATATTGTTCCCTTATACGTTCATTTAGCCCTAAAATTTACACATTTCCAAAAGATAAAAAGAGAAAACCCACCATACAATTTGTTCTGCAATTTCTCCTGAGTACAAAGACCCCCCACATGTGGCTGTGACTTGTTTTATGGGCGCACAGCGAGGTGCAGAAGGGAAGGAGGGCGCTGCAGCTGCCAGGATTTTAGTTTCCTCATTGGCCCCTTTTGAAGGCTATAAAATTTTCGCTTTTTCGTTATTGGGGCCATGTGACGGCATTTTTTTTGCGGGATGAGATGCTTTTTCCAATGCTACCATTTTGGGGTTTGTATCACCTATTGTTGAAAATTTAGGAACTTTTTTTGAGGACAGGAGTAGAAAAGCATCAATTCTGTACTGGATTTTTTACTTCTTTTTTTTTTGGTGTTCACCGTGTAGACTAATAATCCTGTTATCTTTATTCTATGGGTTGATACGATTACGGGGATACCAGACATGAATATATTTTCTTACGTTTTACTAAATTTGTCAAACAAAACCCTAATGTGGGAAAAAATCTATCATTTATGTATTGCCGTCTTCCAAGTGGCATAACATTGTTACTTTTTTGGCTACGGAGCTGGTTGATGGCTTGTTTTTTGCGGGACATGTTGTACTTTGCACCAGTATCATGTCGCAGTACATATGGTTTTTTGATCACATTTTATAGCATTTTTTGTGGGATTGAAAAGGTAAAAATCATAATTTTTGGAGGGTTTATAACAGTTTATTTTTACGGCGTTTATCATGCGGGTTCAATAATGATTTACTTTTATTCTACGGGTTGTTACGGACGCGGTGATACTATATATGTGGGGTTTGTCTTATGATTTAGACTTTTTTTTTGAGTTATATGTCTCTTTATATGTTTTGGGGATTTGGGGCATTTTTAGTGATTTATGACTTTATTTTTTTATTGAATAACTTTTTTTTTTACTTTTTCACTTTTTCCACCATGGGACATGAAGAAGCAATCATCTGATTGCTTCTTCATGATAATATTCTGCAATACTGATGTATTGCAGAGTATTATCAGTGTCAGCCTATACACTTGCATAGGCTGGCACTGTGCCAGTAAGATGACGTCACAGACGCCATCTTACTGGCAATTCTTGCAGGTAACTCTGGGGTCCAGATCGGACCCCAGAGTTACTATAGCAACGATCGGCGCACCCCGAAAACGGTTCGGGGGGGCCGATCGTGGGGGAAAGACCCCCCAGATACATGTTAGATGCCGCGGTCGCGCTGACCGCGGCATTTAATGGGTTAAGCACCCGCGATCGGAGACAACTCCGATCGCGGGTGTTACACTGGGGTGCCGGCTATCAGTCACAGCCGGCACCCCGTCTTTCCCGATGCCGGTTCGGCTCAGATCTTGAGCTGAACCGGCATCAGCTCAGCGTCCGATATATCGGACGCTGAGCGCTAAGTCACTGCGCTCAGCGTCCGATATATCGGACGCTGAGCGTTAAGAGGTTAATAATCAGCAGCAGTCAAAATCCACCACAGCCCTCACTGGCTTTGCAACAGCAGGCAGTGGAACTGCAGCAATAGTTTTAATTTTAGTGGGGTCTCTGTTATATATATAAAATTATAATGCCTTTGAACTGTTTAGAAGGTCACATTTTTTATCATGCTTAAGTGTATGTACATCACTGTGTTACCCACCAGTGTTCATTCCGATGAACTAACATTTCATTTATTATATTAATTTCATGTACTTCACAATTGGTACTTGACACTTTTTCATCTTCATTTTCATTTTATATGTATTTTCATGAATTTATATGTATTTATTTATATATTTAAGCAGATATTCATTCATATCACCCATCCCCACTGTTCCTTCACTCCCTTGTTCTCCTGTCTTCCCTCTTTCCAAGCATGCACTGCACTTTGTCACTATATATATATATAGTATATATATATATATATATATAGTATATATATATATATAATATCTTTATCGTGTTATCCAAAATTGTTTTATGTTTACCCAATATGTATGTTTATCGCAATTCTGTGTGGATATAATACATACCGCTGCCCGTAAATATTTTTACCTATACGTACCATGGTTTCTGTGGTTGCTTAGCGATGCATCTCACTTCTGGGGCTGCGACCTCGCAACCACTAAGATAGATAAATCACCGGGGTCAGATGGCATACACCCCCGGGTTCTGCATGAACTATGTACCGTGATAGACAGACCGTTATTTTTAATATTTGAAGATTCACTGAGGACTGGTTATGTTCCACAGGACTGGCGCATAGCAAATGTGGTACCAATATACAAAAAAGGATCAAAAAGCGATCCTGGAAACTACAGACCCGTGAGTCTAACTTCTGTGGTGGGGAAAATATTTGAGGGGTTTGTTAGAGATGCTATCCTGGAGTATCTCACTGTGCACAACATTATAACCCAGTGTCAGCATGGGTTTATGAGAGATCGGAACAAAAAGAAAAAAGACATGCGGCACTCACCGGTAACAGGGATAATATTCGCTTTATTGTGGGGAAGAGTTCATAGCAGGGAGGATGCACGCCATGTTGCTGACTGCCATATCTGGCGTGCACCGCGGTTTTGGGACGTGGTATATGTGATCCGGTTTACAACCCCGGCTCCCGGACCTGAATTCGTCCTTGATGTGATATGCGAATGTGGTAGTGCCGGTAGTCTGTACCTCTACTGTTGGACTTTATGAGAGATCGGTCCTGTCAGACTGTATCTGGGGGGCGCTGTGGATGTTGTATATCTGGACTTTTCAAAGGCATTTGACACCGTGCCACATAAAAGGTTGGTATATAAAATGAGACTGCTGGGAATAGGGGGAAATCTGTGTATTTGGGTAAGTAATTGGCTTAGTTATAGAAAACAGAGGGTCGTCATTAATGGCACATTGGGATTGGGTTGACGTTACCAGTGGAGTGCCACAGGGGTCACTATTGGGGCCACTTCTTTTTAATATTTTTATTAATGACCTTGTAGTGGGTTTACACAGTCAAGTTTCAATATTTGCAGATGATACTAAGCTGTGTGAAGTAATAAATACTGAGGTCGATAGTTTAGCATTACAGAGGGATTTGTGGAAGCTTGAGGAGTGGGCAGAGAAATGGTTGATGGGGTTTAATGTAGATAAATGTAAAGTTATACACTTGGGCCATGGAAACAAAAAGTATAATTATCTTCTAAACAGTCAATTACTTGGGAAAACTGGAGCTGAAAAGGACTTGGGGGTATTGGTGGATGGTAAACTTAATTTTAGTGACCAGAGCCAGGCAGCTGCTGCTAAAGCATATAAAATTATGGGATGTATCAAGAGAGGAATAGATTCTCATGATAAAGACATAGGGGCAGATTTACTTACCCGGTCCATTCGCGATCCAGCGGCGCGTTCTCTGCGGTGGATTCGGGTCCGGCCGGGATTCACTAAGGTAGTTCCTCCGACGTCCACCAGGTGGCGCTGCTGCGCTGAAGTTCCCCGAAATGCACTCAAGTACACCGGCCTATTCCTAGTGAAGGTAAGTGCAAGTTTCGCTACACATTTTTTTTTTAAATGCGGCGGTTTTTCCGAATCCGTCAGGTTTTCGTTCGGCCACGCCCCCCGATTTCCGTCGCGTGCATGCCAGCACCGATGCGCCAAAATCCGATCGCGTACGCCAAAATCCCGGGGCAATACAGGGAAAATCGGCGCAAATCGGAAATATTCGGGTAACACGTCGGGAAAACGCGAATCGTAAATTAGTAAATGACCCCCATAGTTTTGCCCTTATACAAATCCCTGGTCAGACCACACATGGAATATTGTGTACGGTTTTGGGCAGCAGTGTATAAAAAGGATATAGTAGAGCTGGAACGGGTGCAGAGGAGAGCAACCAGGATTATTAGGGGAATGGGGGGACTAGAATACACTGACAGATTACAAAATTTGGGATTATTCAGTTTAGAAAAAAGACGACTGAGGGGAGACCTCATTACAATGTACAAATACCTGAACGGACAGTACAAGGATCTCTCCAAAGATCTTTTTATACCTAGGCCTGTGACCAGGACAAGGGGGCATCCTCTACGCCTAGAGGAGAGGCGATTTTACCATCAACATAGACAAAGGTTCTTTACTGTAAGAACAGTGAGGCTATGGAACACTCTGTCGCAGGAGGTTGTTATGGCGGACTCTATGTACATGTTCAAGAGATGCCTGGATGACTTTCTGGAGAGAAAAAATATCACGGGTTAATAAAACATTTATTTAATTCTTAAAGGTTGGACTTGTGTCTTTTTCCAGCCCTTATATACTATGATACTATGATCTTGCGACTGCATACCTCTGGTCACTTCCGGGTTCATAGTCTCCTAAGTAAGCGCCGCGCTAGTCAGATGACCACACAGCGACATTTTCAATGGTCACCTCTTGATATATTAATCATGCCCTGTCTTGATGACGCCACCCCTAGATGAAGGCGATTTCAGCCGAAACGCGCGTCGGGGACGGGGTCATCTCAGGTACTGGAGATTTGTTAAGTAGTTTTTTATGGGTAAGATAGTTTTGTACAATATTTATTCTTTATTTAAACATATGTTATCTGTGATAAGTGCAAAATGTGACACTAACACACTTATAAAGTGTCTCCCCATTCAAATACTAGCTACCCACTTTTATCTTATATTCTACTTTGGATATCCCATGTCACGGGTGCTCCCGCGATCCATGTCGCGGATTGTGGGTGCACACGTGCTCTGCTGCCTGCCGGTCCCCCTGCCCTCACTTTCCTCTCCTGGCTCCTGTCTGTGCTCCGGCTCCCGGCGTGTAGGCCGCACGCTCCTTCCCTGCTGTCTAAGACTTCTCAAGACTTAAAGGGCCAGCGTCCTCCTGATTGGCTCCTGCTAATCTGGCTCACCCTTATTATCCGGCACCTCCCTTCATTCCCTGCTGAATCTTCTCCTAGGATCTCCTATGGTTTCCATGCCAGGCTTCCCTAAGCCGTTCCTGTGGAAGAGAAAGCCCATTAGCATTTCCAGACGCTTTCCTGTGTTCCTGTGTGTCTCCAGCATTCCCATACGCTCCTGGTGTGTCTCCAGTGTTACCAGGGTACCTCCGTGTGATCCTGCCACCCTGTCTCAAGTCTTCAGTTTGCCTCCGTGCCTTCTGCTGTGCCTCCCAGGGTTCCAGTCCAGCGGTGTCTGCAGTCTGTGCCAGCGTTACCAGTGTTCCTCTGTGTTGCTGCTGTTATCCCAGGCTTGGACTGTTTCCTGCACATCCCTGTACCTTGGCTGCCACCGCGGGCCTCATACCATCTCCCGCGGTGGTCCAGAGGGTCCACTGGTCCACAGACTCCTCCCTCCGGACTCTTCCCATAGAGACTTTTAGTTCTGTCGTCTGTGTGACCCGTTACATCCCACATGGGACTATCATCCACTATAACATGTATGCATATCTGTACTAATTGAGATAAACTCCCCTTTCTGTGTACTCCTACCTGTGGCTTTTACATGAAATAAACTTGTTATGTACTGCTTTTATAATAATTTTTGAATGCTTAATAAAGATTTATATTCAAGATTTTAATATTCTTTGTCTCTCGTCAACAATTTTTGGTGGAGGACACTGTTGGTTATTTAGGCACCACCCATGGATTAATAATATGCAGCCCCCTCTCCCCACTTGGATTATACGCAGCCTCCTTTCCCTCATGGATTAATTATAAACAGCCTTGGCCCCCCTCACCACCCGTAGATAAATTATATGCAGCTCCCCTCCACCACATGGATTATATGCATCCCCCTCACTGCTCATTATATGCAGGCACCCTCCCCCATGGATTACATGCAGCCCCCTCCTCACAGTCCATGCTTTATATGCAATCCCCTTCTCACCCTCCATGCATTATATGCAGCCCCCTCCTCACCCCCCCATGAATTATATGTGCCACTCCTCACCCCCATTCATTATATGCAGCCCCCCTCCTCACCCTTTTTTCTTTTTATGCAGCCCCCTCCTCACCCCTATTCATTATATGCAGACCCCTCCTCACCGCCCATGCATTATATGCAACCCCCTTCTTACTCCCCAAGCATTATATGTGCCCCCTCCTCACTGGTATTCATTTTATGCAGCCCCCTCCTCACCCCTATTAATTTTATGTGGCCCCTCCTCACCCCCATTCATTAGATGCAGCCCCCTCCTCACCCCCTATTCATTATATGCAGCCCCCTCCTCACCACCCATGCATTATATTCAACCCCCTCCTTACTCCCCATGCATTATATGTGCCCCCCTCCTCACCGGTATTCAT
Organism: Engystomops pustulosus; assembly: GCF_040894005.1. Lineage (NCBI taxonomy): Eukaryota > Metazoa > Chordata > Amphibia > Anura > Leptodactylidae > Engystomops > Engystomops pustulosus. The sequence goes on along the minus strand of NC_092414.1, from coordinate 61,471,058 downwards.
TTTATGCAGCCCCCTCCTCACCCCTACACATTTTATGTGGCCTCTCCCCACCCCTATTCATTTTATGTGGCACCTCCCCATCCCCATTCATTAGATGCAGCCCCCTCCTCACCCCTAATTATTATATGCGGCCCCTCCTCAGCCCTATTCATTATATATGGCCCCCTGATCGCCCCTGTTCATTATATGCGGCCCCCTCCTCACCCCTATTCGTTATATGCTGCCCCTCCTCACTCCCATTCATTAGATGCAGCCCTCCCTCAACCTCCGATGGACTAGTAAATGTGATTAGTAAAAATAAAAAGTAATACTCACCTTAGTCCTTAGACAAGCACACCTGTTGCCAGTTAACACAAAAAATAATAAAATGAATACTTACCTGCTAGATACCTCCTCTGCCTGCTCTTCTTATACAGCCCCCAATGAAACAATGAAACCACTGCCTGCATCCTCACTATGACCCGATCAGTACCAATAATGCCATTGTGCAGACGACGCCACCTGTCAGCTGCATGACATGTATCATCATGCTGCCTGTTGTCTGTTTGAGAAGGAGTATCTTGTAATCAATCTTAAAGCAACACATACCATTGATTATTATGGATAGCCAGGACTACACCTCCCAAGTCATGGAGAAGGGTTGCACCCTAGACAGGTATCTACCTTCAACTGTCTGTTGTCTTGGCCTTGATGTTCCCACCTTAAGGAGCTCCAAAAGTTATCAGCATTCATTAGTGCTCATAGCTCCTACGTCCTCATCAGGTGCCTCTGTCTCTCCTGGCCAAACACCCTTGGGACAATGTAGATGTGGCATCAATGAAGTCATTTTATTGACTGTGCCATAATTTGGTAATATGGAAAAGTAAGGAATTTTGCAGCACCTTCCTCACATTCTCATTCTTATGAGGTAGACCCAGGGCTAGAAATCCTAGTTTGACCCCTGTCCAAACAAACTTGTTTTGGCCCTGACAAAGTAGTTTGGTGGTTCTGTTGCCTGACAAAGTAGTTCTGTTCTGTTGTATGTAAGTCACATGGCTGAAGTACAAGTCTGGGTGCACAGTGTTGCTCGTATTCTGTCTGATATGTTCTCCTGCACCTCTTTGGGTCAGTCTGAGGCTGCACATGTACAGTACATGTAGCAATATACCACTAGTTGATTGCCCCCTGGATCATTGCAAGAGTATATGATATAAAATATACAGACGCAACACACATAAGCAGTTACATAAGGGAGGAAGAGTTGCTTGTGTAATATGGGTGCAGTGTTTACTTGTTTAATACAATGAGTAAATATAAGATGCTTCTTTGAAATGTCTTTGATTTTGCAGCCAGAAAGAAGTTTGATGTTATGCTTATTAAAATTAATCTGCCATTGCCTGACTATAGACCGGAGGTTTCATGCACTTATAATTCTAAAGGTATACACACTTATAAATGATATAGTAAATGAGTAACGATTGTGCTGCCCGGCATTAGTAGCATTCATACTGTATGCTGTCCCTTTCTTCTGCAGTGGTCACCTGCCATAAATGTGATAGAATAAGGTTTGTGTATTAGTAAAACCCATGGTAAGTTGGGTTAATTATAAACCACTAGAGATGAGCGAGCACTAAAATGCTTGGGTGCTCGTTATTCGAGTCGAACTTTTTCTGATGCTCAAGTGCTCGTTTCGAATAACGAACCCCATTGAAGTCAATGGGAGACTCGAGCATTTTTCAAGGGGACCAAGGCTCTGCACAGGGAAGCTTGGCCAAACACCTGGAAACCTCAGAAAATGATGGAAACGCCACGGAAATGGACAGGAAACAGCAGGGGCAGCATGAGGCTGCTTAATCGCACCATTATGCCAAAATTAAGGGCAACAGCATGGCGAAGACAGAGTGACCGAGTGAGGCGAGATAGCATCTAAAGCACCCAATAATTCACCCTGACACTATAGGGCAGTGATGGCGAACCTTTTAGAGACCGAGTGCCCAAACTACAACCAAAATCCACTTAATCACCGTGAAGTGCCAACATGGCATTTGAAGCAGTAACTTATTGTCACCTGTTCTTCCACATTTTTCAATCGTATCGGCCCCCTAAGGCCACCAATACAGTTGAAAGAAGGAGAGCAAATTCAGACACTCGTTGTAGCTTCTCTGCAGGGTCTCTCTGTATAGGAAGAATGTTGGGTCCAGCAGGAGGACCTCCAAAGACATTGCAGTTCTGTCAGCACCTTCTCACTTTTCCTGCAGTTCCAAACAGACAATGAATTGTCGCTTTAAAATGGTGCTGAGAGCAGCATCTCTTCCTGGGACTGCAGAAAGTTTTTTGGTTGATTTGGTCCTATTTGGTGAACTCTGTCCTGGGCAATGGTCTGAGTGCCCACAGAAATCACCCGTGCCATAGGTTCGCCACCACTGCTATAGGGGATGGCATGCGGAGGCAGTAGCAGGCTAGAGAGTGTCATGGCGACATGCCCCAAATGGACTCAGGCTGCAAACCAATTAAAAAAATTCCTTTTGGCGAGGATAACGTGTAGCACTGTACATATCAGTATTTGGCCTGGTTATGGCGGCAGAGAGGAACCAAAGGAGGTGAGCAAGAAGCGCTGAAATTATTTCCTATGTGAACAAAAGGTTGACAGTATATTTAGTCGATAACACAGCATGGCGGCGACAGAGTGACCAAGTTCCATAACAAATCTGGTGAAACACCCGAAAAATGAGCCGGACACTGCTCATTTGCTAAGGGGACCAGTGGAGGCAGCTATGAAGATGACTTTTGGAGGCAGCTATGGAGACGACATGTGGAGGCTGCTATGGAGACAACGTGTGGTGGCAGCTATGGAGACAACGTGTGGAGGCAGCTATGGAGACAACGTGTGGAGGCAGCTATGGAGATGACATGTGGAGGCAGCTATGGAGATGGGGTCTGGAGGCTGCTATGGAGACGCTGTCTGGAGGCTGCTATGGACATGACGTGTGGAGGCAGCTATGGACACGACGTGTGGAGGCATGTGGGGGGGGGGGACTCGCACTCAGTCATACAGTTTTGCATCCATTGTCAAAATGAGCGACCCATATAAAACATCAGAAAATCACAGCCGGTAAAACACCCAAAAATGTAGCCTGACACAGCTCGTAGCTAAGGGGATGACATCTCAAGGCAGCTTTCCAGATGACGTATGATGGCAGCTATCGAGCCGACATGTGGAGGCTGCTATGTAGACGACGTGTAGAGGCAGTGGGGATGGTTATGACACCCAAGGTGAACGTAAGGAGGTGAGAAAAGAGGAGTGAAAAGATAGATTTTAGAGGTAAAAGGTTATATTAGTAGATAAAAGTTGCAGCAGTTAAAACAATGTTAGTTGGATCTTGGGATGGAGCTGGCGGTCCACTGCCAGGCAAGCTTTCGCCTGTCCAAGCCCCTGCCTCTCGGCTCCTCCCCACCCAAAATGGACCGGCGGGCCCGAAGCATTTACTTTGAAAAAATTCTCATTTTCAAAGCAGTCGTTTGAATACTTAATCTCTGAATAATGGAATAGCATTGCTGTTCTATATTTTTTTTTTTGGGAAATGGTTCCATGATTAAGAGCGACGGTATGGGGCATCCATATTGCGCCGCTATGATTGAAACTTCAGGTCTCCAGCATGGCGCCAAAAAATCACAGCCGGTAAAACACCCAAAAATCCTGCCTGACCCAGCTCGTTTGCTAAGGGGACGATGTATGGAGGCAGATATGTGGACAATGTGTGGAGGCAGCGGCCGCAGCCTCAGGCTGGCGATTGTCCAGGCGACATAACCAGAGTGTACTCCGGCTACAAACAGCATTTCTAAAAACATTTTGTGTATGATCAAGTGTAGCACTGTTCTTATAAGTATTTGGTCTGGTTATGGCGGGGGAGGGGAGGGGAACGTAAAGAGATGTGCAAGTAGCGCTGAAATAATATCCTTCATAGATAAAAGTTTGGCGGTATATTTTGTGGATAACACAGCAGGGTGGTGAAAAAGTTAGCAAGTTTGATGTGGAAGCCGTTAAAACAACCCAAAATTTTGCCGGACACAGCTCGTTTGCTAAGGGGACAACGTGTAGAGGCAGCTATGGGGATGATGTGTGGAGGAACGTGGGGGGGAGACGCGCACTCAGTCATCCAGCTATGCATGCATTGTGAAAATGAGTGACCCATATAAAACGCCAAAAAATCACAGCCGGTCAAACACCCAAAAATTCTGCCTGACCCAGCTTGTTTGCTAAGGGGACGATGTATGGAGGCAGATATGTGGACAATGTATGAAGGCAGCGGCCGCAGCCTCAGGCTGGCGATTGTCCAGGCGACATAACCAGAGTGTACTCCGGCTACAAACAGCATTTCTAAAAACCTTTTGTGTATGATCAAGTGTTGCACTGTTCTTATAAGTATTTGGTCTGGTTATGGCGGGGGAGGGGAACGTAAAGAGATGTGCAAGTAGCGCTGAAATAATATCCTTCATAGATAAACGTTTGGCGGTATATTTTGTGGATAACACAGCAGGGTGGTGACAAAGTTAGCAAGTTTGATGTGGAAGCCGTTAAAACAACCCAAAATTTTGCCGGACACAGCTCGTGTGCTAAGGGGACGACGTGTAGAGGCAGCTATGGGGATGATGTGTGGAGGAACGTGGGGGGGAGACGCGCACTCAGTCATCCAGCTTTGCATGCATTGTGAAAATGAGTGACCCATATAAAACGCCAAAAAATCACAGCCGGTAAAACACCCGAAAATGTAGCCTGACACAGCTCACTTGCTAAGGGGACAACGTGTGGAGGCAGCTATGGAGATGACTTTTGGAGGCAGCTATGGAGACAACGTGTGGAGGCAGCAATGGAGACAACGTGTGGAGGCAGCAATGGAGACAACGTGTGGAGGCAGCTATAAAGACACTTAAATTTGGATAGTGCCTGTATGTAGCAGTCCAAAAAAGTTTTCAAAACAGAGGACCGGGTCGGTGGCCCTCAAGAAAAATTAAATACATAGAGTACCTGTATGTGGCACTTCCAAAACATTTGCATTACTCAGGACCACGAATGTGGCCCTCCATAAAAATGTAATATATACAGTACTATAGCTAGAGCCAGTTGGCCCTGGCAAAAAATAGCCAGTTGCCTCTGCTTTAGTGTACAAAGAGGAGGAGAAGGAGGAGAATGAGGAGGAGGAGTGCATACATGACAATTATTCAGGTTGAGCTGCTTTCACCTGGTGGAGAATGGAAATCATGAGAAATCCATTCATGATTCATCTTGATAAGCGTTAGCCTGTCAGCACTGTCAGTCGACAGGCGTGTACGCTTATCGGTGATGATGCCACCAGCTGCACTGAAAACCCGCTCTGACAACACGCTTGTGGCAGGGCAGGCAAGAACCTCCAAGGCGTACAGCCCCAGTTTGGGCCAGATGTCCAGCTTTGAAACCCAGTAGTTGTAGGGAGCTGTGTGATCATTTAGGACGATGGTATGGTCAGCTACGTACTCCCTCACCATCTTTCTGTAAAGATCACCCCTACTCTGCCGAGACTGGGGACAGGTGACAGTGTCTTGCTGGGGAGACATAAAACTGGCAAAGGCCTTGTAAAGCGTACCCCTGCTAGTGCTGTACAAGCTGCCTGCTCGCCTACTCTCCCTCGCTACTTGTCCCGCAGAAGTACGCCCTCTGCCGCTAGCGGTATCAGATGGCAAAGACTGTTTCAGCTTGTGCACCAGGGCCTGCTGGTATTCATGCACTCTCACACTCCTTTCCTCTACAGGGATGAGAGTGGAAAGATTTTGCTTGTACCGTGGGTCCAGGAGAGTGAATACCCAGTAATCAGTGCTGGAAAAATTCTTTGAGCACGGGATAGGCAGCCTAGCATGAAATCTGCCATATGCGCCAGAGTCCCAACTCGCAAGAATTCACTCGCCTCACTGGCATGACTCTCCATTTCCTCCTCCAACTCCTCTTCTTCTGCCCATACACGCTGAACAGCTAATAAGGACTGAGCAATGCTCCCCTCTTCTGTCTCGCCGACATTCTCCTCCTCTTGCTCCTCATCCTCCTCCACCTCCTCCAATACACGCTGAGAAACAGACTGGAGGGTGCTTTGGCTATCAACAACTTCATGCTGACCAGAGAGTTTTTCAACAGGTCAAGCAGCGGGATGGTGAGGCTGATGATGGCGGCATCGCCAATGACCATCTGTGTTGACTCCTCAAAATTACTTAGCACCTGACAGATATCAGACATCCACGTCCACTCCTCATTGTAGACTTGAGGAAGCTGACTGACCTGACTAGCAGTTCTGGTGGAAGTTGACATCTGGCAGTCTACAATCGCTCTGCACTGCTGGTAAATTCTGGATAACATGTGTAGGGGATCAGCTCAAATGGCAACTTCAATAACAGTCCAGGAAGCTGTTTTATTTCTTTCCAAAACTGTTTAACGAAACAGAATAGCTTGCTTCAGGCATATAACAGAAAATACAGTCCATATAAACAGGCTTGACTCACAGTCCTTTGTAGGTTGTGTCTCCATCCAGACAATGTCACTATTGCTGATCCTTGGCTGTGTAACACCTCCAGTTCTGCATGCAGTATAGCAGACTCCCAGACTGCAAAACACATCACCCAGGTCACCTGAGCTTCCTGGCTTTATCTGTCAGCCAAAACCTGGCCTGGATATGTGGGAGTAGTCACCCACCCTGCTCTTGACTACTCCAATGAAAGCCGGCCCGGATCAACTGCATTAAACAGCTTTGCTACATTAACAATTGTCAGAAACCTAAGTGTCAGAAACCTAAGGTTCCTGACTAAACATTAACCGGCTCGCTTCACTGAGGCCAGGCACCTCGGTGACACATATCTGCCATCAATAATGGCCCCTGGTACCTTCTCACACATGGTTAATGTGGAATTCCATCTCGTGGGCACATCGCACAACAGTCGGTGAGAGGGCAGTTGGAGGCGGCGCTGCGCTGCCCTGAGAGTGGCAGCATCTGTGGTCGACTTTCTGAAATGCACACAGATGCGCCTCACTTTCGTGAGCAAATCAGACAGATTGGGGTATGTCTTGAGGAACCTCTGAACTATCAGATTGAACACATGGGCCAGGCATGGCACATCTGTCAGTCTGCCGAGTTGCAGAGCCGCCACCAGGTTACGGCCGTTGTCACACACATATCTGGCTTCAGGTTCAGCGGTGCCAGCCACAGATCGGTCTGCGCCGTGATGCCCTCTAATAGCTCTTGGGCGGTGTGCCTTTTATCGCCTAGGCTCAGCAGTTTGGGCACCGCCTGCTGTCACTTAGCGACGGCACTGCTGCTGCACCTAGAGCTGCCGACTGATGGCGTCATGCCCACGGATGGTAATTCGGTGGAGGAGGGGTGGAAGGAGGAGGAAGCCTGCAATCCTTGGAGTTGGCAGTATATGAGCGGCCACAGGGTCAGACTCAGTCCCAGCCTCCACCAAGTTAACCCAATGTGCCGTCAGCGATATATAGTGGCCCTGCCCGGCAACACTCGTCCATGCGTCCGTGGTTAGGTGGACCTTGTCAGAAACGGCATTGGTCAGGGCAAGGATGATGTTGTCTGACACGTGGAGGCGAAGGTGGGGTTTTCGAGCGGGAATTGTTTGTGCCGGGGTCCTGGGCAGGGGGCTGACTAGCAGAGGCAGCAAATGACACAGGGGAAGGAGCAGTGGTGGGCCCGACCTGAGGTGAACGGCCTTGGTTTCATTGAGTGGGGTGTTTAGCCCTCATATGCCTGCGCATACTGGTGATGGTTACGCTAGTAGTGGTGGAACCCCTGCTGATCCTGGTGTGGGACAGGTTGCACACCGCAGTCCGTCGGTCATCCGCTGACCTCCAGTCTTCAGAACATCTAGCCCTCGCCACGGGAGCTTCACTATGTGAAACATTTGGCACTGATGCACCAGCTCTGGCCCGTCCTCTCCGTCTGGCCCCACCACTGCCTCTTCCAACCTGTTCTGGTATAGGACTCCCCTCCGTCTCAGAAGCACTGTCTTCACCCGGCCTATCAACCCAGCTTGGGTCTGTAACCTCATCATCCTCCGATCCCTCAGTCTGCTCCCCCCTCAGACTTCCTCCCCTGACAACAACTTCACCACTGTCTGATAACCGTGTCTCCTCATCGTCCAACACCTCTTTACACACTTCTTCCACTACGTCAACCAGGGGCGGACTGGGAATTTAAAATGGCCCTGGAAAAAACTACAAAAGTGGCCCCATTTTATGGGCAGAGTAAAAACAAGTGGGTGTGGTCAGATTATGTGGGTGGAGTTATAACAGACAAATTGTTGGTAGATGGCCTTACTAGCAAAAGATGTTCTTGTTTTGCGTCTAATGTGAATCTAATGTGCAAAGAATGTTGCAAACACACGACCCGGGAAGCCTTAAATACCTTTCCCCTGTGCCATACATGTACAATTCAGAGAGAGAATATATGCTGCCTCCTATGTACAGGAATAATGCTACAATAACACATTTAGAATAACACATTCAAAATAAAACTACTACAATACCTTCTCCCATATACAACCCAACTACTATGATACTGCCCGCTGTGTACAAGAATATAACTACTATAATACTGCCCCCTATGTACAAGAATATAATTACTATAATACTGTCCCCTATGTACAAGAATATAACTACTATAATACTGCCCCATATGTACAAGAATATAACTGCTATAATACTGCCCCCTATGTACAAGAATATATCTAATATAATACTGCTCCTATGTACAGGAATATAACTACTATAATGCTGCCCCTATGTACAGGAATATAACTACTATAATACTGCCCCCTATGTACAAGAATATAACTACTATAATACTGCCCTCTATGTACAAGAATATAATTACTATAATACTGTCCCCTATGTACAAGAATATAACTACTATAATACTGCCCCCTATGTACAAGAATATAACTACTATAATACTGCCTCCTATGTACAAGAATATAACTACTATAATACTGTCCCCTATGTACAAGAATATAACTACTATAATACTGCCCCCTATGTACAAGAATATAACTACTATAATACTGCCCCCTATGTACAGGAATATAACTACTATAATACTGCCCCCTATGTACAAGAATATAACTACATGAAAAAAATCAGTATTTATCATATACAGCTACAGAAAACACATGAGATCCTCACCTATTGCATCCAGTGACATCAGGTGACGTTTCCTCGGATTGGAATCGTTCCTCATCTTCTCCTTTAGTTGCACCATCACCTTGTCTCTTCCTCCAGGTACACAGCATTCCTGCAGAGTTTACCACACAGACGTCTAATGTTCTACACCCAGACATGTAATTAATGCCCCCTGCCCGCCCCAGACATATAATTAATGCCCCCCCCCCAGCCCAGACATATAATTAATGCCCTCTGCCTGCCCCATACATAGAACAATGGCCCCCCACCCCAGACATAGAATAATGCCCCCCAGACATAGAATAATGCCCCCTGCCCTAGACATAGAATTAATGCCCCCTGCCAGCCCCGGATATAGAATATCCCCCCCTGCCCCAGACATATAATAAATGCCCCCTGCCCCAGACATATAATTAATTCCCCCTGCCCACCCCAGATATAGAATAATGCCCGCCCCAGACATATAATTAATTCCCACCCCCGCCCCAGATATAGAATAATGCCCCCCTGCCCGCCCCAGATATGGAATAATGCCCCCCCCCGCCCCAGACATATAATTAATGCCCCCCTGCCAGCCCTAGATATACAATAATGCCCCCCCAGACATATAGTTAATCCCTCCTGCCAGCCCCAGATATGGAATAACGCCCCCCCGCCCCAGACATATAATTAATGCCCCCTGCCAGCCCTAGATATACAATAATGCCCCCCCTGCCAGCCCTTGATATGAAATAATGCCCCCCCCGCCAGCCCTTGATATTCAATAATCCCCCCCCCGCCAGCCCTTGATATACAATAATGCCCCCCCCTGCCAGCCCTTGATATACAATAATGCCCCCCCCCGCCAGCCCCAGATGTGAAATAATGACCCCCCCCTGCCAGCCCCAGATATGAAATAATGCCCCCCCCCTGCCAGCCCCAGATATGAAATAATGCCCCCCCCCTGCCAGCCCTTGATATACAATAATGTCCCCCCCCCTGTCAGCCCTTGATATTCAATAATGTCCCCTCTCCCCTGCCCCAGACATATAATTAATGTCCCCATTCTATAACTTAAAAAAAAACAAAACAAAATACTCACCTCTTTGGAGCAGGTTTCTTCCCGTCTTCCCTCAGTCTTCGGCGGCTTGGTGTAGAGGCGCGGGATAGTGACGTCACTGCTCCGCGCCTCTTACACCAAGCCGCGGAGCTACACGGACGGAGGAGACCTGACAGCTGGTAAGTGTCAGCCTCCTCCACGCTACACAGGTCACGCAATGACGTCATTTGCGCGACCTGTGCAGCTGCATGTACACACAGACGCAGAAGCAGCGGTGATGCGCTGCGTCTGTGTGGAAATTACTAGTACCTGCATTGTACGATCGTACGATGCAGGTACTATACAGTAAATGAAAATTTGTGGATGCCCACACCCTCGTCCTATACCCTTAGCCCTCGGGTTCAACATTTTCCAAATAAAAGTCTATTTTATAGACAAAAGAGAAATATAAACTGTAAATTTATTTTGGTAGTTTTTTATGTTGTTTTTTTTTTGGATTTATAGAAGAACAAACCGTGCAGAAGAAATCAGAAGATGATTGCTATGGCTAGTTTCTAACCAACACAGACAATTTTTTTAAAATTGTGATAGAATATGGCAAGAGAGGACAGGGGGAAAGCGCTAATAGTGTTACACCTTTTTTGAAAAGATAGAGGTTTGGGTGAAAATTGTGCTCACCGTGTAGGGTTGTGCTAGGATAGGCACAACGCTATAAGATGTTAGAGGTTTAGATGGCAAATGATCTGGTGCTGCCTCCCGGTGGAGGATCTCCTGTGTGGTATAGCCGTATCACTCAGGAATTTTTGAATAGTGAGGTTATGTTTGTGATTCAACCAGATGGCGCACTCAGAGTGTGATATACAATTCGGTTTATTAAACATCTTAAAACACAACACGTTTCGAGGTTACAGTACCCCTTTAAGTGTACAAAGACTGTATAGAACAGTGACAGATGGAGAGAGGGAGAAAGGGAATATAAAATATAGTTGGTACTTGGTTGACAGCAGAAATAGAACAAATGGGAAATGGTACAATGGAAGGAATAATAATAATAAAGTGCATGTGGTACAGCGGTTCATTTTTAGACAATTCATTTTCAAACAAATATCCATTTAAAATTGTATAAATATTATGAATATTAGATAGATAAGGTAATAGATAAATCTATAATCATCTATAACAATTAGAGAGATTCAGAAAAGGTAGTACTGGTGACAGTTCGCGGTTATATATCAGCCATTGTACCAAGAAAATAAGTTGAAATAATTAAATAATTAAAAATAACATGATATAATTGATATAAGATAATATATCTTAGTAAAGGAATGCTTAAAAACTATTCGGACAAAGAATGACAGTAGGTGATAAATAAGTAAATAAATAAATAATCAGTTAATAAATGATCAGTTAATAAATTAGTTAAACGGTAAATACACAATATAAAATAGTTAAAAAATAATTGAATTGTAAATGTACAGTTAATAATACTGATAATAATGAGGGATGCTTGTAATTGCTTACCAGTGCTGGTGGTGTTGTCTGTATCATCCACAGCATTAAAGGACATGGCGTGGTGTGAGGGTATTTATCTGTTCGCAGCGGGGAGAGGCTCGCGCCATAAAGAATTGGGCGCATGCGCAGTAGCGCAAAAAACCTGCAAGATGTCAGCAATAAGGATGGCGACACAAATTTGCGTGGTAATGCGCATGTGCTGAGCGGTATCTCGTAGTGGTGATGGATGGCGATGGTGTCAAGTGCTCGGATTTTGTTAGGGATCGGAAAATCTCTTCAATGCGCTCATCTGGGCTTGAAGAATGAGGATGATAGTAATGGGGAGCAGATTTGCATATATGGAGGATGAAAGTGGCGTGGGGCTGGGATGATTTACTCTAATTGAAAAAAATTGGCCAGGGCTGGAGTCATATTCCCTAATTGAAGGTTATGATTGAAGGATGAGGCAATGAAATGGTGTAAATGCGCATAGATGTATAAAATACATGGACAGATACCTGGATGATGGATATGTATTGGTGAGAAGGTGATGACAAGTGGAAGGTTGGACCATATGGCTGGTGGGGAATATTGATAGTTCGAGTTTTAGAATCTTTAAAATATAAACGCATCGGTGGTTTGTAGATGCATGGGGGATGGATGGAGAGTGGCCCGGTCACATGGGAATTTTGTTAAAAATTGGTGCTCTCCAGGGATTCGTTGAGTCCGTTAGGTACTAAGCAGTTTAGCTTGTAAATCCAATACATCTCTCTCTGGCAGAGTTTGGTGACCTGTTCTATGGGGGTGACTGAAAAGGATGAAAATTCATCTTGATGGTACATATGCCTGGAGACGCTATGTTTAAGGAACCCATTAGTAACGTTACTCCGATGTTTATTGATCCTCGTGTTAAGTTGTTGGATAGTGCGTCCAATATATTGGAGACCACAAGAGCACTCCAGCAGATAAATTACGAAAGAGGATGTACAGTTCAGGAAAGATTTGATCCTAAAGGCTTCCTCCGTGATGTTACTTTTAAATTCTTTTGTTTTATGGTTTATACTGAGGCAGCATTTTCAGTTGGGTTGACCACACTTGTAGCTGCCGGTAGTTTTGGGAAGGAGTTGATTGGTAGTTGTTGTGTTCCTAATGGTTTGGAGTTTACTTGGAGCAAGTATATTTTTTAGAGTTTGTGACCTTCTGTAAGTTACACTGGGTCTGGAGGGCAATTGGGATTTTAGATATGGGTCATCCAGTAGAATCGAACAGTGTTTTTCAAAAATATTTCTTAAATGGGAGTGGTTGTCATTATAAGTAGTGATGAAATTCATTTTGCAGTTTTTATTTGATATTTGTTCGGAAATCTGCTTGACTCCGGGGGCAAGGCAATCCTTTTGGGATAATTGTTCGGCCCATTCATAGGCTGACTTGACAATTTTTTTAGAGAACTTTTTGTCTATGAACCTATTGATGAGTATTTTGCTCTGTACTTGAAAGCTCCTAGTTTCAGAGCAGTTTTTCCTTAAGCGTCTGAATTGGCTAAATGGAATGTTCTTTTTCCATTTATGGTGGTGGGAACTATTATAATGTAAAAAACTGTTGCTGTCGACTTTCTTGAAGAAAGTCTCTGTGATGATTTTGTTATCTTTTGCTTGCAGATGTAAGTCAAGGAATTCTACTTCCGTTCTTGAAATGGATTGGGTAAAGGACAAACCCCAGTTGTTACAATTAATGGCGGTTACGAAGGACTGGATATCATCTTCAGTCCCCTTCCAGATCAGAAGGAGATCGTCTATATATCTCCGGTAGTAAATAATGTTGGCGGACCATCTCGGGTTATTCTCAATAAATTCCGATTCAAACTCCCCCATGTACAAGTTTGCAAAACTAGGGGCAAATCTCGTGCCCATCGCTGTGCCTCTAGTTTGCTTAAATATTTTATTTTGGAAACTGAAAACATTGTGTGTTAAGATGAAGCGTATTGCTTCCAGGATGAAAGTCCTTTGTTTTCTGGGCATGGTGCCGTTTTTTTCAAGATGTTGATTAATTCTGAAGAGACCCTCTTGATGGGGAATATTCGAATACAAGGATGATACATCAAGGGTAACCCACCAATAAGAAGGTTCCCAGATGATATTTTGAAGGCTGATTAGAACGCTGGTGGAGTCGCGTAAATAGGAGGGTAGATTTTGAGCATAATGTTGGAGGTGCACATCTATATAATGAGACAAGTTGCAGGTGAGTGAAGAAATACCAGAAAGGATTGGTCGTCCGGGTGGATTTTGTTGGTTTTTATGAATTTTGGGTAAATGGTAGAAGATGAGGGTGGATGGTGAATCGATCCAGATGTATTCCTCCTCTGATTTAGTGATGATATTGTTTACCGAGGCATCATTCAGAAGTATTTTTAATTCTTGTGCGTGAGAGTGAATCGGGTTCTCGGGTAGGACTTCATAGTAATTAGTGTCCGATAGGATGTTCTCAGCCTCCTTGATGTAGGCTTCCCTATCTTGGATCACTATGCCACCCCCTTTGTCAGCACTACGGATTACGATGTCACCGTTCTTCATTAAGGAGTTTATTGTCGATCTTTCTTTGTATGTCAGATTGTGGGAGGGCTGGGTTTTAGATTTGATGGTACGTAATTCTTTTTCAACCATAGAGACAAATGTTTGGATGTTGTTGCCTCTGTGGTGTAGAGGATAAAAAGTGGACTTGGGTTTTAGCCCACTGGGGATTACTGTAGTAGTGTCAGGAGTGTCGAGGGTGTCTGGGAATGCTGTAGGAAGCGGATCTTTGGAAAAGACAGAATTAGGAGATGTATTTATACAAGGGCTTTCCGAAGAGGAGGTCTCGTTTTTCTTCATGTTGGTTTTAGGGAGACTGAAATGTCTTGCAAGAGTAAGTTTTCTGGTGAAGGTGTGGAGGTCACGGAATAGTTGAAATTCGTCAAATTTTGACGTGGGGCAATAAGATAGTCCTTTATTTAGAAGACTAGTTTCAGCTTCATTAAGGACGTATTTAGAAAGATTAAATATCTTTATCTCAGTTTTTTGTTTTTCTGTTGTAGTACTGGGGCATTTGGAGGGTCTTTTTCTTTTTCCTCCCCTAGTGCCTCGTCTACATTTTTTCTTTTTTGGCTCTTGTATTGGCCCCTTTGAAAAAAAATAATGATGGGGGATCATTGGTGTGTTTGGGGTGGAGGGGATGTCACTTGTAACTTGTTGGTTGTTTTGGTTTAGCTCCTGGAGTGTAAATGCCCTAAGGGGAGTAATCGGTGGTTGGATCATGGGGGGAGTGGGTGGTATAGTGTAATCAATTTGAGAAGCAGCCGGGGAATTATGCACAGTGATGGATGATAGATTCAGCGGGCTGGTTGGCTTCGCGGTAGAGGACAAGTGGATGTCTACTAGTTCACCTGATTTTGGAACTGATGAGAAAGTGGTCGGGGGAAATCGGAGTGGGCAGCCTTCCTCAATGTTGGGGAGGCCCAGGGAGGGTTGGCTGGGGGGAGTATAAAAGGCGGGGGTTCGTGGGTTGTCTATCAGTTTGGGGGTTTGGCTCATAGTGAGCGGAGCAACCAAGTCGTGAGGGATGCTTTTTCGGGGCTCAAGACTCTTTTGGGGAAAAACATTAGGGTTGTTTATATTATGACCAGGAGCAGTATGGGCAGTTCTTTGTTTTTGGGTCGGGGTTTTGAGACTTTTGTGCTTATCCTGGTCTTTAGATATATTTTTGGAGTTGATGAAGGTAGTAGAGGGGCGGGCCATTGGATGTTGGGGACGGGATTTAAATCCGTGGATGGTTCTCATTGGTTTATTAGGCCTGTGTTTGGGATTTTGGAAGGTTTGGGTCTCGGTATTATGGTCCTCTGACTGGCCAGATTGTTTAAGCCAGAATTTGATATTATTCGTCTCAAAATCTAACCAATCTCTTTGCAGTTTGTTAATTTTTTTGTCGATTTGTTCTTTTTCGAATGTTAGGATTCTCCCTGTAATAAGCCTATCGAATTTTAAGAAATCAGAGTGGTTGAGGTGTTCTGAAAGTAAGTTATGACAGGTGTTGATGTCAAATGTGAGATTTCTGAGAATTTCTTCTCGTTTGGAGCAAATACGTTCCATGCACCCGAAGGCGCAGGTCAGTAGGAAGTCATCCCAATTCTTAGTGAATAATGTATCATTTTTGAAACAACTCTCAGTACGAATGCGTAGCCCTCAGGGTACAATCTTTTCTTTTAGATATAATCTCAAAAAGAGTACATCAATATGGTGTTGTATTTCGTCTTTTAGTAGTTGCTCTAGGCGGTAGAAAAGATTCAGGAGGTCTCGAGGGCTGATCTTGGAGTTGTCCTCAAGTTCTTGTAGTGGTAAGGTGGTCTTGGTCTGGGACCAGTGGGTAATCAGTAATTCTCTCTGGTGGATCCTTTGTCTGCAGTAATCCA
This sequence comes from Engystomops pustulosus, assembly GCF_040894005.1. NCBI lineage: Eukaryota > Metazoa > Chordata > Amphibia > Anura > Leptodactylidae > Engystomops > Engystomops pustulosus. The sequence continues at coordinate 61,454,903 of NC_092414.1, read as the reverse complement.
TTACGGAAGAGGGGGTTCTGCGGGCAGGTTACCTGGGAAGTATGTTATAGGAGAGGGTGGAGGGAAACACAAGGGGAAAAGTACGATGGTGTAGTATTGCCGGATTTTTCAAAGTCAGAGATGAGGAAAATTGCTCACCGTTAGGGGTTGTGCTAGATTTAGGCACAACTCTATCAGACGTTATGGGATAACAGGTGCAATATCCAGAGCCGCTAGCCCCTAGGTCGTGTCCAATCTTCAACAGGTTTCCTGGGAAGTATTGTGATAGAATATGGCAAGAGAGGACAGGGGGAAAGCGCTAATAGTGTTACACCTTTTTTGAAAAGATAGAGGTTTGGGTGAAAATTGTGCTCACCGTGTAGGGTTGTGCTAGGATAGGCACAACGCTATAAGATGTTAGAGGTTTAGATGGCAAATGATCTGGTGCTGCCTCCCGGTGGAGGATCTCCTGTGTGGTATAGCCGTATCACTCAGGAATTTTTGGATAGTGAGGTTATGTTTGTGATTCAACCAGATGGCGCACTCAGAGTGTGATATACAATTCGGTTTATTAAAGATCTTAAAACACAACACGTTTCGAGGTTACAGTACCCCTTTATCAAGTGTACAAAGACTGTATAGAACAAACAGTGACAGATGGAGAGAGGGAGAAAGGGAATATAAAATATAGTTGGTACTTGGTTGACAGCAGAAGTACAACAAATGAAGTACAACAAATGGATGATACAGACAACACCACCAGCACTGGTAAGCAATTACAAGCATCCCTCATTATTATCAGTATTATTAACTGTACATTTACAATTCAATTATTTTTTAACTATTTTATATTGTGTATTTACCGTTTAACTAATTTATTAACTGATCATTTATTAACTGATTATTTATTTATTTACTTATTTATCACCTATTGTCATTCTTTGTCCGAACCCTCGTTATATATTATATAGTTTTTAAGCATTCCTTTACTAAGATATATTATCTTATATCAATTATATCATGTTGTTTTTAATTATTTAATTATTTCAACTTATTTTCTTGGTACAATGGCTGATATATAACCCCGAACTGTCACCAATACTACCCTTTCTGAATCTCTCTATTTGTTATAGATGATTATAGATTTATCTATTACCCTATCTATCTAATATTCATAATATTTATACAATTTTAAATGGATATTTGTTTGAAAATGAATTGTCTAAAAATTAACCGCTGTACCACATGCAGTTTATTATTATTATTCCTTCCATTGTACCATTTCCCATTTGTTGTATTTCTGCTGTCAACCAAGTACCAACTATATTTTATATTCCCTTTCTCCCTCTCTCCATCTGTCACTGTTTGTTCTATACAGTCTTTGTACACTTGATAAAGGGGTACTGTAACCTCGAAACGCGTTGTGTTTTAAGATCTTTAATAAACCGAATTGTATATCACACTCTGAGTGCGCCATCTGGTTGAATCACAAACATAACCTCACTATCCAAATTTTTTTTTAAATGTCCCAATATTGATGTGAACAAAAGACCGTATTTGATTACACCACACGTGACTTACAGAACGCTTCACCGGCAGAGAGAATGTGGATTGGGATTTCTGGAGACTAGCTTGCTAAACAGTAGCAGGCACAACCGTTCAACTAAAGTAGACAAAATTTGATTGCTATAACGGAGATTTCCCACCCCAAAAAAAAATGAAAAGAGAAAATGTATTATTATTTTTTCTTTTTTCTTTTTTATAACTTTTTTTAAAAATTTTTTTATTTCTTTATGAACGAAACACGCAGAAGAAAATATAAAGCAAACTGAAATGCGGATTGCTGAATGTCCCGGTTCTATTGTGAACAAAAAAAAGGAATTAGATTACGCCACACGTGACGTACAGTACGCTTCACCGGCAGAGAGAATGTGGATTGGGATTTCTGGAGACTAGCTTGCTAAACAGTAGCAGGCAGACTAAGTTAGATGAAATTGCATTTGCACCACTGACAGCACACAAAAGGATTTTGTGCTGTGACTTTCACTTTCACTTTTGAAAAAAAATAAAAATTAAAATCGGCAGACTGTGCCTAATTCAATCAAACCACCAATAAATTGTCCCACTTAGCTGTTTGAAATGGATATGTGTGTCACTAAGAGCCAAAAATAACGTTCGCAAGTCTCCCTGCAAATTCGTCACAATATGGTAGTAGCTTCACTACTAGTGCCAGCAAGCCCAGCCACAAGCAAACAAAAAAAAAAATAAAATAACACTATTGTAGCCCTAAGAAGGGCTGTTGGGTTCTTGTAGAATCACTCCTGCCTAACAGTAATCTAATAGAACACCCTAACGCTTTCCCTGGCTAGCAGCAGCTCTCTCCCTAGCGGCATCCAGACAGAGAATGATACGAGCAGCGCGGGCATGGGCTAGTATATTACAGGGTCACCTGATCAGGCCAGCCAACCACTGCTATCGACATGTAAGTGTACCACGTGATGCTGGGTGTACTGCAGAGTCTCCTGGCTTGTGATTGGCTCTGTTTCTGGTCGCCAAAAATTGAAACAGCAGGAGATGCCATTTTCTCGAGCTGGCGAAATATTCGTCCGAGCAACGAGCAGTTGCGAGTACGCTAATGCTCGAATGAGCATCAAGCTCGGACAAGTATGTTCACTCATCTCTAACTATTGTACATTGTACAGGCTATAATTTCTTTTCTTTTTTAATGTGGACCTATAGGGGTTATTTTTTTGCCACATGAGATGCACTTTTCTGGTACATACTTTTGGACATCTACAGCTAATTGGATAGATTTTATTAACTTTATGTTGGTGGAGGAAATGAAAATCATCAATTTTTAGGAAGATTGGGACAACACGATTATGAAAATTCCTCATTTATGTAGATTTTTTCAATTTTTTCCCCAATTTTACTGAATAAGAAGTAATTTGGCGAAAATGTTGTTCATTTTAGCATCACCATGTTTTCATATGCATAACTTTTTTTTTCTGCTGACAAATCTGGTTAAGGGCTTATTGTTTGCTAAAAGGATTGTTCTTTTTAGTGGTCTTATTTTGGAGCACGTAACATTTTTTAAATCACTATTTACAGCTATTTTTAAAGGGTATTAATTAAAAATTATCCTTTTTTACTGTACTTCATTCAATTTTAGGGGCTTATATTTCTATTTAATTTTTATTTATTGTAATGTTTTAAACCTTACTTTTTTTTTTTACCTTTTTTTACTTATAAAAGCTTGAACCAGCAATGCTCTGATCACTGATTCAAGTCCAAAGTCCTTTGTAGAGCAGTGCAAACTCACACATGCTCAGACAGTTTACAGTCAGACACAAAAGGGATCTGACAGCTCAGGACATCGGGCAGCCCCAGGGCTGCCCAGAAGAGGTTTCCGATCGCCCGTCAAGCGACACAAAGGGTTCAATCCTTAGGGGGAACACCCTTATACGCAGCATGCATTCTTGACCGCCGGCATGTAAGGGGTTAACACTTGCGATCGGAGCCTTCTCCGATTGCGGGTGTTAGAGCGTAGTGTCAGCTGTAATATACAGCTGACAGCTACTGCTTCTGGTGCCGGTTCCGTTCGGAATGAGAATGAACTCCTTATCTTTCTACCATCTACTAACCAACCCAACCCTGACCTCTCCACTTCGGTCTGTGGGATCACTATATCACCGAGGCAGCAGGCCCGCTGTCTTGGGGTGGTGCTGGACTCTGACCTCTCCTTTGCACCGTATATTCAATTTCTTGTTCTTCTTGCTGCATGCATCTCAAAAACATCTCTAGAATCCAAAATATTTGCTCAAAAACCCTAACTCGGCTTATGCTCAAGTAAACTAAAAAAATTAATTCAAAACTCACCTTTCCGACGTCACCGTAGATCCTACGCTTGTTTCGAAGCTCTGGTTCCGCCTCGGGTCCTTCAGATCCTCTTTGGGTTCTTCTGCTCCTCTGCCGCTCCTCTTCGGGAACTTCGGCTCCTCCTCGGGTCCCCTCGCTGTTCGGTGGCTCACAAACAATGACGTCGGCAACTGTATACGTCATTCTGTATGCCGGCCAAGCTTATAGACCCGAAGAGGAGCAGAAGAACCCAAAGAGGACCGAAGGACCTAAAGCAGCATCGGAGCATCGGAGACAGAAGAGGACCTACGGAAATTAGACTCCAGGACTTCTCCCGAGTTGCACCAATTCTCTGGAATGCCATTCCCCGGACCACCAGACCAATACCCACTCTCCAAATTTTCAAACATGTTATTAAAACCAATCTTTTTAGGCAAGCCTATCATACTTGCTAAATGCATGAAATGTCATCTCTCTTTACTCATCCATCCTATGTCCTCCTCCCATCCCTTATCCGGCAAACAGAAGATATATACCAAATTCCAGGCTTCTCTGCAGTCACTGTCACCTTGGATCTTTTATAGAAGATGGAGGCTGATGGCTGGTTCAAGCAGCAGTATTTTTTATTTATTAATTTATCTTGTACTGTTACCTTATAAAGAGTGGCTGGACCATTATACAAGCTCCTTTACCACTTATGCCCCCCCCCTTGCGAGCAGGGTGTAATATTATATCTGTATATGTCCCCTATGATTTGGAAAGCTATGGAATATGATGGCGCTATCTAAATAAAGATTATTATTATATCTTATGCTTTTCTAGTGAAATGCATGTGATCGATAACAAGCACCTGGTGTCTTGTAGTGTTTAAATCCAATGCAAATCTGTGACTGCAGCCTTACAGTATTTTTGGAGAGAGATCGGAGTACTACCAGGATAACCCAGTAAGGGAACCAAAATGTCAGAACAATGAGGAACATAAGATGTGGTGATGCCCAAGGAAGAAGATGGAGGACACGTCACCAGCAGGCACTGGATATAAGTAGGGATTTCTCCTGTGTTGTGTGTAGCTGTATACTCTGTAAAGTTGTTATTGGCACAACCAAATATGAATGATGTAGGATATAGTAGTGCCTCATTCCTGTCATAGTCCCTAAGTGTGCTGTACATACATGGATAACTTTATTAGTAATTTAGTATAGGGGTGCATTAAACTACAATTGCACTTTACTGGGTAACTGAACTATGTAACTGCTGCCCTCTTATGAGGGTTTTATGTCACTACTAGATCTTACCCTGAAAGTCTGATTGATGTATGGAGCTTGTAGGGCAGTTAGCCTATATGTTTTTAATTAATATCAATTAAATTGAGATTTTAATTATTCTAACTCAGGCAATACAATAGTTTACCCATAAAATACATCACCTAGAATAGTACTGTAGAGCTGGTCACACTGGTCAGGGGTCAGATAAAGTTTCCAGGTTCGTGATGCCACGATGAGCAGGCCATTACAGATACAGTACAGGAAACAAACTGAATACATTGTAGAATACCAGAACCAAACTACATGGAAACTTGACCGCACCCACAAATAAAGTTTATTAATTTAGATCATTGCATTATGTGTTCTTTCTCTCCAAATGTTGGCCCTTATTGGGTTTCCCAAATGGATATTGCCTTTATAATGAGCCCCTATATTGTCCGGCACTCTGCACAGTATAATGCTTTATTCTGTGCCCTCTAAACACTAAATCGCTTGCTATGACCCCACAATTTAAATTGAGCCAATTGTTGCGCTAATAATTAATCCTTTTGAAGCCCCCACACAAAGTACCTGCTATTGTTGCCCTTATCCTTTATAATGATTCTCAATAAAGTCTCCACACTTTGTCATGACTCCCAATTAGAGATGAGCGAGCACTAAAGTGCTCGGGTACTCGTTATTCGAGACGAACTTTTCCCGATGCTCGAGTGCTCGTCTCGAATAACGAGCCCCATTGAAGTCAATGGGAGACTCGAGCATTTTTCAAGGGGACCAAGGCTCTGCACAGGGAAGCTTGGCCAAACACCTGGGAACCTCAGAAAAGGATGGAAACACCACGGAAATACACAGGAAACATCAGGATCAGCATGCATGGATGCCTCTGAGGCTGCTTAATCGCACCATTATGCACAAATTATGGGCAACAGCATGGCCATGACAGAGTGACCGAATGAGGCTAGATAGCATCTAAAGCATGCAATAATTGACCCTGACACTATAGGGGACGGCACGCAGAGGCAGCGGCAGCAGTGGCAGGCTAGAGAGTTTCATGGCGACATACCCTAAATGGACTCAGGTTTCACCAAAGGAGGTGAAAGGATTTCCTATGTGAACAAAAGGTTGACGGTATATTTAGTCGATAACACAGCATGGTGGCGACATAGTGACCAAGTTCCATAACGTATCTGGTGAAACACCCGAAAAATGAGCCTGACACAGCTCTTTTGATAAGGGGACGACATGTGGAGGCAGCCATGGAGACGACTTCCATGATTAAGAGCGACAGTATGGGGCATTCATATTGCGCTGCTATGATTGCAACTTCAGGTCTCCAGCATGGCGGCGACAGATAGACCGAGTTCCACTATGTATCTGGTGAAACACCTGAAAATTCTGCCTGACACAGCTCGTTTGATAAGGGGATGATGTGCTGCATATCCTCTCGTGCTCCAGCGTCTGGGGTATAGAGAGTTGAAATGAGACATTGGTGGACGCTGTGGAAGATCGTGGAGGCAAAATGGACAAGAAACAGCAGGGGCAGCATGCATGGATGCCTCTGAGGCTGCCTAATCTTGGGATGGAGCTGGCGGTCCACTGCCAGGCGAGCTTTCGCCTGTCCAAGCCCCTGTCTCTCGGCTCCTCCCCACCCAAAATGGGCCTGGGGGCCAGAAGCGTTTACTTTGAAAAAATTATAATTTTCAAAGCAGGCCAGGTCGTTTGAATATTTCACCTAGGAATAATGGAATAGCATAGTGGTTCTATTTTTAATTGTTTTTACGGAAATGGTTCCATGATTAAGAGCGACAGTGTGGGGCATCCATATTGCGCTGCTATGATTGTAACTTCAGGTCTCCAGCATGGCAGCGACAGATGGGCCGAGTTCCACTATGTATCTGGTGAAACACCTGAAAATTCTGCCTGACACAGCTCGTTTGATAAGGGGACGATGTATGGAGGCAGTGAACTAGTAGTAGATTAAAGGTGCTGCAGTTAAAACTATGTTAGTTGGATCTTGGGATGGAGCTGGCGCTCCGCTGCCAGGCGAGCTTTCGCCAATCCAAGCCCCTGTCTCTAGGCTACTCCCCAAACAGCACTTCTAAGAACCTTTTATATAAGATCAAGTGTAGTAGCGTTCTTATAAGTTTGGGTTATGGCGGGTGAGGGGAATGTAAACAGATGCGCAAGAAGCGCTGAAATAATATCGGTAAATGATAAAAGTTTGCCAGTATATTTTGTGGATTACACAGCAGGGTGGCGACAAAGTTAACAAGTTTGATGTGGAATCCATTAAAACAACCCAAAATTCTGCCTGACAGAGTTCGTTTGATAAGGAGACCATGTATGGAGGCAGCTATATGGACGACTTTTGGAGGCAGCTATGGCGATGACGTGTGGAGGTAGCAATGGAGACAACGTGTAGAGCCAGCTAAAAAGACGACATGTGGAGGCTGCTATGGAGACAATTTAATTTGGATAGTGCCTGTATGTGGCAGTCCAAAAAAGTTTTCAAACCAGAGGAGCAGGTAGGTGGTCCTCCAGAAAAATTAAATAGATTGAGTGCCTGTATGTGGCACTCCCAAAAATTGCTTAAAACAGAGGACCGGGTAGGTGGCCCTCCAGAAAAATTAAATACATAGAGTACTATAGCTAGAGCCAGTTGGCCCTAGCAAAAAATAGCCAGTTTCCTCTGCTTTAGTGTACAAAGAGGAGGAGAAGGAGGACAATGAGGAGGAGGAGTGCATACATTATTCAGGTTGAGCTTCTTTCACCTGGTATAGAATGAAAATCTGGAGAAATCCAGGCTTTATTCATCTTTATTCATCCAGCCTGTCAGCGCTGTCAGTCGACAGGTGTGTACGCTTATCGGTGATGATGCCACCAGCTGCACTGAAAACCCGCTCGGACAACACACTAGCGGCAGGGCAGGCAAGAACCTCCAAGGCGTACAGCTCCAGTTCGTGCCACATGTCCAGCTTTGAAACCCAGTAGTTGTAGGGAGCTGTGTGATCATTTAGGACGACGGTATGGTCAGCTACGTACTCCCTCACCATCTTTCTGTAAAGATCAGCCCTACTCTGCCGAGACTGGGGACAGGTGACAGTGTCTTGCTGGGGTGACATAAAACAGGCAAAGGCCTTGTAAAGCGTACCCCTGCCAGTGCTGGACAAGCTGCCTGCTCGCCTACTCTCCCTCGCTACTTGTCCCGCAGAAGTACGCTGCTAGCGCTGTCAGAAGGTAAATACTGTTTCAGCTTGTGCACCAGGGCCTGCTGGTGTTCATGCATTCTCACACTCCTTTCCTCTCCAGGGATGAGAGTGGAAAGATTTTGCTTGTACCGTGGGTCAAGGAGAGTGAATACCCAGTAATCGGTGCTGGAATAAATTCTTTGAACGCGAGGGTCACGGGATAGGCAGCCTAGCATGAAATCTGCCATATGCGCCAGAGTACCAACGCGCAAGAATTCACTCCCCTCACTGACCTGACTCTACATTTCTTCCTCCTCCAACTCCTCTTCTTCTGCCCATACACGCTGAACAGTGAAGGACTAAACAATGGTCCCCTCTTCTGTCTCGCCAACATTCTCCTCCTCTTCCTCCTCATCCTCCTCCACCTCCTCCGATATGCGCTGAGAAACAGACCTGAGGGTGCTTTGGCTATCAACAAGGGAATCTTCTTCCCCCGTCTCTTGTGACGAGCGCAAAGCTTCCGACTTCTTGCTAACCAGAGAGTTTTTCAACAGACCAAGCAGCGGGATGGTGAGGCTGATGATGGCGGCATTGCCATTGACCATCTGTGTTGACTCCTCAAAGCACCTGACAGATATCAGACGTCCACGTCCACTCCTCATTGTAGACTTGAGGAAGCTGACTGACCTGACTACCAGTTCTGGTGGAAGTTGACATCTGGCAGTCTACAATCGCTCTGCGCTGCTGGTAAACTCTGGATAACATGGTTAATGTTGAATTCCACCTCGTGGGCACGTCGCACAACAGTCGGTGAGCGGGCAGTTGGAGGCGGCGCTGCGCTGCCCTGAGAGTGGCAGCATCTGTTCTGGACTTCCTGAAATGCGCACAGATGCGGCGCACCTTCGTTAGCAAATCAGATTGGGGTATGTCTTGATGAAACGCTGAACTATGAGATTTAACACATGGGCCAGGCATGGCACATGTGTCAGTCTGCCGAGTTGCAGAGCCGCCACCAGGTTACGGCCGTTGTCACACACAACCATGCCTGGCTTCAGGTTCAGCGGTGCCAGCCACAGATCAGTCTGCGCTGTGATGCCCTGTAATAGCTCTTGGGCGGTGTGCCTTTTATCGCCTAGGCTCAGCAGTTTGAGCACCGCCTGCTGTCGCTTAGCGACGGCACTGCTGCTGTGCCTAGAGCTACCGACTGATGGCGCCATGCCCACGGATGGTAATTCGGAGGAGGAGGTGGAGGAGGGGTGGGAGGAGGAGGAGGCATAGTAGGCCTTTGAGACCTGGACCGAGGTAGGCCCCGCAATTCTCGGCGTCGGCAGTATATGACCAGCCCCAGGGTCAGACTCGGTCCCAGCCTCCACCAAGTAAACCCAATGTGCCGTCAGCGATACATAGTGGCCCTGCCCGGCAGCACTCGTCCACGTGTCCGTGGTCAGGTGGACCTTGTCAGAAACGGCGTTGGTCAGGGCACGGATGACGTTCTCTGACACGTGCTTGTGCAGGGCTGGGACGGCACATCGGGAAAAGTAGTGGCGGCTGGGGACCGAATACCGAGGGGCGGCCACCGCCATGAGGTTTCGAAAGGCCTCGGTCTCTACCAGCCTACAGGGCAGCATCTCCAGGCTAAGCAACTTGGAGATGTGGACGTTGAGGGCTTGGGCGTGTGGGTGGGTTGCGCTATACTTCCTTTTGCGCTCCAGCGTCTGGGGTATGGAGAGCTGAACGCTGGTGGATGCTGTGCAGGATCGTGGAGGCGAAGATGGGGTTTTCGCACGGGAGGTGTTTCGGCCGGGGTCCTGGGCAGGGGGCTGACTAGCAGATGACACAGGGGAAGGAGCAGTGGTGTGCCCGGCCGGAGTTGAACGGGCTTGATGCCATTGAGTGGGGTGTTTAGCATTCATATGCCTGCGCATACTGGTGGTAGTTAAGTTAGTAGTTGTGGAACCCCTGCTGATCCTGGTTTGGCACAGTTTGCACACCACAGTCCGTCGGTCATCTGGTGTTTCTTTAAAGAACCTCCAGACTTCTGAAAATATAGCCCTCACCACAGGAGCTTGACTACGGGAAACATTTGGTGCTGATGCACCAGCTCTGGCCCTGCCTCTCCGTCTGGCCCCACCACTGCCTCTTCCAACCTGTTCTGCTAAAGGACTCGCCTCCGTCTCAGAAGCACTGTGTTCACCCGGCCTATCAACCCAGCTTGGGTCTGTCACCTCATCATCCTCCCATCCCTCAGTCTGCTCCCCCCTCGGACTTCCTGCCCTGACAACAACTTCACCACTGTCTGACAACCGTGTCTCCTCATCGTCCGACACCTCTTTACACACTTCTTCCACTACGTCAATAATGTCATCATCACCCACAGACTGCGACCGGTGGAAAACCTGGGCATCGGAAAACAGCTCAGCAGCAACCGGACAAGTGGTTTGTGACTGTGGGAAGGGTCCAGAAAACAGTTCCTCAGAGTATGCCGGTTCAAATGCCAAATTTTGATGGGAGGGGGCAGACTGGGGGGAAGGAGGCTGAGGTGGAGGAGCTGGAGGAGTGCTGATTTCGGTGACATGGGTGGACTGCGTGGAAGACTGACTGGTGGACAAATGGCTAGAAGCATTGTCCGCAATCCACGACATCACCTCTTCGCACTGTTCTGGCCTTAACAGTGCTCTACCACGAGTCCCAGTAACTTGAAACATGATGAACCTAGGGAGTGTAGCTCTGCGGCATTCCCCTGCTCCCTCATCAGCAGGTGGTGCCTCACCCCGCCCAGGACCACGGCCTCTGACCCCTGCAGTAGTTGGACGCCCACGTCCACGCCCTCGTCCTCTACCCCTAGCCCTCGGGTTAAACATTTTCAAAATTAAAGTGTAAACTTTAAATTTTTATTTTTTTTTGTGTTTATTTTTTTTTATTTATCTATTTTTTTAAACAAAACGATGCTATCCTATTGCTATGGCTAGTTTCTAACCTACACTGACAGCACACAACTGGATTTTGTGCTGTGCCTGATGACTTTGAGTTATAAAAAGAAATAAAGGTAAAAAAAAATAAATCAGCAGACTATGCCTAATTCAAATCAAACCCCTAATAAATTGTCCCACTTCGGTGTTTGAGGTGGATATGCGTGTCACTAAGAGCTAAACACAACGGTCGCAAGTCTCCCAGCAAATTCCTCACAATATGGTACTAGCTGCACTACTAATGCCAGCAAGCCTAGCCACAAGCAAACAAAAAAAAGGAAAATATAACGCTATTGTAGGCCTAAGTAAGCCGTTGGGGTTCTCCTATGGCTATTTTCTAGCCTACACTGAAAGCACACTGCTTTGCAAGATTACTTTGAGCTATAAAAAGAAATAAAGGTAAAAAAAATAAATCAGCAGACTGTGCCTAATTCAAATCAAACCCCTAATAAATTGTCCCACTTCGGTGTTTAAGGTGGATATGCGTGTCACTAAGAGCTAAACACAAGGGTAGCAAGTCTCCCTGCAAATTGCTCACAATATGGTACTAGCTGCACTACTAATGGCAGCAAGCCCAGCTACAGGCAAACCAAAAAAAAGTAAAATAAAACGTTATTGTAGCCCTAAGAAGGGTGGAGTGCAGAGTCTCCTGGCTTGTGATTGGCTCTGTTTCTGGCCGCCAAAAATCACAACGGCGGGAGATGCCATTTTCTCGAGCGGGCGAAGTATTCGTCCGAGCAACAAGCAGTTTCGAGTACGCTAATGCCCGAGCATCAAGCTCGGACAAGTATGTTCGCTCATCTCTACTCCCAATACCTTCCCACAATTTATAAAGCCCCTTTTTGTTGTAGACTCCATACTTGATGTCTGCCATTGTACCTTACTAGTTTCACCATTTTGCCCCCATACTGTCTCCACATGTCTCCCACCAAAAGAAATTATACATATCTGTCCCCTTTATCCTTATTCTCCAACCTTATCCCAGAGATAAACTTGGAGGTTGATAAACCAGGAGGTTACAATGTTGTGGTGTCATCGTTCCTCCTGTTGGACACAGTATATGGTTTTCATTGTGTCCCATAGTTTATAATAAACCCCTTATAGTTTTCCTAAATTTCTGTCTCCACACAGTTTTATGTTCAGTAATGTTCAGATACAATATAGGAACCAAGATAATTACATAGCTATTGTACCAGAACTAAACTTAGTATATAGATTCAGAGTACAGTGTTCATAAAAGACCTATGGTATAGCATTTTATCAGTGTTGCTTCGGTCTCTAAATAAATGGACAGCAGTGATTGAGTGGGTTGAGTGATATTAGTGTTATGAACAAGAGGGTGGAGATATAAAGGTGACATATTGCATTTTTTTTGTCCTCAAGTGGTGTAAACATAATAAAGAACTCTAGTGCAGCATGCCTCCCACCATCACCACTGACCTTTGTTTGTATACTGAGCATCAGTGGTCATGACCATTCTACAGAGCACACCTCCCACTGCCTAATACAGGATTAGGACTGTAGTGGGTGGATTCTATTGGTCAACCTCTATTATTTGTACAGTACCTGTGAATAATAAAAATAATATTTTTGAGTCTCAACAACACCTTATTACCTGAGCAAAACCTTGTAGACAGCAGAGCTCATGGTTAAAATTAAGACAGTGGACACATTTATTAAAGCATTTGCAACAGTTTTCTGTCTGACTTTGCACTGAAAAAAATGTAGAAACTGTTTGTACATGTATTTATAAAGTGTCTGCGCCAGTTTTGTGTTGCAGCTGCACTGTGCCTGACAAAAATGTGCACCAAAAGGGGCTGTTACTGCTTAGCTGGACTGTGCGCCACAATTTTCCAAGCGCAACAATTCTGCAGCATGAACAAAGTGCACAAAAAAAAATAGTGCCGGAGAAGTGCAAGAGGCGCCAGATTCTTGAAGACCATGCGACACATTTCATGAATCTGTCGCCCAAATTTGGGCCATTATGATAAAAGAAACAGGGTAATTACTCTGCTTTTTAACATCTCCATAAAACAGACTTAAAAATGACTTTCACTGTTTCCGTGACCATATCGGTGCCGATTTGGACAGTGCGCCACATTTAATACATCAACTTAACAGAATTGTGTTGTACGCTTTATGTTAGAGGTGCTGCAAAAAAGATTGGGGCAGATTTACTTACCCGGTCCTGTCGCGATCCCGCCGCACGTTGTCCTACGAGGATTCGGGTCCGGCGCAATTCATAAAGCTTGTGCACTCGAGTTCCTGCATCCATCGCTTCTGCCCCAAGGTCCACCGGAGTTCACCTGCTTCTTCCCTGTGCATGTAAGTAAATGTTAAATCCCACGCTTTGTGCGAATCTGTCGAATCCGACGGCCCATCCCTCCGATTTCTGTCATGTGCAAGCCGGCGTCGATGCGCCACAATCCGATTGTGTGCGCGAACATCGCAGGGCAATTTCAAGCACATCTGGAATCACATCTCATCTCTAAACGCAGAGGTGTTTAGAGCCAAACACTTGCCTCTGTTAAGTAGCTACAAGTGTTTTTTTTTTACCACTGCTACACACTCAAAGCGGTTGTCCACTTACAGCAAATAATTGATATTGTTTGTGTAAGGAAAAGTTATACAATTTTCCAAAATACTTTGAGTATTAATTCATCATGGTTTTCTAGATCTCTGCTTGCTGTCGTGCTATAGAAAACTTCTATGTTTACTTCCTGTGGATAGAAACCATGGTCATGTGATGTCACACAAGCGCATATCTCGTTATATCACACGACTCTGGTTACTCTTTAGGATGATAACAACTCGTGCACCTGCATGTCCATCACATGACTATGGACAGATTTCTATCCACTGGAATTAAACATAAAAGTTTTCTATAGGACAGCTGGACAAGGTCTAGAAAACCATGAGGAATTTGAACAGAAAGTACATTGAAAAATTGTATAACTTTTCATTACACACCAATATCAATTGTTTACTGAAAGTGGACAACCCCTTTAACACAAGCATTGAGGTCTAAACACATATGCATTAAGAGAGGAATTATGCTAGCTTTAAATGTGTTTTAAAATGCAATTCAATTTTATCTTGTCAACATCGACTTATGGTCTAACATTAAGCAGGACCTTTTATTAAAGGCAATCTGTGCTTCTGTCAGAAACCCCTCATATTGTGACCCCTAATATTGTGCCCCGCCCATCTTTCCCCTCTTATTGTGGGCCCCTCTTATCTCTCTTCATTTATTTTGGGCCCCTCTTAGGCCCCTTCCACACTTGCGTTGCAGAACATGTCAGAGTTTGATCAGGGTGCGATCAGGGTTTGGTCAAAAACGCACATTTTGCATCAGAGTGCAATCAGTTTTCAGTCAGAGTTTGTTCAGTGTCTCAGGTTTTCATGCACGTTTTTGATGCAATTTCAATGCGTTTATCGCGCGCAGAAAATGCGCGTGAAATGGACTCAGGACTGAGCTCTATCTTTTCTATGTCAATTGATGCGTGAAAAACGCATTGCACTTGCGTTGCACTTGCAATGCGTTTTTGATGCATCTCCATAGACTTGTATGGTGCGTTTTTCAAAAGTAGAGCATGTCGAGATTTAAACGCGCGTTAAAAAAAACGCGCATGTGTGTGTGAAAAAAAATGCAAGTCTGAAAAGACCCATTAATTACAATGGGTCAGAGTGCAATGCAAGTTCTGCACGTCAAAAGCACGTGCAGAAAACGCGCGTGAAAAACGCAAGTGTGAAAGGGCCTTAGGGGGCTCCTGTTACTTCTCATCTTGTGGCCCTCTCTCATCTCTCCTCTCTACAGCATATTTATCAGTGCAATGTCTAAATATAGAAATATGTATATTTTTTAGGGTGTTGAGGGGCCCCATTAAGAAGTCTGCAATGGGCCCCTGCCTCTCCAAGTTACTCTGTTCCTCTGACATTATATACTCACCTTTCCACATTTTTTAGTAGCTCTTCTCTTCTGTACAACAGACCAAAAGGTAATGACATAATTGATTTCTACTCTGTGTCCTGGCACAACAAGGCACAGCAGACAGAGTCAGTTGTTTCAGAGGCAGAGTCTGCGGGCAAGCAGAGGCAGAGGCAAAAGGTGTCAGGCCACCACTGGGCCAGTCCAGATTGTGCAAAGTTATGTACTGAAGCCTGTGTACTCATTGCCTGGTTTTTATGACCCAGAAGTAAGGCCAGCTGCATGTGAATATGCCTGGTCTATTTAAACAGTGTGCTGGTCGGACTGAGCACAGTACAGTCCTTGAAATTGCAGAGATATACAGTCTGTTGCAAGCACAGATGAGCACATTTCTTGTTTTTGTAACCCCTCCTGTATAAACCAGGGTGTCAAACTTATTTTCACCAAGGGGCCACATCGGCCAAATGTAATTTCATCACTGTGTAAATAAATCCATTCTTTAACAGTTAAGCGAGCTGTTTAGTTGTTATATTTATATAGCATATATATATATATATATATATATATATATATATATATATATATATATATATATTCAGCCCTTTGACTGCAGCCACAAAGCTGCACATATTGTTAAAATAGAGACCGGTATGGCTAGTATGTGACCTTATTTCACGGGTACTCTCAGCAAGTCTTAGTATTCCTGGCTCTGGTTCAGCGGGGAACTTTGTGGATGCCGCTCTGGTCTCCTGGCATCACAGTCTGGTATACCACAGCATACCACCATGTAGTATAAAATGCATACAGAATGCTGCCATGTAGTATAAAATGCATACAGCATACCGCCATGTAGTATTAAATGCATACAGTGTGCCGCCATGTCGTATAAAATGCATACAGTGTGCTGTCATGTAGTATAAAATATATACAGCGTCCCCCCATTGTAGTATAAAATGCATACAGCATCCCCCCATGTAGTACAAAATTCATACAGCGTTCTCCCATGTAGTATAAAATGCATACTGCGTCCCCCCATGTAGTATTAAATACATACAGCGTGCCACCGTTTAGTATAAAATGCATACAGCATATTGCCATGTAGTATAAAATGCATACAGCGTACTGCCATGTAGTATAAAATACATACAGAATACCACCATGTAGTATAAAATGCATACAGAGTTCTGCCATACAGTATAAAATTCATACAGAATATCGCCATGTAGTATAAAATGCATACACCGTACTGCCATGTAGTATAAAATGCATACACCATACCGCCATGTAGTATAAAATACATATAATGTACAGCCATGTAGTATAAAATACATACAGAATACTATGGGGCAGATTTACTTACCCTGTCCTGTCGCAATCTCACGGTGCGTTGTCTGACGAGGATTCGGGTCCGGCACGATTCACTAAGCTCGTGCACCCGAGTTCCTGCATCCGTCGCTTCCGCGCCGCAGTCCGCCGAGGGGTCAAGGAGTGGAGGAGAGGGGGGGACGCAGTAGAGGGGGGGAGCGGAGTAGAGGGGAATGGGACAGAGTGAGCAGGAGGGGGGTATGTGGGGTGGGAGCCTGGGGCGGCACTTTGGGTAGGGGGATGTGGTGTAGAGGGGGGTGTCAGCCGGCATGCAGGGGGTCGTGCCGGCCTGGGCACCGGCTTGGGTGGCAGCATGGGCGGTCAGGTCAATAGCAGCATGAGCAAACGGCAGCGGGGGCGGGTGTGCGGACGGCAGCGCGGGCGGGCATTCCGGCAGCAGCATAGGCGGACAGGCGGGTGGCAGTATGGACGGGCGGGCGCAGGACGCTGCCCCCTCGTCCAGCAGGTGGGGTGCCGCCTGAGGACAAATTCTCAACTTACCTCATAGCAGGTGCGCCCCTGCTCCTTACGTCCCTGCATAGACTATCGCGGGCTGAACAAGATCACAGTTAAAAAACGCTACTTCATGCTGTTGATTACAGAGCTTTTTGATCACCTTTACGGTCCAGGGTGTTTTCCAAGCTGGATCTTCGTGGTGCTTACAATCTCATCCGGATCCGCAAGGGTGACAAGTGGAAGATGGCGTTTAATACCCGTGACAGGCACTTTGAATATCTAGTGATGCCCTTTGGACTGTGTAATGCCCCTGCTGTCTTTGTCTTTGTTTGTGAATGACAATTTTTGGGACCTTCTCTATACGTGTGTCATGAGCTACCTAGATGACATCTTGGTGTACTTTCCAGACCTTGAGTCCCACCAGGCACACGTACGTCAAGTTCTTGGTCGACTTTGTGCCAATCACCTGTACACAAAGCTGTAAAAATGCCAGTTCCACCAGCACAGCCTTCCATTCCTCGGTTACATAATTTCCGACAGCGGCCTCCAGATGGACCCCGCAAAACTGTCTGCAGTTCTTTAGTGGCCATGCCCAGAAGGCCTACGAGCCATACAGAGGTTCCTGGGTTTTGCAAACTATTACCGGCAGTTTATTCTGTATTTCTCCAATCTAGTGTCTCCCATCGTGGCACTCACCAAGAAGGGTGCCAATCCACATGCCTGGTCTCCTGCTGCAGAAGATTCCCTCTCCAAGTTGAAGTCCACTTTTGCCTCTGCTCCCGTACTTACTAGGCCTGACATGAACAAACCCTTTCATCTTGAGGTGGATGCGTCCTCCATAGGAGCTGGAGTGGTGCTCACCCAGAAGGGGCCCATGGGCCGAACTTTCACATGCAGATTCTTTTCTAAGACTTTTTTTTCCGCTGAGAGAAATTATTTGATTGGAGACAGAGAGCTGTTAGCCATCAAACTTGCTCTGAAAGAATGATGGTATCTTCTGGGGGGGGTGATCTCCATCCTGCTAGTGTATACACTGACCACAAGAACTTACTGTACCTCCAGACAGCCCAGTGCCTGAATCCCAGGCAAGCCCGGTGGTCATTGTTTTTCTTTCGCTTCAACCTGCTGATTCATTTTTATCCGGCTGACAAGAATGTCAAGGCTGATGCTCTTTCCCATGCTTCTTGTTGGAGAAGAACCAGCTCGTCGGCACATCATTTCTCCTGACCAGCTTGTTGTTTCTGCTCCGGTGGATCTTCAGCAGCTAGCTCCTGGCAAGACGTATGTTAGACCTGCTCTCCAGAAGAGGCTTCTGTCTTGGGGACAGTCTTCTTGTGTGGCTGGGCACCTAGGGGTGCAACGCTCCGTGGCCTTCATCTCCCACTACTATTGGTGGCCAGACCTGGTCAAAGATGTTCAGGAGTTTGTGGGATCCTGCTCCTTCTGTGCCCGCAATAAAACCTCTCATCTCAAACCGGCTGGACTTTTGCTTCTGTTGCCGATATCCAGTCCCCCGTGGTCTCACATTTCAAGGGACTTTGCCTGTCTCCTCGGGCATACTGGTGATGGACCAGTTTTCCAAAATGTCCCATTTTGTTCCCCTTCCAGGTCGTCTGTCTTACCCACGGCTTTCCAGTTTGTTCTTCAAACATATCTTCCAGCTGCATGGTCTTCCGCTACACATCATGTCCGATCGAGGAGTCCAGTTTGAGTCCAAATTCTGGCGCTCCTTGTGTAACCAGATGCAAGGCAACCTTGACTTTTCTTCTGCCTACCACCCTCAGTCGAACGGACAAATAGAGAGGGTGAACCAGACTTTGGACTGTTACCTCCGCCACTTCGTCTTGGGCAAAATACATTTGTCACTACAATGGCATATTTGATAAATTGCAATGCAATTTTTACTTTGCACCATTCACTTTGTATTACATTTTGACCAGCATGTTGGGGGTTAAAATGCTCACCACAACCCATATAAATCCTTTGAGGGGTGTAGTTTCCAAAATGGTGTCACTTTTTCGTGGGTTTCTATTGTACTGGTACCTCTAGGGCTCTGTGAACACGACATGGCACTTCAAATCCAAACTTGTGAAAACAGATCTCAAAAAGCTAAATTTTGCCTCTTCCCTTCTCAGCCCTGCTGTGTGCCCAGTCTGTCGATTATTGCCACATGTGGGGTATTGCCGTACTCGAGACAACCTGCAGAATGATATTTGGGGTGTTTGTCGAAAGTGGCAAGAGTTAGGCACAATATATTTGGCACTAAAATGGCATATTTGAGAAATAGATGCCATTTTTAAAATGCTCACAACCCCAGATAAATTCCTTGAGGGGTGTAGTTTCCAAAATGGTGTCACTCTGGGGTTTCTGTTGTACTAATTTTAATAGTTTTAGATGTTAGGTTAATAAAATGGTGAACTTGTGGGGATATATAGTACATAAGCCTTTATAGGGCACTTCCAAACTGAATTGGTCACCAAAATTTGGCGTTTTTCAAATCTCCTGAAAATTTAATAACTTGCTGCTAAAACAATAAACCTTTTAACATCCATAAAAAAGGAAACATAAAACAAATTCTTGAAATATAAAGACAAATGGCAAAAGGTTTATAAAAAAAAATTGTGGTATGACTCTTTGTCTAAAAAGAACATTTGAAACTTTTAATTTTTTTTCAAATTTTTCCTAATTTATTGAATTTTTACCCCCCAAAAAGTAACTGATCAGCGAAATTATACTACTAACATAAACTACAATGTCTCATGAGAAAGCAATCTTAAAATCACAGGGATATGTTAAAATGTTGAAAAACAGGAAGAGACACTGGTCAATTTTTTTTAAAAAGGACTGAGCCTTAACGTACAAACAGGCTGCGTCCTTAATGTTTGAAAAAATCTAAACAAAAGCATACTGATCTTTCCCTGTTCCCCCAAAGCAGCAGCAGTCCTCTTCTCCTCTATGCTGTCACTGTACATAGCTCAGAAGCTGTCAGAGCCAATGTCATGACACACTGTGATGATGTGATTACTTTTCCAACTTATGAGGGTAAGGGAGACGGACCAGATAACACAAGGATGTGGGCCAGATTGGGCCCACAGGCCTTTCATTTAAAACATGTTCTCTAAATGATCAACTGCCCATAAATGTCACCTTGAAAAAGACACGACAGACCTCCGAGACACCCCCAAGATGTCTTATAGGTGCAGATTGCTATCTCTGCATTGTCTCTACAGCCTGCTTATTCCCTTGTTCAGGTGACATTAATGGGCAGTTGATCATTTAGAGAACATGTTTTAAATGAAAGGCCTGTGGGCCAAATCTGAGCTTCCCTCCCTATAAACAGTCAGCAAGCAGAGATATTGGGGTCAGGCTTTTAAAGGGAGTGTGACATCACAGAGCTTGGCTTGCTGCTGATTGGGTGCACATGTGACGTAATGTTCTCCACTTTTGATTTTCTGCATACAAACCAATGTCATATGCAAATTCAGGATAACATGTAATACAGATCTGTAGGAAATCCATCTTTGGGACAATTCAAAGTATTTCTCTGGCCTTATTTCCTATTGGTATTATGTATATATACACATGCATGTACCTTAGGACCCCACATCGAGTAGACATGAGGATGTATTTGCTGTTTTGCCTGCCCTCAGGTGATGTGTGGTTCCATAAATAATTGACAGAGCCGCATAGGAGGTTACCAGGGGCATGCAGAAAAATAACCTATGTAAAAGTTTATTCAATGTACTCAAATTTTATATACTTTCAAGAATATGGCAAGATCCTTAGGTCTGAGGGCTAGCTTGTCTCATCAAACCCACATAAAAGCTAATTTTGTGGAACCTGCTTAAAAGCTTATTTCTGGCTACAATAAAAGGATGTCAGTATACATGAAATATTGCAGCTTGATGAATAGGGGACTTCATGACCACTGTCTAGTAAGTGTCTACCTCCAATAAATAATGAGCACATGTAATAGAACAGTGGAAGAAGTTGGTCGGGTCAGATGATTGACATCATGTGGATGGAGATCTCAAAGTAATGTGTGAGTCCTGGTTTTCAAATAGATGCAATTCTCACACGAACAAACTGTCCTCAGTGCTAACTTAGTACATGACTTTATTGCAAAAACATTTAATGAAAGGATTAAAAGACACCAATGACTCTAAGCAAGATCCTGCGTCCGAAAGACAAACAAATCTTACGGGTGCCAGCGTGACACATTTTATTTACCAGGATCATCAAATAGATCTTTAGCACATCAAAGTCCTGCATCTAGATCCTGTTCTTCATAAGGAAACTGCTGCTATGTGCTATATTGGCTTGTGAACACATTTTCATCTGGAAAAAACAAGTATACGTAGCCCCATATGTGACACTGTACAGTCCATTTCAATTGAATTCATTTACAATAACTGTGCTCCTGCTGTAAGGGCCAAGATCACAGAATGACCACAGACCAGGGCCACATCTGCTAAGGGATGGGATGATGTGGGATTAAGCCAAACCAGTGTATCAATTCCAGAAGGAACATATTCCCAACTGTAGACAGCGCTGTTTCGACCTGGTTGGGACTGCCTTTCAAGGTAGAAATAAGAGACATTGTTTTGTATTTAACGCCTTGGGAAACATATTTGCATAGTTCTCAGAATTCCCTAGTAGAGCATCAATGGCTTTAAGTCTCCACACGCCTATAAGGCGGCCTTAATTGGCAAACTCTCCATAAGGAGAACTCTTACTTTCTGACCCTTGTCAATAGCCTCTGACCCAGCCAACCCAGTTCTCTACGCTGTAGTGAGGAGACCCAAACAGGTCGAAACAATGAAGTCTACAGTTGGCAATTTGTTCCTTCTGGTATAGATATACTGGTATGACTTAATCCTATGTTATTAGACTTCTTGTAGGTCATGCTTGGTGTTAAGGGTTCCTAGTATGTTATAAGGGGGGGTGAGCAATATAATAATGGTTTCTGGTATGTAATAAGGGGGGGGGGAATAGTGGCTACTGTTATATTATAGTGCTCCTGGTATATAGGAATAGGCAGTGGTTGGTGAAAAATCAGGAACAATGACCGTGCTTCTCAGAATTAGCAAGGCTTTTATTTTAATGTATACATGGACGACGCGTTTCGGGGGTGTACCGCTCCCTTCCTCAGGTCCATACAATTTTACACAGAGTACTAATATAAACAAATATATTTAAAAAAAATATATAAAAACACAGAATAAATAAATGAATAAACAAATACATGGATACTTTTCTAAAATAATATAAAAAAAATCATATTAGGATAGTATATAAATATAGAAGGTAAACTTCATAAACCATATAAATAGATATGGGTAACAATTCATAATTCAATGTTAAAATGGCAATAGTAATGGTGCCCATTTCATATGATTTGACCAGAGATGAGCGAACATACTCGTCCGAGCTTGATGCTCGTTCGAGCATTAGCATACTCGAAACTGCTTGTTGCTCGGACGAGTATTTCGCCAGCTCGAGAAAATGGCATCTCCCGCCGTTTTGCTTTTTGGCGGCCAGAAACAGAGCCAATCACAAGCCAGGAGACTCTGCACTCCACCCAGCATGACGTGGTACCCTTACACGTCGATAGCAGTGGTTGGCTGGCCAGATCAGGTGACCCTGGAATAGACTAGCCCCTGCCCGCGCTGCTCGGATCATTCTCTGTCTGGATGCCGCTAGGGAGAGAGCTGCTGCTGGTCAGGGAAAGCGTTAGGCTGTTCTATTAGAATAGTGTTAGGCAGGAGTGATTCTACAAGAACCCAACAGCCCTTCTTAGGGCTACAATAATGTTTTATTTTACTTTTTTTTGGTTTGCCTGTGGCTGGGCTTGCTGCCATTAGTAGTGAAGCTAGTACCATATTGTGAGTAATTTGCAGGGAGACTTGTGTTTAGCTCTTAGTGACACACATATCCACCTCAAACACCGAAGTGGGACAATTTATTAGGGGTTTGATTTGAATTACGCCGAGTCTGCTGATTTATTTTTTTTTACGCTTATTTCTTTTTAGAACTCACAGTAATCTGCCAAAGCAGTGTGCTTTGAGTGTGGGCTAGAAAATAGCCATAGGAGAACCCCAACGGCTTACTTAGGCCTACAATAGCGTTATATTTTCCTTTTTTTTTGGTTTGCTTGTGGCTGGGCTTGCTGGCATTAGTATTGTGAGGAATTTGCTGGGAGACTTGCGACCGTTGTGTTTAGCTCTTAGTGACACACATATCCACCTCAAACACCGAAGTGGGACAATTTATTAGGGGCTTGATTTGAATTAGGCACAGTCTGCTGATTTATTTATTTTTTACGTTTATTTCTCTTATAATTCAAAGTCATCTGGCACAGCACAAAATCCAGTTGTGTGCTGTCAGTGTAGGTTAGAAACTAGCCATAGCAATAGGATAGCATCGTTTTGTTTTAAAAAAAAACACAAAAAAAAAAATTTGAAGTTTACACTTTAATTTGGAAAATGTTTAACCCGAGGGCTAGGGGTAGAGGACGAGGGCGTGGACGTGGGCGTCCAACTACTGCAGGGGTCAGAGGCCGTGGTCCTGGGCAGGGTGAGACACCACCTGCTGATGAGGGAGCAGGGGAACGCCGCAGAGCTACACTCCCTAGGTTCATCATGTCTCAAGTTACTGGGACTCGTGGTAGAGCACTGTTGAGGCCAGAACAGTGCGAAGAGGTGATGTCGTGGATTGCGGACAATGCTTCTAGCCATTTGTCCACCAGTCAGTCTTCCACGCAGTCCACCCATGTCACCGAAATCAGCACTCCTCCAGCACCTCCACCTCAGCCTCCTTCCCCCCAGTCTGCCCCCTCCCAGCAAAATTTGGCATTTGAACCGGCATACTCTGAGGAACTGTTTTCTGGACCCTTCCCACAGTCACAAACCACTTGTCCGGTTGCTGCAGAGCAATTTTCCGATGCCCAGGTTTTCCACCGGTCGCAGTCTGTGGGTGATGATGACATTATTGACGTAGTGGAAGAGGTGTCGGACGATGAGGAGACACGGTTGTCAGACAGTCGTGAAGTTGTTGTCAGGGCAGGAAGTCCGAGGGGGGAGCAGACTGAGGGATCGGAGGATGATGAGGTGACAGACCCAAGCTGGGTTGATAATAAATACCAATAAATGTACCCACTTCTCTGGTAACCGATCCCTATGTAATTCAAGCAATAAATACCAACAGAAAACATATGAGAGTAACACCATAAAATTTGCGACTCACTACCCATTTCTGCTTAAATATATGGGGAGAAAGAGAGCTTCTCGTTCAATCCTAAGGGAAAAACAGTATCCAATTTCACAATCCATTTCAATTCAATCCTCTCCAATCTTTTGAAAGTGTCTCCTCCACGGGCTCCCAGAATTATCTTGTCAATGCCATATGCTCGAAGAT
This sequence comes from Engystomops pustulosus, assembly GCF_040894005.1. Lineage (NCBI taxonomy): Eukaryota > Metazoa > Chordata > Amphibia > Anura > Leptodactylidae > Engystomops > Engystomops pustulosus. Next base: position 61,430,482 of record NC_092414.1, on the reverse strand, counting down.
CCTGCCATCTACCATCATGGTATTCCAAAAAATGTTTCGGTACAGGTTTTAGTCGGGCTAGCTTTTCCAAATCAGTAGGGAGAAGTTTGCTTGCTGTTCTGATGTCCTTGATATGTTCCTGAAGACGGATTTTCAACTCGCGTGTTGTCATGCCTACGTATTTGAGCCCACAGGGGCAAAAAAATTCATAGACTACTCCAGTGGTGCTGCAATTCACAAAATGCACAATGTTAAAATTGCGTTGGCCTTTCGAATCCTGAAAAGTTTTTGTCTTTATAATATGTGGACAGACGGAACAATGTCCACAAGGATGTTATCCCCAGTCCGGGCCCTTTGACCCAAAGATATAATTCTTGGGTTTGGGGGGTGTGTAGTGGCTCCTCACCAAAGTTCTGCCGATGGTATCAGCACGTTTAGACACTACCTGGGGTCTTTGTGCTATGTATTCCCTTATCTCAGGATCTGCTAGCAGTATTGGCCAAAACCTCAAGCTGGGTTGATAGGCCGGGTGAACACAGTGCTTCTGAGACGGAGGCGAGTCCTATAGCAGAACAGGTTGGAAGAGGCAGTGGTGGGGCCAGACGGAGAGGCAGGGCCAGAGCTGGTGCATCAGCGCCAAATGTTGCCCGTAGTCAAGCTCTCGTGGCGAGGGCTAGATTTTCAGAAGTCTGGAGGTTCTTTAAAGAAACACCGGATGACCGACGGACTGTGGTGTGCAACCTTTGCCAAACCAGGATCAGCAGGGGTTCCACCACTACTAGCTTAACTACCACCAGTATGCGCAGGCATATGAATGCTAAACACCCCACTCAATGGCATCAAGCCCGTTCACCTCCGGCCGGGCACACCACTGCTCCTTCCCCTGTGTCATCTGCTAGTCAGCCCCCTGCCCAGGACCACGGCCCAAACACCTCCCGTGCGAAAACCCCATCTTCGCCTCCACGATCCTCCACAGCATCCACCAGCATTCAGCTCTCCATACCCCAGACGCTGGAGCGCAAAAGGAAGTATAGCGCAACCCACCCACACACCCAAGCCCTCAACGTCCACATCTCCAAGTTGCTTAGCCTGGAGATGCTGCCCTATAGGCTGGTAGAGACCGAGGCCTTTCGAGACCTCATGGCGGCGGCCGCCCCTCGGTATTCGGTCCCCAGCCGCCACTACTTTTCCTGATGTGCCGTCCCAGCCCTGCACAAGCACGTGTCAGAGAACATCATCCGTGCCCTGACCAACGCCGTTTCTGACAAGGTCCACCTGACCACGGACACGTGGACGGGTGCTGCCGGGCAGGGCCACTATATATCGCTGACGGCACATTGGGTTAACTTGGTGGAGGCTGGGACCGAGTCTGACCCTGGGGCTGGTCATATACTGCCGACACCGAGGATTGCGGGGCCTACCTCGGTCCAGGTCTCAAAGGCCTACTATACCTCCTCCTCCTCCCACCTCCTCCTCCTCCGAATTACCATCCGTGGGCATGGCGCCATCAGTCGGTAGCTCTAGGCACAGCAGCAGTGCCGTCACTAAGCGACAGCAGGCGGTGCTCAAACTGCTGAGCCTAGGCGATAAAAGGCACACCGCCCAAGAGCTATTACAGGGCATCAAGGCGCAGACCAATCTGTGGCTGGCACCGCTGAACCTGAAGCCAGGCATGGTTGTGTGTGACAACGGCCGTAACCTGGTGGCGGCTCTGCAACTCGGCAGACTGACACATGTGCCATGCCTGGCCCATGTGTTAAATCTCATAGTTCAGCGTTTCCTCAAGACATACCCCAATCTGTCTGATTTGCTCACAAAGGTGCGCCGCATTTGTGCGCATTTCAGGAAGTCCAGCACAGATGCTGCCACTCTCAGGGCAGCGCAGCGCCGCCTCCAACTGCCCGCTCACTGTCGAGGTGGAATTCAACATTAACCATGTTATCCAGAGTTTACCAGCAGCGCAGAGTGATTGTAGACTGCCAGATGTCAACTTCCACCAGAACTGGTAGTCAGGTCAGTCAGCTTCCTCAAGTATACAATGAGGAGTGGACGTGGATGTCTGATATCTGTCAGGTGCTGAGTAACTTTGAGGAGTCAACACAGATGGTCAGTGGTGATGCCGCCATCATCAGCTTCACCATCCCGCTGCTTGGCCTGTTGAAAAACTCTCTGGTCAGCATGAAGTCGGAAGCTTTGCGCTCGTCACAAGAGACGGGGGAAGAAGATTCCCTTGTTGATAGCCAAAGCACCCTTAGGTCTGTTTCTCAGCGCATATCGGAGGATGTGGAGGAGGATGAGGAGGAAGAGGAGGAGAATGTTGGCGAGACAGAAGAGGGGACCATTGTTCAGTCTTTCACTGTTCAGCGTGTATGGGCAGAAGAAGAGGAGTTGGAGGAGGAGGAAATGGGCAGTCAGGCCAGTGAGGGTAGTGAATTCTTGCGCGTTGGTGCATATGGCAGATTTCATGCTAGGCTGCCTATCCCGTGACCCTCGCGTTCAAAGAATTTATTCCAGCACCGATTACTGGGTATTCACTCTCCTGGACCCACGGTACAAGCAAAATCTTTCCACTCTCATCCCTGGAGAGGAAAGGAGTGTGAGAATGCATGAATACCAGCAAGCCCTGGTGCACAAGCTGAAATAGTATTTCCCTTCTGACAGCGCTAGCGGCAGAGGGCGTACTTGTGCGGGACAAGTAGCGAGGGAGAGTAGGCGAGCAGGCAGCTTTTCCAGCACTGGCAGGGGTACGCTTTACAAGGCCTTTGCCAGTTTTATGTCACCCCAGCAAGACACTGTCACCTGTCCCCAGTCTCGGCAGAGTAGGGCTGATCTTTACAGAAAGAAGGTGAGGGAGTACGTAGCTGACCATACCATCGTCCTAAATGATCACACAGCTCCCTACAACTACTGGGTTTCAAAGCTGGACATGTGGCACGAACTGGCGCTGTACGCCCTGGAGGTTCTTGCCTGCCCTGCCGCTAGCGTGTTGTCCGAGCGGGTTTTCAGTGCAGCTGGTGGCATCATCACCGATAAGGCTGACGCTTATCAAGATGAATAAAGCCTAGATTTCTCCGGATTTTCATTCTCCACCAGGTGAAAGAAGCTCAACCTGAATAATGTATGCACTCCTCCTCATTGTCCTCCTTCTGCTCCTCTTTGTACACTAAAGCAGAGGAAACTGGCTATTTTTTGCTAGGGCCAACTGGCTCTAGCTATAGTACTCTATGTATTTAATTTTTCTGGAGGGCCACCTACCCGGTCCTCTGTTTTAAGCAATTTTTGGGAGTGCCACATACAGGCACTCAATCTATTTAATTTTTCTGGAGGACCACCTACCTGCTCCTCTGGTTTGAAAACTTTTTTGGACTGCCACATACAGGCACTATCCAAATTAAATTGTCTCCATAGCAGCCTCCACATGTCGTCTTTTTAGCTGGCTCCACACGTTGTCTCCATTGCTACCTCCACACGTCATCGCCATAGCTGCCTCCAAAAGTCGTCCATATAGCGGCCTCCATACATGGTCTCCTTATCAAACGAACTGTGTCAGGCAGAATTTTGGGTTGTTTTCATTGATTCCACATCAAACTTGTTAACTTTGTCGCCACCCTGCTGTGTAATCCACAAAATATACTGGCAAACTTTATCATTTACCGATATTATCTCAGCGCTTCTTGCGCATCTGTTTACATTCCCCTCACCCGCCATATCCCAAACTTATAAGAACGCTACTACACTTGATCTTATACAAAAGGTTCTTAGAAGTGCTGTTTGGGGAGTAGTCTAGAGACAGGGGCTTGGATTGGCGAAAGCTCGCCTGGCAGCGGAGTGCCAGCTCCATTTCAAGATCCAACTAACATAGTTTTAACTGCAGTACCTTTAATCTACTACTAGTTCACTGCCTCCATACATCGTCCCCTTATTAAACGAGCAGTGTCAGGCAGAATTTTCAGGTGTTTCACCAGATACATAGTGGAACGCGGCCCATCTGTCGCCGCCATGCTGGTGACCTGAAGTTGCAATCATAGCAGCGCAATATGGATGCCCCATACTGTCGCTCTTAATCATGGAACCATTTCCGTAAAAACTATTAAAAATAGAACCACTATGCTATTCCATTATTCCTAGGTGAAATATTCAAACGACCCGGCCTGCTTTGAAAACTATAATTTTTTCAAAGTAAACGCTTCTGGCCCACAGGCCCATTTTGGGTGGGGAGGAGCCGAGAGACAGGGGCTTGGACAGGCGAAAGCTCGCCTGGCAGTGGACCGCCAGCTCCATCCCAAGATTAGGCAGCCTCAGAGGCATCCATGCATGCTGCCCCTGCTGTTTCCTGTCCATTTTGCCTCCACGATCCTCCACAGCGTCCACCAATGTCTCATTTCAACTCTCTATTCCCCAGACGCTGGAGCACGAGAGGATATGCAGCACATCATCCCCTTATCAAACGAGCTGTGTCAGGCAGAATTTTCAGGTGTTTCACCAGATACATAGTGGAACTCGGCCCATCTGTCGCCGCCATGCTGGAGACCTGAAGTTGCAATCATAGCAGCGCAATATGAATGCCCCATACTGTCGCTCTTAATCATGGAAGTCATCTCCATGGCTGCCTCCACATGTCGTCCCCTTATCAAAAGAGCTGTGTCAGGCTCATTTTTCGGGTGTTTCACTATGTCGCCACCATGCTGTGTTATCGACTAAATATACCGTCAACCTTTTGTTCACATAGGAAATCATTTCAGCGCTTCTTGCTCACCTCCTTTGGTGAAACCTGAGTCCATTTAGGGTATGTCGCCATGACATTCTCTAGCCTGCCGCTGCCTCTGCATGCCTTCCCCTATAGTGTCAGGGTCAATTATTGGATGTTTTAGATGCTATCTAGCCTCATTCTGACACTCTGTCATGGCCATGCTGTTGCCCATAATTTTGGCATAATTGTGCGATTAAGCAGCCTCAGAGGCATCCATGCATGCTGCCCCTGCTATTTCCTGTCCATTTCCGTGGTGTTTCCATCCTTTTCTGAGGTTCCCAGGTGTTTGGCCAAGCTTCCCTGTGCAGACCCTTGGTCCCCTTGAAAAATGCTCGAGTCTCCCATTGACTTCAATGGGGTTCGTTATTCGAGACGAGCACTCGAGCATCGGGAAAAGTTTGTCTCGAATAACGAGTACCCAAGCATTTTAGTGCTCGCTCATCTCTAGATTTGACATAAGATCAGGAAGATCTAACTGACCCGTGTTGTCCTAGCCTTTCCTGTCCTGATGGAAAAAGGGCACAAGACCTTCTCTTAAATGGTCGAAAATCTAAGGGCAGAGGTAAGTATACATGTGTGTGCCTATTTAAAGGGAACCTGTCACCAGGAGACCCATTTTTAGCACTCCCCCAGTCCCCACAGAGCATAGTACATACACTGCCAAAGTGTTTTTGTATAAAAAATAGGTTAGATATGTTATATTGTACCTTTCATTGGCATCTGCTGTGTGACTAGGCAGTTGCCAATTGGGAGGGGCTGGAAAGGAGCAGTTCCCCCCCACCCTTGGGAAACATGTGACCATTTCAAATATATGAATAACTCCCCACACTCGGGATTGGCTGTAGAGGAGCAGGGGGCCTTGCTAAGCCCCGTGATGGGTGTTTACATATATTTGAAAAGGTCACATGGAGAAGCAGTTTCCCAAGGGTGGGGGGGGAACTGCTCCTTTCCAGCCCCTCCCAATTGGAAACTGCCTAGGCACACAGCACATGGTATTGAAAGGTACAATATAACATATCTTTATTTCTGTAAAACCAATTTTTAATACAAAAACACTTTGGCAGTGTATGGTCTATGCTCTGTGGGGACTGGGTCCTAAAAATGGGTCTCCTGGTGACAGGTTCCCTTTAATAACAGATTTTATTTGTTTAGAAAGATGCAAGGTGAATTGATAAGCCGATCTTACCCTAAAAGTAGTGGGGATCACAAGTATAGCAAATATGCAGGATAGATGTTATCTGTACCTGTGTTGTACCTGTATGTGAGAGAGGCGAGGGTATCAGATCTGAGCCTGTTTACGTGTGGTCCGGAGAGATGAAGTGGAGACTTACTCTGCACGAATCTGGACAGTCGGGAGCGCTGTGTGTAGCGTCTCCCACTGCCGGCTCTTATAAGCGCGCATGTGTGGATGGGGATTGAAAATGAGTCTGGGCTGTCTGATGGAGACAGGCGCATGCGCGGATGAGGATTGGAATTAGGTCTGCACTGCCTGATGGAGACACGAACATGGGAAACAAATGGGTACGCTGATGCGCTATGGGGAGATGATAGATAGCAGGAATATGATGCTTCGGGATGTAAGTGGTAAAGGGAAGATGTAGAGATGTGAGTAAGGGGTGGACAAAATCATCCACTGGGGGTAATATTAACCAGGGGGATGAAAGAATGGATGGATAAACAATAAGAACTGGCCACCAATATATAGCAGATGTAACTAATAGGAGACAGCTGCAAATAGATAGCAGATACAGATCAATGTGTTGATGAGGCATTTTTCTCTGGAAATGCATTCCAATGTACAGTGGAGGAACTATCTATGGGTTAGTGATATGCTTTACTTATAGAAAGCATGCCTTTTAATTGAAAGTTGAAAAATGGATTGGAGGGCAATGAGAAGATCAGACTCTTTCTAGTGTCTCATTGAGTCCATATGGGCACATTGTATTTAACTTAAAAATCCAGTAGTTTTACCTCTTAATTAACTGGCTGTGTCTATTTGGATGGTCCTTCGGAATTTGTTCTTTTGGAATCAGGGTGAGACTATTGAAGTTGCGTTTGTGATGTGACATACAATGACTTGACACGCTATGTAGCTGGAAAAAATAGTCTACACTACCCATAATCCTGAACACATCATCCCCACCTTGAAGCATAGAGGTGGCAGCATCATGCTATGGGAATGCCAAATTTCAGGGACTGAGCAGCTGGGCAAAGATGATTGAAAGATGGAAAGAGGTAAACGCCAAGCAATTCTGGAGGACAACTTAATAGAGGCTGAGAAAAGCTTGAGATTGGGATGTAGGTTACATTTCCAGCAGGTTGTTGAGCCTTATTATATGTCCAAAGCTATAATGGAATTGTTTAAATTGGAGCATATTCATATGTAAAAATAGCCCAGTCAAATTCCAGGCATAAATAACATTGACATGAACACTTCAACTCACCAATCTTACAGAGCTAGAGCTATTTTGCAAAGAAAAATGGTCAGAACTTCCAGCATCTAGAAGTGCAAAATTAGCAGAGACATAAAATTAGTAGAGACATACCCTGACTTACACCAAACACTGCAGTTATAGCTGTTACTGCAAAGTATTAACTAACACCTTTCAGCTTTTTAATGGGAGAAAATTAGCAAAAACATATTCTTCCAACCTCACACCAGTTCACACAATTCCTAGATTTGTTAATTATTTTTACATTAACTCTGCAAGGGAGTTCTTCATTCTAGATGACTTCTGGATGGGGGACTTGTATCTTTTGTTCAGCAATTTTTTTTTTATTTTTGTGACTTTTGTCATTTTTGCGACTTTTTACTGTGACTTACTGTTGATTGGTCGCCTTGGTCAGCACCTTTTGCAGTGTGCCATATGTATCTTTATTTTCCAGATGTTCCGTGCGACTTTTCACTTATGTATCACTTTTGTAACTACTTTTTAGGCGCAAATCTGCACCTGTTCCAGGGCAGGTGCTGAGTAGGGATTTATTTTTCTTGCACGCTGTTTTACCATGTAAATTGCAATTATGTTTAAAATTTTGCAATTAAACCAGTTGGGTATTAAAAGTATGGGCTGTTTTTTTATTTATTTAGCATTTATATTTTATTGAAAGTTATTGGTTACTTCTAAGGGTATGGTCACATACGTATTCAAACAGCTGAGAAGAGGAGATTTGCCTAATTACATTGCCTTCAACATGGTGTTTACAAAACACATGCGTTTACACAATAATAACACATGATGTTAACACACGTTTGTTAAAGCTATGCTAACATAAGCATTTGCTGACACCAATGTAATTAGGCAAATCTCCTCTTCTCAGCTGTTTGAAAATACATGCGTTAACACTAGAGATGAGCGAACATACTCGTCCGAGCTTGATGCTCGTTCGAGCATTAGCGTACTCGAAACTGCTCGTTGCTCAGACGAATACTTCGCCCGCTCGAGAAAATGGCATCTCCTATTTGGCGGCCAGAAACAGAGCCAATCACAAGCCAAGAGAATCTGCACTCCACCCAGCATGACGTGGTACCCTTACACGTCGATATCAGTGGTTGGCTGGCCAGATCAGGTGACCCTGGGATAGACTAGCCCCTGCCCGTGCTGCTCGGATCATTCTGTGTCTGGATGCCGCTAGGGAGAGAGCTGCTGCTGGTCAGGGAAAGCGTTAGGGTGTTCTATTAGAATAGTGTTAGGCAGGAGTGATTCTACAAGAACCCAACAGCCCTTCTTAGGGCTACAATAACGTTATACTTTTTTTTTTTTTATTTGCTTGTGGCTGGGCTTGCTGGCACTAGTAGTGCAGCTAGTACCATATTGTGAGGAATTTGCAGGGGGACTTGCTACCGTTGTGTTTAGCTCTTAGTGACACACATATCCACCTCAAACACCGAAGTGGGACAATTTATTAGGGGTTTGATTAGAATTAGGCAGAGTCTGCTGATTTTTTTTTTTTTAGCTGTATTTCATTTTATAGCTCAAACTCATCTTGCAAAGCAGTGTGCTCTCATTGTAGGCTACAAAAGAGCCATAGGAGAACCCCAACGGCTTACTTAGGCCTACAATAGCGTTATATTTTCCTTTTTTTTGTTTGCTTGTGGCTGGGCTTGCTGGCACTAGTAGTGCAGCTAGTACCATACTGTGAGGAATTTGCTGGGAGACCTGCGACCGTTGTGTTTAGCTCTTAGTGACACACATATCCACCTCAAACACCAAAGTGGGACAATTTATTAGGGGTTTGATTAGAATTAGGCAGAGTCTGCTGATTTTTTTTTTTTTTTAGCTGTATTTAATTTTATAGCTCAAACTCATCTTGTAAAGCAGTGTGCTTTCATTGTAGGCTACAAAATAGCCATAGGAGAACCCCAACGGCTTACTTAGGCCTACAATAGCGTTATATTTTCCTTTTTTTTGTTTGCTTGTGGCTGGGCTTGCTGGCACTAGTAGTGCAGCTAGTACCATACTGTGAGGAATTTGCTGGGAGACCTGCGACCGTTGTGTTTAGCTCTTAGTGACACACATATCCACCTCAAACACCAAAGTGGGACAATTTATTAGGGGTTTGAGTAGAATTAGGCAGAGTCTGCTGATTTTTTTTTTTTTTTAGCTGTATTTCATTTTATAGCTCAAACTCATCTTGTAAAGCAGTGTGCTCTCATTGTAGGCTACAAAATAGCCATAGGAGAACCCCAACGGCTTACTTAGGCCTACAATAGCGTTATATTTTCCTTTTTTTTGTTTGCTTGTGGCTGGGCTTGCTGGCACTAGTAGTGCAGCTAGTACCATACTGTGAGAAATTTGCTGGGAGAACTGCGACCGTTGTGTTTAGCTCTTAGTGACACGCATATCCAACTCAAACACCGAAGTGGGACAATTTATTAGGGGTTTGAGTAGAATTAGGCAGAGTCTGCTGATTTTTTTTTTTTTTTTTACCTTTATTTCATTTTATAGCTCAAACTCATCTTGCAAAGCACAAAATCCAGTTGTGTGCTGTCAGTGTAGGTTAGAAACTAGCCATAGCAATAGGATAGCATCGTTTTGTTAAAAAAAATAAAAGAAAAATAAACACAAAATTTTTTTTTTTTCAAGTTTACACTTTAATTTGGAAAATGTTTAACTCGAGGGCTAGGGGTAGAGGACGAGGGCGTGGACGTGGGCGTCCAACTACTGCAGGGGTCAGAGGCCGTGGTCCTGGGCGGGTGAGACACCACCTGCTGATGGGGGAGCAGGGGAACGCCGCAGAGGTACACTCCCTAGGTTCATCATGTCTCAAGTTACTGGGACTCGTGGTAGACCACTGTTGAGGCCAGAACAGTGCGAAGAGGTGATGTCGTGGATTGCGGACAATGCTTCTAGCCATTTGTCCACCAGTCAGTCTTCCACGCAGTCCACCCATGTCACCGAAATCGGCACTCCTCCAGCTCCTCCACCTCAGCCTCCTTCCCCCCAGTCTGCCCCCTCCCACCAAAATTTGGCATTTGAACCGGCATACTCTGAGGAACTGTTTTCTGGACCCTTCCCACAGTCACAAACCACTTGTCCTGCTGCTGCAGAGCTATTTTCCGATGCCCAGGTTTTCCACCAGTCGCAGTCTGTGGGTGATGATGACATTATTCACGTAGTGGAAGAAGTGTGTAAAGAGGTGTCGGACGATGAGGAGACACGGTTGTCAGACAGTCATGAAGTTGTTGTCAGGGCAGGAAGTCCGAGGGGGGAGCAGACTGAGGGATCGGAGGATGATGAGGTGACAGACCCAAGCTGGGTTGATAGGCCGGGTGAACACAGTGCTTCTGAGACGGAGGCGAGTCCTATAGCAGAACAGGTTGGAAGAGGCAGTGGTGGGGCCAGACGGAGAGGCAGGGCCAGAGCTGGTGCATCAGCGCCAAATGTTGCCCGTAGTCAAGCTCCCGTGGCGAGGGCTAGATTTTCAGAAGTCTGGAGGTTCTTTAAAGAAACACGGGATGACCGACGGACTGTGGTGTGCAACCTTTGCCAAACCAGGATCAGCAGGGGTTCCACCACTACTAGCTTAACTACCACCAGTATGCGCAGGCATATGAATGCTAAACACCCCACTCAATGGCACCAAGCCCGTTCACCTCCGGCCGGGCACACCACTGCTCCTTCCCCTGTGTCATCTGCTAGTCAGCCCCCTGCCCAGGACCCCGGCCCAAACACCTCCCGTACGAAAACCCCATCTTCGCCTCCACGATCCTCCACAGCATCCACCAGCGTTCAGCTCTCCATACCCCAGACGATGGAGCGCAAAAGGAGGTATAGCGCAACCCACCCACACGCCCAAGCCCTCAACGTCCACATCTCCAAGTTGCTTAGCCTGGAGATGCTGCCCTATAGGCTGGTAGAGACCGAGGCCTTTCGAAACCTCATGGCGGCGGCCGCCCCTCGGTATTCGGTCCCCAGCCGCCACTACTTTTCCCGATGTGCCGTCCCAGCCCTGCACAAGCACGTGTCAGAGAACATCCTCCGTGCCCTGACCAACGCCGTTTCTGACAAGGTCCACCTGACCATGGACACGTGGACGAGTGCTGCCGGGCAGGGCCACTGTATATCGCTGACGGCACATTGGGTTAACTTGGTGGAGGCTGGGACCGAGTCTGACCCTGGGGCTGGTCATATAATGCCGACGCCGAGGATTGCGGGGCCTACCTCAGTCCAGGTCTCAAAGGCCTACTATGCCTCCTCCTCCTCCCACCCCCCTCCACCTCCTCCTCTGAATTACCATCCGTGGGCATGGCGCCATCAGTCGTTAGCTCTAGGCACAGCAGCAGTGCCATCGCTAAGCGACAGCAGGCGGTGCTCAAACTGCTGAGCCTAGGCGATAAAAGGCACACCACCCAAGAGTTATTACAGGGCATCACGGCGCAGACTGATCTGTGGCTGGCACCGCTGAACCTGAAGCCAGGCATGGTTGTGTGTGACAACGGCCGTAACCTGGTGGCAGCTCTGCAACTCGGCAGACTGACACATGTGCCATGCCTGGCCGATGTGTTAAATCTCATAGTTCAGCGGTCCTCAAGACATACCCCAATCTGTCTGATTTGCTCAAGAAGGTGCGCCGCATCTGTGCGCATTTCAGGAAGTCCAGCACAGATGCTGCCACTCTCAGGGCAGCGCAGCGCCGCCTCCAACTGCCCGCTCACCGACTGTTGTGCGACGTGCCCACGAGGTGGAATTCAACACTAACCATGTTATCCAAAGTTTACCAGCAGCGCAGAACGATTGTAGACTGCCAGATGTCAACTTCCACCAGAACTGGTAGTCAGGTCAGTCAGCTTCCTCAAGTCTACAATGAGGAGTGGACGTGGATGTCTGATATCTGTCAGGTTCTGAGTAACTTTGAGGAGTCAACACAGATGGTCAGTGGTGATGCCGCCATCATCAGCCTCACCATCCCGCTGCTTGGCCTGTTGAAAAACTCTCTGGTCAGCATGAAGTCGGAAGCTTTGCGCTCGTCACAAGAGACGGGGGAAGAAGATTCCCTTGTTGATAGCCAAAGCACCCTTAGGTCTTTTTCTCAGCGCATATCGGAGGAGGTGGAGGAGGATGAGGAGGAAGAGGAGGAGAATGTTGGCAAGACAGAAGAGGGGACCATTGTTCAGTCTTTCACTGTTCAGCGTGTATGGGCAGAAGAAGAGGAGTTGGAGGAGGAGGAAATGGACAGTCAGGCCAGTGAGGGGAGTGAATTCTTGCGCGTTGGGACTCTGGCGCATATGGCAGATTTCATGCTAAGCTGCCTATCCCGTGACCCTTCGCGTTCAAAGAATTTATTCCAGCACCAATTACTGGGTATTCACTCTCCTGGACCCACGGTACAAGCAAAATCTTTCCACTCTCATCCCTGGAGAGGAAAGGAGTGTGAGAATGCATGAATACCAGCAGGCCCTGGTGCACAAGCTGAAACAGTATTTCCCTTCTGACAGCGCTAGCGGCAGAGGGCGTACTTCTGCGGGACAAGTAGCGAGGGAGAGTAGGCGACCAGTCAGCTTGTCCAGCACTGGCAGGGGTACGCTTTACAAGGCCTTTGCCAGTTTTATGTCACCCCAGCAAGACACTGTCACCTGTCCCCAGTCTCGGCAGAGTAGGGCTGATCTTTACAGAAAGATGGTGAGGGAGTACGTAGCTGACCATACCATCGTCCTAAATGATCACACAGCTCCCTACAATTACTGGGTTTCAAAGCTGGACATGTGGCACGAACTGGCACTGTACGCCTTGGAGGTTCTTGCCTGCCCTGCCGCTAGCGTGTTGTCCGAGCGGGTTTTCAGTGCAGCTGGTGGCATCATCACCGATAAGCGTACACGCCTGTCGACTGACAGCGCTGACAGGCTGACGCTTATCAAGATGAATAAAGCCTGGATTTCTCCGCATTTCCATTCTCCACCAGGTGAAAGAAGCTGAACCTGAATAATGTATGCACTCCTCCTCCTCATTGTCCTCCTTCTCCTCCTCTTTGTACACTAAAGCAGAGGAAACTGGCTATTTTTTTGCCAGGGCCAACTGGCTCTGGCTATAGTACTCTATGTATTTAATTTTTCTGGAGGGCCAACTACCCTGTCCTCTGTTTTAAACAATTTTTGGGAGTGCCACATACAGGCACTCAATCTATGTAATTTTTCTGGAGGACCAGCTACCTGCTCCTCTGGTTTGAAAACTTTTTTGGACTGCCACATACAGGCACTCAATTTATTTAATCTTTTTGGAGGACCAGCTACCTGCTCCTCTGCTTTGAAAACTTTTTTGGACTGCCACATACAGGCACTCAATCTATGTAATTTTTCTGGAGGACCAGCTACCTGCTCCTCTGGTTTGAAAACTTTTTTGGACTGCCACATACAGGCAGTATCCAAATTAAATTGTCTCCATAGCAGCCTCCACACGTCGTCTTTTTAGCTGCCTTCACACGTTGTCTCCATTGCTACCTCCACACGTCATCGCCATAGCTGCCTCCAAAAGTAGTCCATATAGCTGCCTCCATACATGGTCCCCTTATCAAACGAGCTGTGTCAGGCAGAATTTTGGATTGTTTTCATGGCTTCCATGTTAACTTTGTCGCCACCCTGCTGTGTAATCCACAAAATATACTGGCAAACTTCTATCATTTACCAATATTATTTCAGCGCTTCTTGCGCATCTGTTTACATTCCCCTCAGCCGCCAGAACCCAAACTTATAAGAACGCTACTACACTTGATCTTATACAAAAGGTTCTTAGAAGTGCTGTTTGGGGAGTAGCCTAAAGACAGGGGCTTGGATTGGCGAAAGCTCGCCTGGCAGCGGAGCGCCAGCTCCATCCCAAGATCCAACTAACATAGTTTTAACTGCAGCACCTTTAATCTACTACTAGTTCACTGCCTCCATACATGGTCCCCTTATCAAACGAGCTGTGTCAGGCAGAATTTTGGGTTGTTTTCATGGCTTCCACATCAAACTTGTTAACTTTGTCGCCACCCTGCTGTGTAATCCACAAAATATACTGGCAAACTTTTATCATTTACCAATATTATTTCAGCGCTTCTTGCGCATCTGTTTACATTCCCCTCACCCGCCATATCCTAAACTTATAAGAACGCTACTACACTTGATCTTATACAAAAGGTTCTTAGAAGTGCTGTTTGGGGAGTAGCCTAGAGACAGGGGCTTGGATTGGCGAAAGCTCGCCTGGCAGCGGAGCGCCAGCTCCATCCCAAGATCCAACTAACATAGTTTTAACTGCAGCACCTTTAATCTACTACTAGTTCACTGCCTCCATACATGGTCCCCTTATCAAACGAGCTGTGTCAGGCAGAATTTTGGGTTGTTTTCATGGCTTCCTCATCAAACTTGTTAACTTTGTCGCCACCCTGCTGTGTAATCCACAAAATATACTGGCAAACTTTTATCATGTACCGATATTATTTGAGCGCTTCTTGCTCACCTCCTTTGGTTCCTCTCTGCCACCCATTGGTTTTAAGCCTGAGTCCATTTGGGGTATTTGGGTATTTGGGTAGCCTGAGTCCATTTGGGTAGTCCAAGACACTCTCTAGCCTGCCGCTGCCTCTGCATGCCATCCCCTATAGTGTCAGGGTCAATTATTGGATGTTTTAGATGCTATCTAGCCTCATTCGGTCACTCTGTCATTGCCATGCTGTTGCCCATACTTTTGGCATAATGGTGCATTTAAGCAGCCTCAGAGGCATCCATGCATGCTGCCCCTGCTGTTTCCTGTCCATTTCCGTGGTGTTTCCATCCTTTTCTGAGGTTCCCAGGTGCTTGGCCAAGCTTCCCTGTGCAGATCCTTGGTCCCCTTGAAAAATGCTTGAGTCTCCCATTGACTTCAATGGGGCTTGTTATTCGAGACGAGCACTCGAGCATCGGGAAAAGTTCGTCTCGAATAACGAGTACCCAAGCATTTTAGTGCTCGCTCATCTCTAGTTAACACCACTTGTGACCATTGCCTCATTTGTCGTAATCTCCCTGGGGTGTGAATAGAGTGCTTAAAAATGGCGGCCAGGCCTCAAATCCAAAATTTACAGCAGTGTCCACTCATGTACACGACTCCCCCTCACATGGCTTTGTACATGTAGATTTAAAACATTTGCAAAAAAGACCTGTCATCTCAAAGAAAAAAAAACTTAGATGCATGTCCCCCATTGATTTCAATAAGTACCAATTAATGCACCACTTTGAAGATTTGCTTGTATCTCTACATATTTCAGCTAAATGGACATTGAATTGAGTAAAATGGTAAATATATTGCCTCTAATTTAACACCAGGACTAGGAATTACTTGTATGTACACTAATCCTTAACTGGGTAAAGTTTAAAACAATTAAACTACTAATTATTCTATTCTATTCTATTCTTTATATAATTTGATCAATAAGTTCCATAAACGGAGATATATAATATCAATGGTTGGGGGTTGTTCTGTCATATACTTTGATAACAAATTCTTATTATTAATAATTATGCTTTATTAGTTATTTTGATATGATTTATATAATTTTTAATACATAATCATTTTTCTCAGTCAGTGTGAACAATAAAACTTAATTTATTTAGAATAGTCTTCACAAATCATTTCAAGAAGTACAATGGGCCCATAAGTAAACATAAGAAGGTTCTAATGAAGTATCTCTTTGAAAAATATTTACAGGATCTACATACTCGCAAAAAAATGGCAGGATGACAAAAATATTATATTGTGCCAATGAACAAACAAGGAAAAATAACAAGAACACCCTCCAGCATTCTCCAGGATGTATATAAGAAGAGCAAAAAATCCTTACAGCTTTTACTTTTTTATTGAAGTCAAGAGCTTAACCATCCTAAGAGCATCATGAAGATCGCCATCACCTTCCTTTGTCTGGTCATTGCCAGTTTCATTGGTAAGTTTTTATAATGAACACATTTTGATCTAAAATTGGATGACTTGTGATGTCCCCAGTTCTCTGTTTATATGAAAATCTGCACTTTAAGATATGGTTAATAATTATTTTATTTCACTTTCTCTGTTAAAAAAAAATATCTATGATACTCTTCCTTTTTATGTAGGTTGTAAAATATTATGTGACTGATTAATGAAATTTTATCTCTATAAAATAATTAATACATTTTAATTGCCATTAAACATAATATTTTAATCCATAAAAACTTTATTCCTTTTAACCCCCTCAGCATTTAGGTTGTTGAGACCATAATGGTGCCATTACATTTTTTAATTTTGCCATTTTAGCAACCAGAACTTTTAACTTTTCCTTTCATATGGCTATGCAATGCCTTATTTTTTGCAGGACAAACTTTAGTTTTTATTCCCCATTTGTTTGTAAATACTGTATAAATTACAGCAGGACTAACTTTAACAAATACTAAAAAACTTTTTTGTATATTTATTCATTAAACAATTGTTTTATTTAAAGGAAATCTATTATCAAAGTCAAGCATGGTAAACTAGGGACACTACTCATATATCCAAGCACTGTTACTGTGTTAATCATCTTTTTTTTGTTATTCATGGCTTCTTTCCTGCTAAAATAAACTTTTAAAATGATGCTAAAGAGCCTTAAAGAGCCATTACCAGAGCCGTTCATATTCTGTCTTCATAGGCTGTTACAATCTCCCTCTTTCCCCTGTTTCTCAGCGATTCCCCCCTCCCTCTGTTTAGTTTAAGCACACAGTACAGATCATCAGTGATCATACAGAACAGAGACATTTTGAAAGTTGATTTTAGAAGGAAGGATGCCATGGGTAACAATTCTCAGAAGATTAGCACAGTTACAGAGCCAGTTACAGAGTCTGACTCAGAGATGGCACACATACTTTTCTGTTCACTGCAGCTAATGACTACTGTAGTAAGTCACTTATTTGACTAGCACATGAATATTTAAGTAGTATCTTTAAATCAGAGCACCTAGAGCATCTTAAGCAGTAGTGAGCCCTTCCAGAACAGGTGGGTTCCACATGGGACCCGCAAAGCCTTGTTTAGTGGCCTGCATTCTACTGCCTGCAGGTCCAAGAGTTGACAAAAGTGGTGAAGAGGTATTCTAGTACTAAGTATTCTAGGTTTTGTTTAGGAGATGTTTGGACTTCTCTTATTAATACATTTATATAATGTCTGAAATAATGCAATAATTGGAGTCCTACATAGGTTCTCACCTGGCTCATGACAACTTAGCTAGCACTATAACTTCCAGGACAGAGGAAACATTGTTTATGTAATGAGAGTGGATCCATCCCATTGCTTCTCTGCATTCTGCATGCATGCAAGCATTGAATAGTATGCAGCGCCCTCCACATGTCATATCCCTATTTATCTGATATTAATGACAATATTTAAAAAATATTTCTATCTGGTACAGGATATCAATATCCCAAAATATATACAGAGCACAAAGCACGTATGAACATGAGAATGTTAGCATGTTTTTTCAATTTTTACAGACCCCAGCACACAAAATATACAATTGCACGATTTGCCGGTAAGAGCATGTGTTTATTTTCTAGAAGATTTTATATAATGTAGAGAATAATTGTTGTATCACAAATAAATATTATATTAAACAAATATTTAGATCTTTTTCATTGTGATAGAATGAAAACAAGGAAGGCTACAGGATCCAATTTATTTTCCTGAATGTTATAATAGTTGAGATACTGATTAAAGAAAGTAAGAATCGGGTAGTATGTATTACATGTCTACAGGTGTGTCTACACTTACCACAGCACAGTTTTCATCTTGTGAAATATATTAGCTACTCTTGTGATGCAAACGAAAGCCTTGAATTATTGTGTTTCACCATACATAGATGGCTTTCAATTACAGATCTGATATTGTATATCCTATTTGTGTCTAACTATTTAATGTCCAACAAAGAGGAAATTTAAGGGGCTTGGCAAGGAGCTGCAGAACAGCATTTATGTAGTGAGGAGGTCAGTCATCCCTACACATGTTATCCGGATGGATGGTGATATGAATAGGGACCGCACTATAACTCACAATGACCTAAAAGGGATCATGATAATGGACATTGTTAACCAACTAAAATAATCCACTGAAAACCTCAATTACTAACCACAAAACAAATGTGCATTAGTTGTCACATTTACCTCCTAGATAGAAATGCACAAAGATCCAGCTTCTTGTTCTTTTCCCACAAATCTCCTTCCCCAGTGATCATTAAAGAAAAGATGATGAATTGCAAAGTGTTCACTCATATGAATGATCTTACTAAACTTTTTGCATTTAAATGTAACATAAAAATAACCAGTTTCCTAACTGCTAATTTTATTTCAGAAAGATAAAGTTGACTGCGTTGTCCGTTTCGCTTACGAAATCGCTTCGAAACTGGAGACTTTGAAGGTAACTTTTAACAGAAATGTCATAATATTTATTAATTATCAAGTAAAGTTCTGCTGACAATATGAATATTTCTTACTACGCACAAGTCCTTAGTCTTCATTCCATTTATAAAGTGGATTCACTTTGTAAAGACTGAACATGTTGGCTTTTATAGATATAACTAAGTTTATCTTGACATTTAATGAAATGAGAGGGTAGGCCAGAACTTTCACACTGACTGACTGTAGTATAAATCATAAAATCTGATCAATGGATGCTGACTTCCAGCTTTTATGTTGTTCAGCTGTTTTGCTTTTGGTAGGCACAGGACACAGAGCTGGAATCAGATGACTCTGTGACCTGTAGCCACTATGAACTCATTTCAGCTCCGGCTCCCCTTTACTTTCAATAATTGTTGTGTCTGTAGTCACTTCTGGATGCATTAAGGACATAAAGACAACTGCTTTCAGCTCCATGTTCTGTGATAACCACATGTTAAACACAGATAATTAGCAGATCAATGTAAAGGCCAGATTTCAGCCCCTAGGCTTACAGATTGATGGCCTATTCTGTGGTTAGACCGCAAATATAAATTCCTGGCCGTTCCTTTGTCAATAGTCAACAGTTGCAATTTTTAACTGGACTTTCATTTTCTATAGCTTTTTTCTGTGATATCATGTTACAATCTTTAAGTCTGCTACTTTTTTACACCTTATTTACAGTTTATGTTATAACTATTTTTCAATTGAATAAAACTGAATAGCAGAATAACAACTAATAGGTTTTTCTCTCACTGGAACAAAGTTTTGGCATAGATAGTTTTCTCCACTGCACTGGAAGTTAATCTAGGGCTTTCAGTAAAGGGGTAGTCCAGGTTTTTTTTTTGTCCCCATGCTTATTGCACAAAGGAGTTATGACCTTGAATGTTATGAAATTGTAGGATCTAATTCTATGTTGAACAATCAGTATGAGCCGCAGTGTAATGGAAATTGTTTTACTTGTATTTTTCTAATTTTCACAGAAATCTCCTGAAAGTGAAAAGAATGCAAGGAAGAAATGTTTTCTAGAGGACTTGCTCTCTGGACTGGTAATTAAATATCACAATATGTAAATATTTATTTTTAAAATGTTAGTGGTAAAGAAATATGCTTTTTAGGGGGATAAAAAAACTGCTCCAGTGCTACCTTGAAGGCATTTCCCTATACATCAATCCATAACATGTTGTGGGCAAAAATAACATCCTCACAGTGAATTGGTTTGGTTAGGTAAGAGGCAAGCCATGGGGGTCAAACAATAAAATAAACTCCTTATGGAGATTTAGCCTTTACAGATCACCTGAAAATCGGTTTTCCATGGTGGAATAAGGAAATCTATGCCGCTCTATATATGAATGGATGGCTTATAAGAAGCCTGGTGCTATTATTTTGGATGGTAGCCAAACCAGTATTTTTTTTCAAAGGAAATAGTCTCCCAAATGTATAGGAAAATCAGGCAACTGCCTGGAATAGTAGAGAGATGGTCAAAAGTATTGTCAAAGCCTATAAGTATAAGACACAAATCTATCAAGTCCAACCTATTCATGATAAACATCATATGTTTCTAGGAAATAAAGAAGTAATATACAGTGGTATTGTACTTAAACTTAAATAAGTCATAGAGGTTGTAACATTGCAGTTATTTCAGTTCTCTGTCTTCCAAAATATCTCACATCTGCCAAGTTGCCCCAAATTGACAATTTCTGTGTTACGTTTCCAGTAAATAGTCAAATATCCACTGCAGACATTTACACCTTATGTAAATGTGCCTTATTAATCTATCATCTTATTAATCTAAGCCACTGTAATAAATCTGATGTTCAAAAGACATCCAAAGAGCTCCTTAACAAGATTCTGCCAAATAAGAAATCTACCCCAGACTATGAATTTCACTTTCCAGGGCATTATTCATGGTTTTTTGGACTATTGCAAAGGTTCACTCTTTAAATGAAAATTTTCTTCTTTTCAGAGATACCTAGCCATCGATCTCGGATGTACACTGAAGGATCTTTTAATACTTATAGTAAGGCCCTTTCTGTCAACTCAAAACTCTTTGCTGTTCTACTTTCTGATTTTCTGTGAATAATGATAGAACTTGTTTTGGGTTAAAAAATCACACACATAAAATAAACTACAAAATAGAGAAAAATATTTTCACTATAACCGGAGCTCCAGGATTTCTAAAACTTCGATGAACAGCACCAATCTTCAATTTCTCCTGCTGAAAGTGTGTCACCATTCAGACTAGCACCATCGCACTCTCATTCTCCTCCTTTATTATATTGTAACTGGAAGAAAATATGCAGGCAGATGGTGTGGTACGTTCCAACAAGGTTAAAATTTATTCCAGTTCATTATACTCACAAAAATCAAGTAAAAATGCGCATATCAAAAATTCACATAACGGGACGCTAGCTTTCTCTCCGCCCGACCCAGGGTTTCGCCGGCAAGGCTTCTTCCGGGGCGTTGCTAGCGTCTCAAACATTCGTCCCTTCTTTTATACATATTCCTAAAAACTTTATTTTCAACAAACATTATTCTGTATACATTCCAAAACCCCTATAAAATCAGTTTACACATAAGGTTTAATAATATAAAATGATTAGTATTCCATTAGGTTTCTCATCAGCAATGTTTTTATATTTCCCATATACTTCCATATTAGATATCAGATAATTCCATATTAGATATCAGATACAATGATACTACAATCGTTACGATCCTCTGAACAAATGTTACAATGTTGCGATCGTATAAATTATACATACAGTTTACAAGTAGGGACGATCAAAATTTCCACCACCAGGTGTCGCTCTAACACTAGGATTCCTACTCCGTTAATTAATCTCTCCTGACTTCTCAGTGACACACCCCCTTTCCTCTCCGTCTCTAAAATAAACTGTTGCTACTTCCTAATTTACATATAAACTCAAGGTGGGCAGCAATAACAAAATGAAATATATCATTCAAAATTATTCTTTAGGTGACAGGTCCTATTTAAAAGTCTTTAAATAATTTATCTTAGGCTCAGATCACAGCTTCGTTTGGGGTTTTTCAAAAAGTTTTTGTTTACCTTGTGTTCTCCATTGACTTTGGTCAAATGCCAAATGCAGGTGTAAACTGAACCATAGTCTGATCACTAGAGCCACTTACCTTCAGCATCTTGCACTGATAGCACTTATAATGAAAAACATTTCAGAAATAAACAAGAAAAATATATTTGACTTCTTTTTAAATTGATAAAAGAAAACAGCACGTTATTAGTTAGACAAAATGCAACATCTGAAGCAAAATATAAACTACCGTATATTCCGGCGTATAAGACGACTTTTGAAAATCTTCTGTCTGGTCTGGGGTCGTCTTATACTGCATGGAGAGGGCTCACGGGCTGAGCCCTCTCCATAGCCGGTAAGTCTTTGCTGCATATTGCAGCAAAGGCTTACCGGTAACACCCGCAATCGGTGCTAGCATCGATCGCGGGTGTTTTCACAGCGATGGATGCCGGCAGCCTCAAAAAGATGGCGATCCGTCTCCATGGTAGCTTCGGGTCTTCCGAAGACCCGAGGCTATTTAGTTCTAACCCCTTCATTACAATGTGCTGATAGCACATTGTAATGAATGAGGAGGAAAATCCCCATATACTGCCATACTGTAGTCGATCAGACAACCTAGGGTTAAAGTACCCTAGTAAGTCTGAAAAATAGCATAAATAAAAATAAAAAAAAGTTAAAAAGAAAAATATATATAATAAAAAAACCTAAAATTTCAAATCACCCCCCTTTCCCTAGAACTGACATAAATATAAATAAACAGTAAAAATCATAAACACATCAGGTATCGACGCGTCCGAAAATGCCCGATCTATCAAAATATGATAAAGTTTTTTCAATGCGTTTAACCCCGTAACGGAAAATAGCGCCCAAAGTCGAAAATGGCACTTTTTTGCCATTTTGAAAAATATAAAAAAAATCTATAAAAAGTGATCAAAAGGTCATACAGTCCTAAAAATGATATCATTGAAAATATTATCAAATTTTGCAAAAAATTACACCACCCACAGCTTTTTACACCAAAGTATAAAAAAGTTATTAGCGCCAGAAATTGGCAAAATAAAAAAAAAATTTTTTGTACAGGAGGTTTTCATTTTTGTAAATGTATGAAAACATTATAAAACCTATACAAATTTGGTATCCCCTTAATCGTACCGACCCAAAGAATAAAGTATACATGTCATTTGGGGAGCTCAGTGAAAGACGTAATATCGAAGACCACAAGAAAATGGCGCAAATGCGTTTTTTCACCATTTTCATTGCATTTGGAATTTTTTTCCCGCTTCTGAGTACAAGGCATGGAATATTTAATAAAATAAAAATTTAAGGTACAGTATGGTAACATTTACAGTAAAATGGACGATGGTAATGTTGTTGTTGTATGCCTTATGTTTATGAACGACAGTTTTCCTGCTATATACCTGCATGTCATAAGAATTTAAATTAAAAAAAGGACCATGTTAAATTCAAATCGTTTTTTTTTTAAATTTTTACCTATGTTTTGTATGCGTTGGAAAAGAGGTAGTCTTATACGGTGAATATATCTTAAACTCTATATTTTAACAGGAAAGTAGGGGGGTCGTCTTATACACCAGGTCATCTTATACGCCGGAATATACGGTAAATATATAAGAAAACACTGTATAAATAAGTTAATTATTATGTGATTTACATGTATTTTTTAGAATTGTCCTCTTGACCTTATTGACAGTCTCTCGGTAAGTAGCAATCTATATATGTATAAGCATCTTTTATCAGGTCTCTCCCTATTATTGGGCTGACAATGAAACCTGTCAGTGGCAGGAGGGTGGGGACAGGAGTGAACCTGTGTGTCATCTCATATCACTTTATCATTAAGCTTAATGTTTTTCCTAAATGTAATCATCTTAAAGGTTTTTTCTGTTTTCACAGTACCATTTGTGGTGCATATGGTGAATTGTAAAATTGAATCTACTATCTACTATCTTTTTTTGTAGGGTTTAATGTTGCTACAATACTATTGTAAGAAAATAAAAGGTTAAATTGATTTGATGCATCAGTAATCACTGATACAAATTGTATTTTATCACAGTCTATATTGAAAACAAGGGGAAATCAGTCAAACACAATGACAGTGTGGTTGGGCAGCATAGAAAAATGTATTTATTTTTTAAATATTTTGAAATAGCAGTACATTATTTTTACTATTAAACATAGTTTAATAGCTCTTTAGGCCTTTTCAAATTTGTTGTTTTTCTTATTTTGCCTTAAAGGGGTATTCTCGTCTGGGCATTCACATTCAGTTTGATTAATCTGCCATTAATAAACATTTCTTCAATTAGATGTTATTAAAAAAAATGTTCCTGTGTGAAGATAATTTTCCATAAATGTAGTGATATGGTCCCTTAGAAACGAGATAGCTTCCTCGGATACGGCCACCTCTGCTGAAGGGATTGCACAAATAAACAAAAAGTTTTTGTATATGAAATATCTGAGAATTACTACATATCCCACAGCCATCCTGTAGTGATGATCGCTGAAGCCAGGTGGTCAGGCAGGGCTCAATAGCGCATGTCTGGCCACTGCTGCCTAAATGTGACGTGGTCGTAACCGAGGAAGCCATCTCGTTTCTAAGGGACAATATGGCTATGTTTATGGAAAATTATTTTCACACAGAAACATTTTTTTTAATAACATCCAATTGAAGAAATGTTTTTATATGGAAGATTAATGAAACTGAATGTGAATGCCAAGACGAGAATACCCCTTTAAGTGCTTGAAAAGTGCCTCAAGTAATTGTAGAGCAAACAATTATGTTAATGTGGATACCAGGTTTATATATTTATTGATTATTTTTTAAAGTAATTTTGAATGAGGCCCGTACACGACCACAATAAAATGTCATTTTGGTGTTAATCAAGTGGACACACATGACCTACAGGTCTACTACTTGTATTGACAGAGAAAATAATAAACAAATATTTTATTAAATGACTTCCTTTTCCCTGCCATGGCCTCATACTTGGCTGATGCTCAGCTTCCTTCCATGAGAGAAGAGCTACTGTACACCGCCTACAGGGAGGCTGAGACACCCTTCCTGATGCTAAATTCCATCTGCAGCTCTGTCTTTCCAGATTGGCTGCTGTTATGTATTACTATATATTATGTGCTCTCCTAGGAGGCCTCTAGAGTTGTTTAATAGGTCAATGTATCTTTATACCTGGTGACAGGTTCTTTAAAACTGACTGCAAAAGTTAGGAAATAACAAATAAACCTTTACATTTCAGATTAACAATCTGGAAGAAATTCCTGTAAATATTGACGTCGTCATGACAAGTGTAATGCACTTGCTGGTAAGCCACTTATGTATAGTTCATTCCAAGACATACAAGGATCTAAGAATGAGAACATTGAATTAAAAAATGCACCTGACACCTTACAGATAACTACTAGTTACAGATGTACAACTCTGCCCTCTGACCTCTGGTGGTAATTGGTGCTGGAAATTTACAGTACTTTACCCAACCTGGGGACTACCTGTATATGGACAGAAATACGAGACCCAAACTTACAAATGTATGCTTTATACTTCAGTGCTTCAGTGAGGTAATACAATGACTTAGACTAATATATATATATATATCAACATATAGGCAGCAATTTAACTTATTAAGAGTGGCGTAACTAGGAGATACAGCGCCCCATAGCAGACTTCTGAATGGAGCCCCCTTCCTGCTTAAAAATATACATATTACACATACATATACATACTCATTTATATACCTGTATACATAAACATACCTACACGTATAGATCATATAAACATCACATATACATACACGGTGCCATATATAGACATATAGCATATATATAAACATACTGTATATACACACCATACACCATACACACATACTACATATACACATCACAGATACACACAGATCACATGCTGTATATGTATGTAATGGTGCACATTCTCCATTTTTTTGTGTCAGGTTGCTGTAGTTATACAGCTGTAGTTATGCAAATTATGCAAATTATATGTTAACAAAGGTTCATTGGGTAATATTTATACATAGTATTTTGGAGGGGAATTTATTATACTCCGCTGCTCATGTGCTGGTGTATGTTATGGGCCATGCCCCCCATCACTGCAGATAAGCCTCTCTATGTATTCGTCAGGTGGCATAGTTACAAAAATTATCACAATTTTTTGTAGTGCACAATAAATTGTGATTATTTCAGTGCTTCTACACCAGAAACGGGGGTAGAAACACTGGTAAATGACCCCAACCCCCCCCCCCCCCCCCACGTCTACTATTTCTTGCATCAGATTTCTCAATAACTTTATACTATTTAAGAGTGGTGTTGCCAAAACTGCACCTAAATCAGTTTTGCCTGTAAAGTACCTTTAGAAACTTTGGCATAAGGGAATATAATGACATGGTAATAACACTCAATTAATACACTCAATATTTGCATTTTTCATTATATGCAGGAAGGAGTTGTGGCCAAAGCTGGAATTGTACTGAAACCTGAAGTGTTGAAACTAGATAAACTTTTGGTAAGTTCTGTAGTTTTATAAAAATGTATATTATCTGTTTGCTTGGTATAAGTCGATGGAAACAGTCTATACAGTGCACAATTCTACATTTAATGGGATATGAGGAGGTCAATCTCACCCAGCAGAAAGTAGAAATCCTGAAAGCTAAGACCCTTATGCTTTTTAATTTATCTCATCGTCAAGTTATGACGACAAAAAAACCACATAAACCCTGGCTTCTATTTCTCAGAGGAAACAAAGGAAGGCATTTTACTCACTGGATGAAAAATGAAATATCGTGAAAATTGTACTATACATAGCGTTTCTTTCTATGTTTTTATGACAGCATAAAATTTGTCAGATTATAAAATTCTGGCTGCTTGCAGGCAACGTGAGGCAGAGTTCAAGGGTTTAGATTGTATGATTTCAACATTTAAGTTTCTCCTACATTTTCCTAAGTTAAACTCAAATGAGTGTGATCAATTATATAAAGAAAATTATTTGAATAAACTTATTATTTTAAGCATTTTTCTCATTAATTGGTTGTTGACTTTGCAGCTGCAACTCACCCACTGACCCCTCCCCATGATGTAGTCTAGTAACAAATATGAGTGAATTTTAGAGTCCTATAGTGGCAGAAAAAGTAAAATATACTTTGCTAGAGAGAAAATTGTTACATTTGCATCTTTCATCACAAATCTTTTCTGCTAAACTATATAAATCTATATTTTCCCCAGGGCTCACTGAATGGAGTGCTTTCCATTGTGTCCGTCCTTCATGATACTCTTACAGCTGTTATTAATGGCTTGACTGGTACACTTCTTGGAAGTCTTCACTTTGCCCCTGCTCTTCTAAGTAGTCTTCTCCAAATCGAAGACTAAACAAAGGTAATAAAATTAGATATTATCATAATTACAGTTTATGCAAAGGAATATATATTACAGATTATATGATTATTTAACATGTTAAATATATTATGCACAATCTTCTATTATAATTTGCAGCATTAACCATTGTTCTCTTCCAAGTTAGTTGGAACTTCACAAGCTACATCATCTAGTTCCCATTTTAGAAAATGACTGTCGCCAGAAAACCATACAATTCATTCTTGATTTTTCAGAATATTAAAGACTCAGGGTCATCAAGTTCTTCCTTCCTCAGATCAATTACCTTATATACTTGAGTATAAGCCAAGTTTTTCAGCACAAAAAACGTGCTGAAAAACCCTAACACGACTTATACTCGAGTGAAGAAAAACAATTTACTCACCTTCCGACGATCCTCTTCCATCGATCAATGCTCTAGCATCAGGTCCATGTCCCCGTGCGGTCCGTCGCAGGCATCAGGACGTCAGCCACATGCTGACATTCTAGTGTGTGCGCCGGCATTGGAACACACTATGATGTCAGCGAGAGGCTGACGTCATGGTGCCTGCGAAGGAAAGCGCAGGGACATGGACCCTATCCCGGATTAAAGTTGGATATAAGAGGACCTGCTGGGAGGGCGTCAGAAGGTGAGTACACTTTTTGTTTTTTTCCATCAGGTATTATATTGAGGGCAGTGTCTGCAGGCATTATACTGGGGTGGGGGGCAGGGGCTGCAGGCTATGTACTGTGGGGGCAGGGGCTGCAGGCTATATACTGGGGGAGCAGGGGCTGGAAGGCTATATACTGGGGGGCAGGGTCTGGCAGGCTATATACTACAGGAGCTGGCAGGCTATATACTGGGGTGGCTGTGACCAATGCATTTCCCACCCTCGCTTTATACTTGAGTCAATATGTTTTTCCAGTTTTTTGTGTTAAAATTAGGGGTCTCTGCTAATACTCGTCGGCTTACGCTTGAGTGTATACGGTATACTTTTCTTCATATTTTTTTTTTCTAAACGTCAATTACTTATAGTATTGTAGTATGGCAAGTTATTTCCAAAAGAAAACAATGATCCAAAAACATTCAAATATGGTAGTTTGGCTAAGAATTTCTTTTAATGGATATAACAGTTAAAACCGTGACCAGAACCCAAAAATTAGAAATTCCATAATTATGTAGATATGTAAATGGTGGTGGCTAGTTTTCAAACTCCACTCTGTACTTTGTAACAATGTAACTGTAGAAAACCTAATGCTCCTGCTTGACATTAAAGCAGTTTTATTTCAAAACAAATGTAAACTTATCTGCCTCTTACCTCCACCAGACTGTTGTCACATCACACATCTTTTGTTACTACTGAAGCCAGTTATTGGCTGAGGCAGTAACCTACCTGAAAAGACAAATAATCTGACAGTACTCAAATGGGGCTACATGAGCTGATATGGGCCACTAGCACTAGGACATAGGGGTCGGGTGCATTCATTTTAATTATTTTAAAATTTGCACTAAAGTAGCTTTGCATTTAAAACTGGAATACCCCATTAAGCGCTGTTTATCATACAATTATCCATTAACATTTTATCAAATTCTCTCCTTGACAATGAGAACATATCTCTACTATTGAAGAATTTTTCGGATGAGCCCTTCAAATGAAACCAAAATGCAGAAGGCAATGAATGTCATTATTACACAGAAAATGCATCTTGTAGAACCTATTAAGGGGATCTTTGTGCTATTTTACAAACTTTATTTGGAGTAAATAGTTCCAACATTCTTAGATTTTGCATTTTTTAAAAACTCGCTGAATATCAAATTTTATTGAGATGTCAAGAGTAATAGTGCAGAAAGATGTATAGAAACTGAAGTACTTTGATCACACTTCTGTAACGTGGTGTGTTGTATCGTACTTGCTACTTACTATTTTCATCCTTGAACTCTAATAATAAATCTTAAGCTTCTTTTGTAGTTGTATATAGTTTATTAGGGTCCTTTACCATTTTGTTCATGAAGGACTCGGATAATAGCTCCATTATTAGGTGCAGATTGTAAAATAAAAATGCCATAAAAGTAGTTGCAATACGTCATATATCTCTGAATAAGTCATTAAACTCTATATGGCCCTCAGGAAGCTGGGCAGAGCTGACTTGAAATAAATCGGGATGACACTTATCATGTTCCTAACCATATGCCACCAATGTCTATCGTGATTAAACAAGAATAAGCTGTCTCTGTCTGAGCAACAAAAAGTTTGACAGCTAAGGAGGCTCTCATTGTGAAAGCCTTGTCATGAAGATTAAAAGCACTTGACTGCTTCTTTGTTCGATCTCTTTACTGAAAGCATGTTATTGGAGTTACCTAGAAGGAATAAATATACACACATAGATAGATAGATGTAATATCTTGCATAATTGACCCACTTACCTTGGCTTCTCATTTGTTTTACAGGTACTTAACAATCATATGACATATAACGCATGTCATAAGCATAAGAATTTTTCCCGAGAGCTTTTCAGTTTTATCCTTTTTTTATCTGATAAGAAATTCATGTAAAATCAATCTGAAAAAAATGAATTGTGATTGTGACTGCTTCTTTTGAAATAAACTGCTTTCTGAACATTAAAAATGTTGTTTATTTATTGGACACAATTGGATGAGATGAACTTAGGGTCAAAATATATATCAACATAAATTACACAACACAAATATACAGTATAGACCAAAATTTTGGACACACCTTCTCTTTCAAAGAGTTTTCTGTATTTTCATAACTATAAAAAATGTAGATCAACACGGAAGGCATCAAAACTAGGAGTTAACACATGTGGAATTATATACTTAACAAAAAAATGTGAAAGAACTGAAAATATGTGTCACGGTTACACCCGCGATCCTCGGTACGGATTGAGGGTGTACCCGTGCCTGCTGCCGCGGTCCCCGCTCCCCCAGCTTTCACTTACCTCTCCAGGCTCCGGCCTGCACTCTTGCTCCCAGCGTGTAGGCCGCATGCTGCTTCCATGCAGTCGCGTGCTCCTGCCACTAGAGGGAGCGCGCGCGGACTTCTCCCAGCCTTAAAGGACCAGCGTCCTCCTTACTGGTTCTGGTATTCCAGGCTCGGCTATAAAGCCTGGCGACTCCCAGCATCCCCTGCCGGATCTTCAGCTCATTCTACTGAGGAGAAAGCCTTTTGAGCGTCTCCTGACGCCTCTGAGTTCCAGTGTTCCGAGCGTTTCCAGACGCCTCTGTGTTTTCTGCTATTCCCGGTTTCCTGTGCTCCGTGTTGTTCCCCTGTTCTGTGGCATCCCGTGGTCCTGCCTGCCTGCCTTCCCGTGGTCCTGCCTGCCTGCCCGTGGTCCTGCCTGCCTGCCTTCCCGTGGTCCTGCCTGCCTTCCCGTGGTCCTGCCTGCCTTCCCGTGGTCCTGCCTGCCTGCCTTCCCGTGGTCCTGCCTGCCTGCCCGTGGTCCTGCCTGCCTGCCCGTGGTCCTGCCTGCCTGCCTTCCCGTGGTCCTGCCTGCCTGCCTTCCCGTGGTCCTGCCTGCCTGCCTTCCCGTGGTCCGTCCTGCCTGCCTTCCCGTGGTCCAGCCTGCCTGCCTTCCCGTGGTCCAGCCTGCCTGCCTTCCCGTGGTCCGTCCTGCCTGCCTTCCCGTGGTCCTGCCTGCCTGCCTTCCCGTGGTCCTGCCTGCCTGCCTTCCCGTGGTCCTGCCTGCCTGCCTTCCCGTGGTCCTGCCTGCCTGCCTTCCCGTGGTCCTGCCTGCCTGCCTTCCCGTGGTCCTGCCTGCCTGCCTTCCCGTGGTCCTGCCTGCCATCCGTGGTCCCCTTGTCCCTACCTTGGCTGCCACCGTGGGCCTAGTCGCACCCGTGGAGCGACCTGGTGACTCCCCGCCGCAGCAAGTCCATCCCGCTTTGCGGCGGGCTCTGGTGAAGACCAGGAGTTCACTTAGACTCCGCTCCCGGGTGTGGCTAAGGTGGTTATCTCCCGCGGTGGTCCAGGGAGTCCACTCACTTAGTCCTAAGGGACTAATCCCCATAGACTGTGACAGTAAGATCCGGCCATGGACTCCGCCAAGGTCATGATCTCTGCCAAAGCCATGAACAATGTCAAGGATCCGTACCAGCTTCTGGGTGACTTTCCCAGCACTATTGCCCAGCAGGCCCAAGAGATTGCTGCGCAAAAAGAACTCTTGGATAAACTCGCAGCCACCCTGCGGATTATTGCCTCCCAGCAGCAGGCTCCTGTGACTCCTCCTGTTGTTTCTGTCCCCCAGCCATGTTTTTCGGCAGCGAACTCTGGATCAGATTTTTTGATGCCAAACAAATTTGATGGCAACCCCAATTTTTGCAGGAGTTTTGTCGTCCAGTGCTCGTTATACATCAAGCTGACGTCCTCCCAGTCCACCCCCGAACGCACTAAGTTGGCATGTGTTTTTTCTTTGCTCACTGGAGAGGCGCTGGACTGGGCTACTCCTCTATGGGATAGTGGTGACCTGGACATGGTTACTTATACCAAGTTCCTGGCAAAAATCCAGTCCAGATTTGAACCACCTCAAGTTCGATCACCTCATCTGTCCTGCATGGTTCCAGGGTCTCCAGTGGCTCCGCAGCTTCCCAGAGCTGCTCCCGTGGCTCCGCAGCTTCCCAGAGCTGCACCCGTGGCTCCGCAGCTTCCCAGAGCTGCACCCGTGGCTCCGCAGCTTCCCAGAGCTGCACCCGTGGCTCCGCAGCTCCCCAGAGCTGCACCCGTGGCTCCGCAGCTCCCCGCAGCTGCACCCGTGGCTCCGCAGCTTCCCAGAGCTGCACCAGTGGCTCCGCAGCTCCCCGCAGCTGCTCCAGTGGCTCCGCAGCTCCCCGCAGCTGCTCCAGTGGCTCCGCAGCTCCCCGCAGCTGCTCCAGTGGCTCCGCAGCTCCCCGCAGCTGCTCCAGTGGCTCCGCAGCTCCCCGCAGCTGCTCCAGTGGCTCCGCAGCTCCCCGCAGCTGCTCCAGTGGCTCCGCAGCTCCCCGCAGCTGCTCCAGTGGCTCCGCAGCTCCCCGCAGCTGCTCCAGTGGCTCCGCAGCTCCCCGCAGCTGCTCCAGTGGCTCCGCAGCTCCCCGCAGCTGCTCCAGTGGCTCCGCAGCTCCCCGCAGCTGCTCCAGTGGCTCCGCAGCTCCCCGCAGCTGCTCCAGTGGCTCCGCAGCTCCCCGCAGCTGCTCCAGTGGCTCCGCAGCTCCCCGCAGCTGCTCCAGTGGCTCCGCAGCTCCCCGCAGCTGCTCCAGTGGCTCCGCAGCTCCCCGCAGCTGCTCCAGTGGCTCCGCAGCTCCCCGCAGCTGCTCCAGTGGCTCCGCAGCTCCCCGCAGCTGCTCCAGTGGCTCCGCAGCTCCCCGCAGCTGCTCCAGTGGCTCCGCAGCTCCCCGCAGCTGCTCCAGTGGCTCCGCAGCTCCCCGCAGCTGCTCCAGTGGCTCCGCAGCTCCCCGCAGCTGCTCCAGTGGCTCTCCAGCTCCCCGCAGCTGCTCCAGTGGCTCTCCAGCCTCCGCAGCTCCCCGCAGCTGCTCCAGTGGCTCTCCAGCCTCCGCAGCTCCCCGCAGCTGCTCCAGTGGCTCTCCAGCCTCCGCAGCTTGCCAATGCTGCTCCAAAGACTCTCCAGCCTCCGCAGCTTGCCAATGCTGCTCCAGAGACTCTCCAGCTTCCGCAGCTTGCCAATGCTGCTCCAGAGACTCTCCAGCCTCCGCAGCTTGCCAATGCTGCTCCAGTGTCTCTGCAGCTTGCCACTGCTGCTCCAGTGGTGCCCCAGACTCTGCAGCTTGCCACGGCTGCTCCAGTGGCGCCCCAGACTCTGCAGCTTGCCACGGCTGCTCCAGTGGCGCCCCAGACTCTGCAGCTTGCCACGGCTGCTCCAGTGGCGCCCCAGTCTCAGCAGCTTGCCACGGCTGCCCCAGAGACTCCGCAGCTTGCCACGGCTGCTCTGACCTCCCCTGAGGCTGCTCCGGTGTGCCTAGAGCCGACCCAGCCTGCTTCCCAAGTCTTCCCGGTGCCTTCTCTCCTCCTAAGGTGTCTCATCACCAAGAAGAATTGGAGGAGGCGAAGAAAGAACAGTGGGCTGAAGAAGAAGAGAAGAGGGGCCCTAAGGGGGGGGTACTGTCACGGTTACACCCGCGATCCTCGGTACGGATTGAGGGTGTACCCGTGCCTGCTGCCGCGGTCCCCGCTCCCCCAGCTTTCACTTACCTCTCCAGGCTCCGGCCTGCACTCTTGCTCCCAGCGTGTAGGCCGCATGCTGCTTCCATGCAGTCGCGTGCTCCTGCCACTAGAGGGAGCGCGCGCGGACTTCTCCCAGCCTTAAAGGGCCAGCGTCCTCCTTACTGGTTCTGGTATTCCAGGCTCGGCTATAAAGCCTGGCGACTCCCAGCATCCCCTGCCGGATCTTCAGCTCATTCTACTGAGGAGAAAGCCTTTTGAGCGTCTCCTGACGCCTCTGAGTTCCAGTGTTCCGAGCGTTTCCAGACGCCTCTGTGTTTTCTGCTATTCCCGGTTTCCTGTGCTCCGTGTTGTTCCCCTGTTCTGTGGCATCCCGTGGTCCTGCCTGCCTGCCTTCCCGTGGTCCTGCCTGCCTGCCTTCCCGTGGTCCTGCCTGCCTGCCTTCCCGTGGTCCTGCCTGCCTGCCTTCCCGTGGTCCTGCCTGCCTTCCCGTGGTCCTGCCTGCCTGCCTTCCCGTGGTCCTGCCTGCCTGCCTTCCCGTGGTCCTGCCTGCCTGCCTTCCCGTGGTCCTGCCTGCCTGCCTTCCCGTGGTCCTGCCTGCCTGCCTTCCCGTGGTCCTGCCTGCCTGCCTTCCCGTGGTCCAGCCTGCCTGCCTTCCCGTGGTCCAGCCTGCCTGCCTTCCCGTGGTCCGTCCTGCCTGCCTTCCCGTGGTCCTGCCTGCCTGCCTTCCCGTGGTCCTGCCTGCCTTCCCGTGGTCCTGCCTGCCTGCCTTCCCGCGGTCCTGCCTGCCTGCCTTCCCGCGGTCCTGCCTGCCTGCCTTCCCGTGGTCCTGCCTGCCTGCCTTCCCGTGGTCCTGCCTGCCTGCCTTCCCGTGGTCCTGCCTGCCATCCGTGGTCCCCTTGTCCCTACCTTGGCTGCCACCGTGGGCCTAGTCGCACCCGTGGAGCGACCTGGTGACTCCCCGCCGCAGCAAGTCCATCCCGCTTTGCGGCGGGCTCTGGTGAAGACCAGGAGTTCACTTAGACTCCGCTCCCGGGTGTGGCTAAGGTGGTTATCTCCCGCGGTGGTCCAGGGAGTCCACTCACTTAGTCCTAAGGGACTAATCCCCATAGACTGTGACAATATGTCTTAAATTCTAGCTTCAAAGTAGACACCTTTTGCTTTGATTACTGCTTTGTACACTCTTGGCATTCTCTTGATGAGCTTCAAGAGGTAGTCACCTGAAAGGGTTTTCATATCACAGGTGCGCCCTGTCAGGTTTAACAAGTGGGATTTCTTACATTATAAATGGGGTTGAGGCCATCAGTTGTGTTGTGCAGAAGACAGGTGGATACACAGCTGATAGTCCTACTAAATTTACTGTTAGAATTTGTAGTATGGCTTGAAAAAAGCAGCTAAGTAAAGAAATGCAGCTAAAGGTCAGTCAGTCAGAAAAATTGGGAAAACTTTGAAAGTGTCCCCAAGTGCAGTTGTAAAAACCATCAAGCGCTATGAAGAAACTGGCTTACATAAGGACTGCCCCAAGAAACAAAGACCAAGAGTAACCTCTGCTGCATATAAGTCCGAGTCACCAGCCTCAGAAATCGCAGGTTAACAGGAGCTCAGATTAGAGACCAGGTCAATGCCACACAGAGTTCTAGCAGCAGACACATCTCTACAACAACTGGTAAGAGAAGAGGTGTGCAGCAGCCTTCATGGTAAAATAGCTGCTAGGAAACCAATGCTAAGGACAGGCAACAAGCACAAGAGACTTGTTTGGACTAAAGAACACAAGGAATGGACAATAGACCAGTTTAAATCTGTGCTTTGGTCTGCTGAGTCCAAATTTGAGACCTTTGGTTCCAACCAGGTTCCAAGTATAGCTGGTTAAGCTTATGCAGGGTGGTATTTTTTCTACTAGAGTGCATAACATATGTCATTTACATCCTGTGCCACCTGTCCATAAAGATTGGCCAAAGACTATTTTCACTATTGCTGTGCCTGTCCACACCATCTTTTCAGCTTTCAATCCTACAAATAATGGATAGAAATAGGAAGTTTGGGCCAACGCACTCACAAGGTCTGGTCCCAAATAAGAACTTTTCCCAATTGCTGTGCTTTGAAATGCTTTTAACTAGGCAGGTGGAGAAGGACTGATTTAAAGATCTGATGGCGGTGGCCATCTACAGTATTTCACACTACTTTTCCTGGCAGGCCATCCCCACTCTGCACCAACTGGTTGTGGACAAAATCAGGTATGTGCTGTTCAATGTCATTAGTCCAGAGGTAAAACAACTGACACATGGCCGTGTAAGAAAGAGCAGGGATGCTACATCTTCTTAGCTGCCAACTGGGTAAATCTCATCTGGTCCTGTGACAAGAACTTTTGCTTACATTTTACACCGACCAAGGATTGCTGGACATCACACCTTGCTTCCAGTTGCATCCTCCTCCTATGCTGCTTCCTCCTTTCCTGCTTCTTCATCCAGTCAAAGAAGCTGCACCATCAGCGAATCCATACTGCACCATGGTGGTAAAACTCATTTGTCTGGGCGAACTGGGCGAACATCACCTGGGAACTGTGGACAGAGATCCAGCAGCAGACACATACAAATATATGGTTATTGCCATTGAACCGCAAGCCCAGTCAGGAAGTGTGTGACAATGGCTTGAACCTTGTAGCAGCTTTGGACTGAACCAGGTTGATGCACCTCCTTTGCCTTGTGTATTTGCTGATCCTGGTGGAGAAAAGTTTCATGCCCAAATACACTGACCCATGTTTGTGGTTGCTGCTTGCTTGTATATTTGCACTGAAGAGAAATTTGGCTTGCCCAACCACTGCCTCACATGTGATGTACTAACTAGGTGGAATTCCACATTGCATATGCTGGAAATGGTGTGTGCCCAGTGGCAAGCAATTTGTAATGCCAGGTGAGTTTTTAGCAGCAACACTTCACCACCAAAGACCGGGCTGCCTTGGGAACATTTGTTCAGTTCTGCACTGCTTCCAATATGCCACCAATATGGTCAGTGCTGATCATCAGTGCTATTACCCCAATCTTTCAGCTGCTTAAAAGTCTTCTGGTCAGGACAGAGGATGTAATGGTGGTTTCAGGAGGAAGAAGAGAAGTAACAGGTGTCAGGCTAGCCCTCAAATGGCTTGTAGGATGGTTGCTGAACCAGTGAAGGAGCAGAAGAAGAAGGATGAGGAGGAGGAGCTTTCCTCACAGTAGGGTGACACCCAAAGATCCAAAGGTGACACCTCCAACCAAGGAGCGCGTGTCTGTCAGCACCTGTCCAGCAAACCGCGCAACCACAACCAGGCTTGGCACTAGTTGTCAGACTAGGTAAGTGATGGGGAACTCACCCTGCGACGTCCCTACGGGCTAAGGCCCTGCCTAAAGCAGATAAACCACCCTGATAAGGGCGAACCCTCTATCAGGAACCTAACTGACGGTCCCTGAGTGACCCTACAAGATGACAGGAAGACTTACTTCGTCTGGCAGCTGCTGGATGGTGGAGCGGACAGGTAACCGGAATACAGGAATAGACCAGTGTTCACACTGGCGCACAGAAACCAACACAGGACTGAACAGGTAACCAGAATACAGGAATAGACCAGTGTTCAAACTGGCGCACAGAATACAAACACAGGACAGAGACAGGGAAAGCGGGATATACACAGGTCAGGTCAAGATCAAACGGGTAATATACAAGTCAGGTCAAGATAAAGCAGGTATTTACAGGTCAGGTCCAGATAGAAGCAAACAAACGAGTCAGGTATAACTGAACTAGATACACAGATTAGACAAGACTAAAAATAACCAGCAAGGTCTGATGGGAATAGGTTTGTATATAAGGCCGTTCCCGGCCACGCCTCCAGCAGCACACTGGGGATCTGTCCATCAGGCTAGTAACCCTTGCTGGGCAGGACTAAAATGCAAGGAGCAGGATGTGGCTCAGTTAATCCAAACACAAGCAGTAAGCCACAGTCAACACACAAATAAACGCCATCTATTCTGCCAACTACGTATAGAGCGAAGTTTAGGCACGGGCGTTACAGTGTCATTGACTTTTAGCAGCCTGGCCCATGTGAGCCACTATATTCTTCAGTGCCTGTGTGACACCCGAGTTGCCCAGATAATCACCAGTTCCAATTACTGGGTGGCCACTCTGCTGGATCCACACTACAAGCATGGTGTACCGTCCTTAACTTCACATGTAGGACATGAAACAAAAATGAGGGAGTACAAGCATACTTTGGTGGAGGCAGTATTGATGGAATTCCCACCTAACTTTGAGACCTCAGCAGTAGTATGGGGAGGAGGAGAAAGCCAATGCAACAGGAAAACCAGCACAACACAGACAGGGTGACCCGAGCATGGCCACAATGTGAAACGCTATGTTCAATTCTCCACAACTTTCACCACCATCGGATATGGCATCTAGTACCATGAAAAAGGAAGTGGAAAAAACAGGACGTATAGCCGCGCTTCTCAAATACTGCTTTATTTTCACAATTGGACAACGCGTTTCGGGGGTGTAATGCTCCCTTCCTCAGGTCTGTGTAATTCAAACAGAGTTCTGGTGAACATATAGAATATAATCATAGATAAAAACATAGATGTTCATAAAAAGAGAATAAATGCAGAAATAGATACATCAATGGACACATACATGTGTAAGACATTGCATAATACTAATAAAGGTATAATAAAATACATACAAATATAAAAAGTGCTCAGTATATTTCAAGCATAGATTTAACCCCTAAACGCCAAAGCCACTTTTCACCTTCCTGACACGGCCCATTTTTTCAAATCTGCCCTGTGTCACTATAAGTGGTTATAACTGCGGAAGATATCCAAGTGATTTTAAAATTGTTTTCTCGTGACACTTTGTACTTCATGTTAGTTGAAATATTTTGGTGGTATGTTTTGCATTTATTTATAAGAAAATCAGATATTTGGTGAAAATTTGGAAAAATTCTTGATTTTCTAACTTCCAAATGTTCTACTTTTTCCATACATAGTCATAACTGCAAAAATACTCAATAACCAACATTCACCGAATGTCTATTTTATGTGGACATGGTTTTTTATGTATACTCTTATTTTTGTAGGATGTTATGGGGCTTTGAACGTTAGGTCCGATTTTTCACATGAAAAACGCAAAATCCTGCTATTGAGGGACCTGCTCAGGTTTCAAATCACTTTGAGAGACCTAAATAAAAGTAAAACCCCATAAATTACCCCAGTATATAAACTACACCCCTCAACGTTACGTAAACTACTTTTATGAAGTTTGTTAACCCTTTAATTGTTTTACAGGGGTTAAAACAAAATCGGATGCAATTTTGAAAGTAAAATTTTTTTGGCTAAATGAATGTGTTTTTCAAAAAATGTACAAATTTTCAGTGGATAAAATACCAAAACGCTCCACAAAATTTAATACCCAATCCCTCCCGCGTATAACAATCCCCCATATGTGGTGGTAACCTGCTGTATGGGCACACGCCAGGGCATTGAGGGGGGAGCTGCGCCATTCAGAGCAGATTATGCATTGTCACTTTTTATTGGCTATACAATCTTTATTTTTTTGGCAATTTGGACATATAAGGGCTTAGTTTTTGCGACATGAGATGCACTTTACAAATACTTCGTTTTAGTGGGTCATTAGCTTATTGATGAGATTTTATTAACTCTTGAATGTATGGGGGAAAAGAAAATTGTCAATTTTGGTTTACTTTCTTTTGGTATTTTTTGGGGGTCGTACACCGTACACTAAAAATACTATATTATATTTATTCTACAGATCACTACGATTACGGTGATACCTCATTTATATAGCTTTTCATTTATTTTTACAATTTTACTGGATAAAAACTAATATAGAGGAAATCTCATTTGTTTTTGCATCACCATCTTTTCTGAGACGTAACTTTAATATTTTTTGGTTGACAGAGCTAGTTTAGGGCTTATTTTTTACGTGTTGAGTTGTTCTTTTCAGTGGTATCATTTTGGCACACAACTTTTTTTGATCAGTTTTTAGAACATTTTTGTGTAGAGATTTTATGAAAAATGTAAATTTTTCGCATGTTTTTCGGGTTTCGTTTTTACGGTGTTCACTAAGTGGGTCCAATAATGTTTCTGAGTTATTGTACGGATTGTTACGGAAGGATATATGTATCCATTCTCTGTGGTTATACAATAGTGAGTTGTATTGGTAGACGCACTGGTGTCCCATCACGCTCCTACCCTTCAGTAACTTCTCACTTGTCCGTTCCGATCCTCTCCCACAGCGCACGCGCGGGTTGCAACCTCTCCTGCGCATACGCCAGCGTCTATTTAATTGAGCCGGCACCGGGAGTCGCGTATACACAGCGCTCCCGACTCTCCAGGCTTCTATAAGTGAGTACCATCCACCTCTTCACTCTGAGTACTATGCAAACAACCAATCCATTATAGCAGCTATGTTTTCATGCACAGATTATGCTTTGGCACCTATTGTGCCCATCAACACCAGACCTTAACCCCTGCACCACCGGGGTAAGTCCACCAGTGCGTCTACCAATACAGCTCACTATTGTATAACCACAGAGAATGGATACATATATCCTTCCTTTATCTTCAGGCACTATATCATCATTCTCGATCACCCACGGTCATTCAAAATACATTACATTAGCCAAGGACTCTTCAGGTACGTAACATATATTGTTTCACTTTCTATGCATTATTCTACCTTGCATTTAGTATTATATCATTTTGTACTCATTTTGTATATACAGGCAGTCCCCGGGTTACATACAAGATAGGGTCTGGAGGTTTGTTCTTAAGTTGAATTTGTATGTAAGTCGAAACTGTATATTTTATAATTGAAGTTCTAGACAAATTTTTTTCTTTTGCCCCAGTGACAATTGGAGTTTCAAAATCTTTGCTGTAATTGGACCAAGAATTATCAATAAAGCTTCATTACAGACACATTACAGCTGATCATTGCAGCCTGGGACTATAGTAAAGTTTCAAGAGAGCTTCACCAGAGGTCACAGTGGGCAGAGGGGTCCGTCTGTAACTATGGGTTGTCTGTAAGTCGGGTGTCCTTAAGTAGGGGACTGCCTGTACTAATTTTAAATCTATGCTTGAAATATACTGAGCACTTTTTATATTTGTATGTATTTTATTATACCTTTATTAGTATTATGCAATGTCTTACACATGTATGTGTCCATTGATTTATCTATTTATGCATTTATTATCTTTTTATGAACATCTATGTTTTTATCTATGATTATATTCTATATGTTCACCAGAACTCTGTTTGAATTACATGGACCTGAGGAAGGGAGCATTACGCCCCCGAAACGCATTGTCCAATTGTGAAAATAAAGCAGTAATACTATTTGACAAGCGCGGCTATACGTCCTTTTTTTTCCACTTCCTTATTCTCAGGACCCCGCAGCAATATCTTGTCTGACGACCATCACTCAATATACCAACGACTGCCAACTGGACTCTTTGATGCGCTGTGTGCTATATTTTTACTTTTCTGTTTGTTATCTAGTACCATGAGGCAGACTATGACTTGCACGTTGGAAGATTATCTATCCACAAGTCTCATGATCTAGAAGGAATGTTCTTCACTATTCAATTTATGGTTAAGAAAATTGGACACTTGGCCAGAGCTTGCCCTCTATGACTTGCAGGATCTGCCTAACCACAGCCAATGTGGACATCGTCACATTCAAACAGACGAACGAGTCATGGATCACATACTACTTGGCATTGCCAGTAACTGAATAAATTGGTAGAAAGTGCACTTCCCAAATTAGAAGATATGACTTCAGGATTTAAAACCTAACCTATAATTATGACAGTTAAAATAGGGATGAATAAAGAACTGTCTTTACCCATCCCTATTTTAATTTTCATAATTAAAGATTAAGTTGTAAGTCCTGAAATCACATCTGCTAATTTGGGTGTTGGAATCTAGGTGTTTAATACTTGAATTGTGAAGCACCACATGGTTCTTACAATTGTTTGCTTGGTCAGTGCATTACCTGAATTTAAACTTGAAAAGATCAAATTCTGCATTAACAAAACGTAAACTTGATATTGCATCACCTGAATTTTAGCTT
The DNA here is from genome assembly GCF_040894005.1 of Engystomops pustulosus. Taxonomy (NCBI): domain Eukaryota; kingdom Metazoa; phylum Chordata; class Amphibia; order Anura; family Leptodactylidae; genus Engystomops; species Engystomops pustulosus. The sequence continues at coordinate 61,389,165 of NC_092414.1, read as the reverse complement.
GAAATTGTAAAAAACAAACTTTTCAGAATTTAACCGGTTAAGGACTAAGCCATTGTACACCTTAATGACCAGGAAAAATTTCACAATTTTGCTATATGCTGTTTTAGGTGAAAATTTCTCAGCAGTTAATTGCCTCTTGTTAAATGTCTCTTATATTAATGTAGTTTTTAGTTAACAAATATGGCTGCATTTTGTGATTAGCTGTTTATTTCAGTTATTTTTAGTTTTTTTTTTTTAAAGTATGAAAAATGGACAAAAAATGAAAAAAATGGCAAATTTATCATTTTATGTACACAGTATTCACACATAGTATGGGATTCTGGCTAAATTAACCTAATCTTATATTCTGCTATTTCTCCCGTGCATGAGGATACCCAATATGTCTGTGTGAGTTGCTGTATGGGCACTTGCCATGGCCTGGCACAAATTGAGGCAGTTTGGACTTTTTTGTTCTATAAATCCCTCAGATAATTTTCGAGGTGTATACAGCGTTTTGGACACCCTTGACCACAGGGGTATTGCAATCTCCCCATAAATCATGTCACCTCCTAAAGTAGACCCCTGAAGCTATTTATTAAGTGGTTTAACATTTTCATAGGCGCTCTGGATTTTTTCAGACTTTTTCTTGAAAAAGACAGAAAAATGAAATATTCATGTTTTTTTAGCAAATGGGTCAATTTAAGCGCCCATTTTTAATAATTCAGAACGATGTGGTACTTCTTAAAGCAGTGATGCATGCACAGGCCGGGCTGTGAGGGACATGAGGCACAGAAGTAACGGGAATCTCTGCGCTGCCCATTTTTACTGCAGACACGACACCTTTTCTGGGGGTAGTTACGGGTTTCCGTTGCTGGAATGGGACTGATAAAATGCCTTTCTGTTAGTCTTTTGACATTTTCCCACTCAAGGCTTTGTCTGGTGTCCTGAGGTTCAAATATGAGGCCTTCAATGATTTTCTCTTGAAAATCAAGGTATGTGTCCCTGCCTCCCTTCTTTTTATAAAGAACAAAGGCATTGTGGATTCCAATTTGAATTAGGTAAATTGCAACTTTTTTGTACCAAGTTTTTGTTTTTCTTTTGACTAAATAGGGTTGTAACACCTGGTCGCTTAAATCCACCCCCCCCCATGTACTTATTGTACTCAGTCACACTAACTGGCTTTTGCCCATCTGCTGGTGCCCCTCTTTCCCGCACTGATACGCATTCCGTAGAATGGATGGTGCTCAATAAATATACATCTTTGCGGTCTCTGTATTTGACCGCCAACAACTCGTCACAAGCATATGCAGAGGACTCCCCCTTTTTCAAGGCTTTCCCCACTAACTGCTGTGAAAAACCTTTTCTGTTTTGTGCACTGTTCCACACGCCCCAGTGTTTGAAGCATGGAAATGCCTGAGTAGGGCCACACTTGTATAAAAATGATCACAGTACAAGTGGTACCCTTTATGTAGCAGAGGCTGCACTATCTCCCACACGATCTTGCTCCTAGTGGAGAGATCAGGAGAGCACCCAGGAGGATTAATAGTCCGGTCACATCCTCCATAAATCCAAAAGGCTGTTGTATATCGGACTCGCTTTCACTAAGCTTATATAACTTTATTCCGTAACGTGCCCGTTTGGAAGGGAGATATTGGCGGAAGCTGAGTCTCCCATGAAAACTCAGGAGGGACTCATCCACAACCACATTCTGCTCTGGTAAATATTTTTCAATGAAGCTCTGATTTAGCAAATTTATAAGGGGCCTTAGTTTGTACAAGCGGTCACGGTTTGGATCACTGCTTGGTGGAGCTTGTGAATTGTCACTGAAGTGCAGGAACCGCATTATGTGTTCATAACGTGACCTAGACATGACTGCGGAATACACAGGTGTCACTTGGGTGGGATTTGTAGACCAGCATGATCTAATTTTGGGCTTTTTTACAATACCCATATTTAGGGTTAGTCCCAAAAAAATTTTTATTTCATGAAAATTAGTTGGTGTCCATTATCTTGCATGGACAGATGATGGGTTCTGTCTTATGTACTGGGTGGCATATAAATTGGTTTGGTGGACAATATGATCAAGCAGAGTGTCGCTTAGAAATAAAAGAAAAAAGTCAATTTCAGCAAAACTGGAATCGTCCACTGTTATGCCAGGGGTGACAGTGAACACATGAACTCTGGGTGTAAAAGTTGGAGCTGGTTCCCATGGGAGAGTGCGTGTCTCAATTATAGGGACTACAGCGCTGCTAGGTCCTGCAACCTCCTGATCTGCTGCGTCAACATCACCAGAGACACCCCCTGTGGATGATTCTGAAGTGACGCTGGCATTGTCACTGCCTTCAATGTAGTCCATATCTGACGCGGTCTCAAATTCAGAATCGGACTGAAGTAAGGCATAGGCCTCCTCAGCAGTATATTACTTTCTCGCCATAAGAACACTAACTGAATAACACTAACACTACTTTTTTTTATGCTTTTTTGTTTTATATATATTTTTTGTATTTTTCTAGTTTTTTAATTTTTTAAATATTTTTTATAGTTTTTTAAAATATAACTTTACAAACGGTAGCCATAACAAAACCAGCAAACTTTACGTATGCTTTGTAAGTGAAAGGACTAGGCATACCAACAAAAAAAGAAATTGTAAAAAAAATGTAGGGTTAATCACCCACAGTAATAGGCAATGGTAAAAACTACCGCACCAATGCGCCCGTAGGTCCTACCTGCCTACAAGTAATCTATTACACAGGTATATGGGGAAAAAACTTCTTTTTTTTTTCTTGGTAGAGAACTGTGTAAAGAAAGGGTTAAATAACTGGGTATATAAAGGGTTAATCAGTAGGGGGAAGTAATGTGCTGTTTGAAACAGTAGAATACAATGAATCCATCTGACAATGAATCTTTCTTCTTCTCTTCTCCTCACAAAGAAACAAAGTGTGAGGAGAAGAAAAGAAGCATGACGTGTGGATATGGGATGGACCCCCACTTTATTTTAAAACAGTTTAGACAAGAGAAAAACACGGTGTATGGAAAAAATACACAACCACATAACGTAATGGGTGAAATGGCCACAGCTTTATTTGAATCACAGGAATAAAACAATCAGAGGAGGAGTCAGGTGACATGCTAGGGGTGGGATTCCCCAATACCCCAATCTAAAGTTGCCTGACATACAGCCCCCGGCCAGACATCAACAAAGGGGGGCGGCACGCTCTGGCTTGCCATTCTAGCAGAGCCAGTACACTTTAAGGGCACCAATGACCCTGGTGAAGATTATCCATTGTGTGCTTCACCACCGTGCCCGCCCCTGGCTGCTTTTACCATTACCAGAGCCTTGAGGCTGGCCACTTCCAAAGCTCAGGCTGTTCACCACCATGAGCTTTTACATCCTCTATAAGTTAAATTAGTCCACCAATAACTTGCCTGCACCTTCCACCTGACTCCTCCACCGCCACAAAGAGGCCATTTGACACCTTAAATGGACTCGACCGCCACCAAACAACAAAAATCCCATCAATGGGAATGCAATGGGTTAACGAATAAAGTGTTGAGAAAATTACAAATATAATCCACATGCACAAAGTGGTAAAAACATTGCTAAACTCTAAACTTCTACAGATATACCAAACCGTGTCCAACAATATAGTGAAGCAGGATACCGTACAACCATGATGTGGAATAACTGCCCTCGGAACTAAATATATTCTGAAAAGACTAAGTACTAGACACCAAAAGCGTAGATTTATCTCCCCACCGAGTGGGAATATCGCTTACTGTATCTCCAGTATCTAGAGAACCACTAGTCATACTTCAATATATGTATCATGCACCAATACTATTGACAGAACAGACATGAAGAGGATAGGTAAAGAAGAAGAACGTTTACTTCTGTGCTCAGCTAATGCATAGGTAAGGAGGGGGGGGTCCATTTAGACAACTAACTTCGCCCGGTATAATACTAAATAAATGTAACTTTGCTCAAAAAACACGCTCAGCGTGCAGAGAAACCACACCTGCCATATCCACAAGCCGCAACCTCCTGGCAAGTGGCGAAAGCAGAATGTGGCCATATCAAACCAAAACCATAGGGGGGCGTGGCCTGATGCCGAACTAGGAGGACGTGCGCCGCGGAGCTCCCGGGACCCGGCACCCTATCACCCTTCCTAGGCAGCCATCCTCCACCTGTACCCCCTCCAGCCTGCTCCCCGGTGCCGCGGGTACCTGCCCCCACACTCCGGTGCCGGTATCACGGAGGTCTCCGGCTCCGTGCGGTCCCCCCGCAATCCAGCTCCTGCAGCCTTCCACATGCCCCGCGCGGCGGCGGGACCATAGCCGCCCGACATCGCGGCTGCACACCGGAGCGGTGAGGGAAACCCCCCCCGCCTCTGGACATACGGAGCCGCAGACCCATTTGTAGGATCGCGGCAGCGCTCCAGCCAGCCCTGCAGCCTGCCGGAGGCGCCATTATACTGGACTCCCCTGCGCTGCCTGAGGCCTAGGCGCGCAGGGTTAACCTCTCCCTTGCCGGACTGCAGCCAGGAGTAAGGTAGGGAAGTAATTCCCCTGCTGCTGCCCACCTCTCACCTGGGGACCCCAAGCTGTGCAGCCCAGCACTGAGTCCTCCATACTCCCAGTGACCCCCTGCCCGGGTTCTGTTTTATATTAACCCTTACAGTGCCGCTGCAATTTCCCACGTGGGCCCTGATTCTATTTCTGCTAATTACTGGACGCTAGGCTCCTCGATTGTTTATCACCGGCCCCCTCTGCCCAGACGCCATGGGTAACCGGAGGAAGACGGCTAAATTGCTCAAAGCAGCGTCCGGGGTGTCTGCGCCTCCATCGGATGATGAATCCGTCCATGAAGATCCTCCATTCCAGTCCCTGGAACCCCTGGATGTGCAGGAATGCTCCACATCCCAAGCCGTTCTTGCACAGATTCAGTCGAACGCTGCCAAAAAGTTGGGGAGATTCTCCCGCACACAGCCCTGCTCTCCTCAGGGGTCCCCAAACTTCTCTCCCTCCCTCTTTGAAGGCTCCCAGAGCCCGCCACAGCTTGTAAGCTATGGGGCGCTGATCCGTCTGACGTGGCCACTGAGCTGGACCGCAAATTTGCAGAGGTGCTGGCGGCCATTAACGGATGCCAATCCAAACTGGTTACCAAGGTGGATGAGCTGCGACAGGACTTTGTTCTTTTAAGACATGATGTCCATAAAGCTAAAGAGCGAATCACCGAAACTGAGCGCAGAATATCTGAGGTGGAAGATGTCCAGAGGCCTATGCCGACACAGATCAGAGAGCTTCAGCGCCAAATGTCTGCATCCATCGACAGAGCGGACGACCTCGAAAACCGCCTGCGACGGAACAACGTCAGAGTGGTTGGCCTCCCGGAAAAAGTAGAAGGGTCTGACCCTGTATCCTTTTTTGAAAATTGGCTCAAAAATTTGCTTCCTGCAGATACCTTCTCCCCGTTCTTCACAGTGGAAAGGGCCCATCGTGTGCCATCCCGCCCTGGCCCTCCAGGGGGCAATCCAAGACCCTTGCTGGCCCGGCTGCTGCACTTTAGGGACAGGGACTCTATCCTCAGGGCTGTCCGTACCAAGGGAGAAATTCTCTATGCCAACAGCAGAGTGTCCTTCTACCCTGATTTCTCTGCATCCGTCAGGAAACAACGCGCACAATTCACTGAGGTCCGTGCCCGTCTCCGTGACAAGGGGTATAAATACTCCATGATGTATCCTTCCAAGCTCCGAATTGTGGACGGACAGAAGACTCGATTCTTCACCTGCCCAACCGAAGCACTTCACTGGGCTGATGCAGCTCCACGGGCTCCCGCTGCAAGGCCCGCACCTCCTGAGTGACTGGACTCATATATCCTTTTATCTGATGAGCTATGACATTGCTGGACTTAGTCCTGTATTGATGCTTAGGGGTCCTAAATCATTGCTCTAATTTTCTAATATTGCTTTACATTGGGGCGCACGCTTCGTATATGGTGCCCCATAACTGATGTGCTATCTCTTTTGGTCAATTTGGCCTGTGCGCCACATATGGCACTTACTTCTCTTTCCCCTCCCCTTCCCCTTCTTTGTACCTACTCCCCCCCCTCCCCTATCCTCTTACCGCTCCCCTCTACATATTACTCTTCCCTTATCCCCTCCTTTGCTCTCTTTAAACATGGCTGCCTAAATACCTCCTGTTTATATATACTCTGAGGGTTAGGGGTCCCGGGACAAATGGTTTAGGTTTGTCTTGAGTTAGGGACCACTGTTCTATTCTTTGATTGTTATTGGGTATAGGTCTGCACTACTGCTGTTAGGGTGTTAGACAGGGGGTTTATATTCTTGGGATTGTTAGTACAGTTCTGGTTATATTTGTTATGCTCACTGTTGTCTGTCTGTTTATGTCTCTGTGGTATGAAAGGATGAATGCTTGGTTGCTCACGTCTCCTTCCCCACACCCCTTTCCCTTCCGCTAAGATGTCTTCACTTAAGGTAATGAGTTGGAATGTGAGGGGACTCAACTCCAAATTCAAGAGGGCTCTGATGTTAGACGTCATTAAGCGTCAGGCCCCTCACATTGTATGTATCCAAGAGACACACCTTACGGGTCAGAAGGTCCTCTCTCTGAAGCGGGCCTGGGTGGCTAGAGGTTATCATTCCTCCTACTCTGTCTACGCCAGGGGAGTATCCGTACTCATATCCAAAGCGCTTCCTATAGAGGTCATACAGGTAGCGCCGGACCACTTTGGCCGGTACGTAGTCATACATTGTGCCTTGTGGGGCTTTACTTTCTCTATAGTGTCGGTCTATGTCCCACCTCCCTTTGACCCAGCTGTATTGCACCTAATCTCCAGTAAACTTGCTTCTATGCCTCCTAGTCCGATCCTCTGCATTGGTGACTTCAATGCAGTCCCTAATCCCTCCCTGGATCGCACAAGCGGCCTAGACACAGGCTCGGTCCGTCTGAATGAGTGGCTCACTTCTCTAGACCTCGCCGATGTTTGGCGTAGTAAACATCCTCAAGAGAGAGAATATTCATTCTATTCCTCTGTGCACAAGCGCTTCTCTCGGATTGATCTGGCCTTTGTCTCCCCTGATATGATGCAGCACGTTGATCAAGTATCCTATTGCCCGCGCAGTGCATCAGACCACTCCGCCTTGCTCATCAGTCTCCTTATAGGCCCCCCCAGCGACTCCCGCTTATGGCGCCTGCACCCGGCCTGGCTCCTATCCCCAGCGGTCCAGAGTACTGTTAGGGCAGCGCACAGCGAGTTCTGGGATGTACACTCAACCCATCCTGATCCTCTTCTAGTCTGGGACTCGTACAAGTCCTCAGTGCGGGGAGCATTCATGTCAGGTGTAGCTGGCCATAGGAAGTCATTAAATGCGCAGGAGGAAAGGCTGACCGCCGCTCTGGTGACTGCAGAAAAGGATTACCTAACTAAACCTACTCCGGGGAATAAGAAGACTTGGGCTCAGGCACAGAGGAACCATTTAGCTGTAGTGAAGGAGCGCACCAGCAAGCGCCTGCAAGCCAGGGAAGCGTCCATCTTTGAATTCGGAGATAAAAATGGGAAGCTGCTTGCATATCTCTCGCGGGCTGAACGTCCGTGTGCTTCCGTTCCCTCTATCCTTGACAGTAGCGGAGCCTTGAACACAGAACCCCGGGCCATAAACATGGTTTTTCACGAATTCTACTCTTCTCTTTACAGCTCCAGATTGTCCGCCTCTTCCGTCGAGATTTCCAGATTCCTTGACAGTCTTCCACTTTGGAGGCTCACACCGGCACAGTCATCGGAGCTTGATGCCCCGCTCTCGGCGGAGGAGGTGGAACTGGCCATCCAATCGTTGCCCCCCGGTAAGACACCTGGACTTGATGGGCTGGGAGGTGAGTGGTATAGGGATAACTGTGAGACTCTGGTCCCCCATCTCCTTAGCCTGTACTCCGATGCGCTCGACAGTGGTTCCCTCCCTGATTCTATGCGAGAGGCCCTTATTGTAGTTCTTCCCAAGCCTGGTAAGGACCCTCTGCATCCCGACTCATACCGTCCAATTTCCCTCCTAAACTCAGATGTTAAAATACTAGCAAAAATTCTGGCAACAAGGCTTAATAAAGTAATATTATCCTTGGTTCACCCGGACCAGACAGGCTTTATGCCTGGGAGGGGAACTGACATAAATATACAAAGACTGCACCTGAATATAGCAGAGGCAGAGAAGTCTTCAGACCCTGGGTTTATATTATCCTTAGATAATTGCAAGGCGTTTGACTCTGTGGAGTGGCCCTATTTGTGGACCCTCTTGCCCAGGCTGGGTATTGGCCCTCGCTTCACAGCACTGGTTAGGTTATTGTATAACGACCCTAGGGCTAGGGTAAGGACCAATCTTAATATCTCACCTACTCTCCCTATGGCCAGGGGCACTAGACAGGGTTGCCCACTATCTCCCCTCCTCTTTGCACTTGCCATTGAGCCCCTTGCTGTGGCGATCCGTCACTCTGATAGCATTAAGGGTATTACTAGAGGTTCTATCATTGAAAAGGTATCTCTCTATGCTGATGATACACTTGTATACCTTGGGGATGTGGGCCCCTCTCTGGAATCCCTTCTGTCCCTGATAGAATGCTATGGGGGGTTCTCAGGTCTCCGGGTTAACTGGGACAAATCGGCCCTCTTTCCCTTATCAGATATAGGGGTACACTCCCTCCCCGTCCCAGTCCAGGTGGTGTCCACCTTTAAATATCTGGGAGTCCAGGTGTCACGCAAGGTCCAGGCATATACGGAGTTAAACATCACACCCCTGATAGCTGCAACGGAATCGCGCCTAAAAGCCTGGTCCACTCTCCCCTTGTCCCTATACGGGCGTATTAATATATTCAAAATGATCTTCCTCCCCAAATTTCTATACCTCTTCCATGCTTGTCCTATACTGCTTCCTAAGAGTCTGTTTAAACGCTTAGACGGCATTCTCAGGTCCTTCTACTGGCAGAGTAGCGCCCCGCGATTCAGTTTAGCGCTGCTTCAGGCACCCAAGTCTAGGGGTGGACTGGCTGCCCCGGATCTGTATCTTTATTACCTGGCTTCCCAGCTAGTATATGCTCAGTGGTGGATAGATATAGACATGGGGAATGCAGCTACTGCACTGGCTGGTGCCCTGGTAGGTTCCTACGAGGCCCTTACAAACTTGCTGTACAGGTATAAGTCCCCATCTGATACCCCACTCCCCCTACGTACGGTAGCGGTGTGCTGGCGTAGGGCGCAATCCCTGGTAGACACAGGCAGCTCTCCCCCTCTCTCGCCTAGGACTCCATTGTGGCTCAATCCGTGGCTTTCTCACTTCCTCTCTCTCCCGGGCTGGACAATGTGGGGGGCGGCGGGGGTGAAATTTGTAGGCCAGCTATTATCCCTGGAAGCAGAATTACTCAGCTTTAACGAGATAAGGGAGAGACATACTGTACCCAATACGGCCAGCTTCCATTACACGCAACTGCGACACGCATTCAAAGCCCAATTCGGCTCCTTCAGCCTGACAGTGAAATTCTCCAAACTAGAGACTCTGATGAGTACTCCGGACCTCCCTAAGCCACTCACTCAGTGCTATGCTCTCCTACAAGAGCAAAAGTCCAGACCGTTTGACAGAGCCCGTGAACGCTGGAGACAGGATATCCCTGACCTGTCAGAGGATGACTGGAGGGAGGTCGAACTGTCCTACTTTACATCTGTAGTGAGCGCGAGGGACTTCCTGATCCAATCTAAATTCCTCCATCGAGTATACTTCACCCCTGCTAGACTATTTCGTATGGGAGCAATGCCCAATGATCTTTGCTTTCGCTGTCAGGCTGAAGTCGGATCCTTCCTGCATTGTGTCTGGTCCTGCCCTAGGGTCCATGTCTTCTGGTCCGAAGTGCTGGAGTTCCTAAATGTACACTTTGATTTCCCACGATTACTGTCTCCCTCTGTGTGTCTCCTCGGTATCATAAATGAAGTCATCAATGGCCACTATGACAAAATTTTCTTTAGGTTTGTCTTATACTACGCCCGAAAAGTGGTGGTGATGACCTGGAAGGACCAGGAGCCCCCTCCATTAAAAAGATGGATACTACTTATTAACAGCGTCATTCCCCACTACCGGTCCCTGTATGTCAACAGGAAGTGTCCCCAGAAGTTTGACCGCATCTGGTCCAGATGGTGCGAGACTCCCCATACTGCCCTATAATCACATGTGATATATACTCCTCTCCATGATGACGGAGACTGAGCGTGCTGGTGTGTGTGTGTGTGTGTGTGACTGATTGTCTATGTGTCAATAGTTATTTGTGTTGTATCAAGATGTCTGGTTACATTATCTGCTGTCACTTATCGCGATATATCCCTTAGTTAATATTGGAACGCAATAAGATCCTGTTCGTTACCACGGATGCTATTCAATTATTCTGTATTGTGGGGAAGAAAGTATGTAACAGACAATCTTGTTCTTTGGTTTTGTTTATTGTAATTGTTAAAAAAAATTTTCCAAAAATTTGCAAAAATAAATACTTTTAAAAAAAAAAACCAAAACCATAAATATAATTTTTGCTCAAAAAACACGCTCAGCGTGCAGAGAAACCACACCTGCCATATCCACAAGCCGCAACCTCCTGGCAAGTGGCGAGAGCAGAATGTGGCCATATCAAACCAAATCCATAAATATAATTTTTTGCTCAAAAAACACGCTCAGCGTGTAGAGAAACCATAACTACCATATCCACAAGCCGCAACCTCCTGGTGATATGCAATGCACGCACAGCGTACAAAACCAACACTCTAGTGAACCACCAGCCGCTATCACCTTAGCTAGTGGCGTAACAAGGTGTGGATAACCGAACCAGAACCATCTTCTCAGGGACTTCCCCTTAGAGAAGTGTATAAATGTCTCCACATATAATCCACTAGCCACCAACCTCCAAGCTAGTGGTGTAACCAGGTGTGGAGAACTTGTCTCCAATAAACCATAATTACGCGCACAGCGCGCGAGAGCCACATCCCCAGCTCCACATAGCCGCCAACCTCCTAGCTAAGTGGCGAAAGAAGATGTGGCCCTAGACCAACCATTGGAGACAGTAACATCAACCACACATAAGACATTATATAAATGTACCAAGGGCCTGGATATATAGGATCCATTTATCTTACAGAATTAGATGCAGCAGTAACACTGACCATGTGTCTGGCTAATTCTCCAGCCATTTCATGGGGATAAATGTAATATAATATTACAATGCTAATTCACCATTATAGTCTGAGGTGGCATATAACCCCCTCAGTATTGTTCCACTCATGTAACCTAGAGTATATGTATATATATTTATATATATGAGTGCACATAAGGTATACATGGACAGTCCATAATATAGAAGCCACAACTAAAGGCTAGTTATATATATATATATATATATATATATATATGTAAGATACAGCCTGGTCCATGACTACAATAAAGCAGTGAGATGAAAGCCATGTACACTGCACCAGGCACATAAGTATCTGAATGCAACATGTGGTGACTATATAGCAATGGCCTGGGATGGGCTACTATAGAATCCGTATGTATATCAGTGACATGGAGGTTTTATTCAGATAGCTAAGCTTCCCATATCCAGCCACTACAATTACTCAGGTGAATGCTGGGCCATATAGACCAGGAATGTGGGGGACCTGCACCTATCATGGTCAGTAAATCACAGTAAGGTGTAGGCCACCAAGACTATAGAGAACCGAGATTATAAGAGACTAGTAATAGTGCAGCCTCCATCTGTGATCCTGTACATGTGCTCTCTCTGGGCAGCTCCTCTCTCCCTAGTGTATAATACATGTAACCTCCCCATAACAAGCAGAGTAATGGTGGACATCTGCCCTCAGTCTCTATCCATAAGGACAGAACTCCTGAAGAAGCTCCAGTATGGAGCTTGTGATTGCTTTGCCATATCTGTGCCACGAGGATTGGTACTAAAATAGCCATGTGTACCTGTGTCATGAAGGTATAAATGTAACCTTAAACCGTATACAAGAGGTCATTACCCTCATGTAAATTAGTGATATATGCAGTGAGTGAGGTAAGTACACCCTCATCACTCAGCCTTATATAAATCAGTGATATGTATAGTGTGTGAGATAAGTACACCCTCATATAAATTAATGATATGTACAGTGTGCGAGGTAAGTACACCCTAATATAAATCAGCGATATGTACATTATGTGAGGTAAGTACACCCTCATATATATCAGTGATATGTACAGTATGTGAGGTAAGTATACCCTCAAGTAATTCAGTGACCTCATATAAATCAGGGATAAGTACTGAGTGTGAGGTAGGTACATTCTCATATAAATCAGTGATATGTACAGTATGTGCGGTAAGTACACCCTCATATCGATCAGTGATATTGTACAGTGTGTGCGGTAAGTACACCCTCATATAAATCAGTGATATGTACAGTATGTGCGGTAAGTACACCCTCATATCGATCAGTGATATTGTACAGTGTGTGCGGTAAGTACACCCTCATATATAATCAGTGATATGTACAGTGTATGAGGTAACTACATCCTCATATATACCAGTGGTATGTACAGTGTATGAGGTAAGTACACCCTCATATAAATCAGTGATATGTACAGTGTATGAGGTAACTACATCCTCATATATATCAGTGATATGTACAGTGTATGAGGTAACTACACCCTCATATAAATCAGTGATATGTACAGTGTATGAGGTAACTACATCCTCATATATATCAGTGATATGTACAGTGTATGAGGTAACTACACCCTCATATAAATCAGTGATATGTACAGTGTATGAGGTAACTACATCCTCATATATATCAGTGATATGTATAGTGTATGAGGTAACTACATCCTCCTATATATCAGTGATATGTACAGTGTATGAGGTAACTACATCCTCATATATATCAGTGATATGTACAGTGTATGAGGTAACTGCATCCTCATATATATCAGTGATATGTACAGTGTATGAGGTAACTACACCCTCATATATATCAGTGATATGTATAGTGTATGTGGTAACTACACCCTCATATAAATCAGTGATATGTACAGTGTATGAGGTAACTACATCCTCATATATATCAGTGATATGTACAGTGTATGAGGTAAGTACACCCTCATATAAATCAGTGATATGTAAAGTGTGTGAGGTAACTACCCCTCATATACATTAGGGCATTATGCAGTATGTTAAGCAATAAGATGACATATCAGCCATGTATGTAGTATGTGAGGTGACCTGGGGCAGATATTTGGTTAGTTATCTCCCCATATACAGCGCTGTATACACGGAGGTCACCTGCTCCCCTATACATAAGTGTCTGTCTGTACTAATCTGACTGATATCGCCGCCATATCTGCAGGGTATAAGATGGCAGAGAGCAGACTCCTGAGGAGACATGGCTGAGGAGACATGGCGGCTTCTTACATACCTAAAGCCATGTGCACATTACATGAGGTAATGCTGCTCCCCTGTAACATTAACCAGTCATATCTACAGTGTGTGAGTATAATCATACACATATCACAGACATCACTGCAGGGTATACTGTAGCTAGGAGCAGACTCCTGAGGAGACATGGCTGAGGAGACATAGCGGCTTCTTACATACCTTCAGCCATGTGCATATTACATGAGGTAATGCTGCTCCCCTGTAACATTACCAGTCATATCCACAGTGTGTGGGGTTATAAGCTCACATATATATCATAGCCAAAGCTGCCATGTGTAAGATAGCTGGGAGCAGGTACATGAGGAGACATGATCTCCTGTGGTAATGATTAATTCCTGAGGTAAAATCCTCTCATATATGATGTGTAAGCTGAGTCTACCCTGGTACATGATGTGTGAGGTGTATGTGGTGACAGCAGAGTGATATACAGTGGTAACCCTAGTGTTATACCTTCTGAGTCTGTCAGACATGTTTCTTTCTGTGCTTCTAGAGAGAGAAAGAGAAAGAGAGATACAGGACAGGGAGTGACATCTACTCCAGAGCTCCTCCCCTCTTACATCACTACACTATACCCCACCCACTCTGTTCTTTCAACAAGGACCATCATCTTACATCAATACTATCATCTAAATTCAGTCGTTATAGGTCCCCCCTTACCACCGTCATGTTCCTGCTTCGCCTATGGCTCCGCTGTTGTCATTTATGGCTCTTCGTTGAACCCTTTACAGCTCCAGGGCATCCTTTTAATGAACCGGAGCCCAGAAGGGGACAGCATATTTCAAGTAAAGGCTGAACCAATGCCTTGTACAGTGGTAATATTACATCCCTATCACGAGAGTCCATACCACTTTTGATACACGACAAGATCTTTCTGGCTTTAGATGCAGCTGTTTGACATTGCATGCTGTTATTCAATTTATGATCTACTAGTACCCCCAGGCTCTTCTTAACAAGGGACTCTTCCAAATTTACTCCCCTAAGGGCATATGTTGCCTGTGGATTATTAGCTCCCAGGTACATTACCTTACATTTATCCACATTGAACCTCATTTGCCAAGTGGACGACCAAACACTCAGTTTGTCCAAGTATGAACATCCTCCATAGACTGTATTACACTACACAGCTTGGTGTCATCTGCAAAAATAGACACAGTGCTATTAATTCCAACCTCTATATAATTAATACATATATTAAATAGTACACCTGTTACGTCTTTGCCTGTATCGTCTTCTGTCCGCGGTATGAGGCTTAGAAGGCGTTGAGGTTGTTCAGTGTTCCTGTGTGTGAACTGGGACTGAGATTGCTGCAGGGTTGATTGTTGCACCACACCCGCTTCCCTGCAGTCTAGCAACAGTTAACCTGCTGTGAATGACAGATCTCTCCTCCAGTCACCTTGAGGGGAGGTTCCCCAGTCACCTATATTACTTCCCAGCACAGGTTCCCCAGCGCTGGTAATACTCGTATTTTCAGCTCCCCAGTCCTTTCAGCGTTTTGTTTATATATTGACTTCTCTGGCATTCTGACTTTGGCTTTCGTTACTTACCTCGGCTTTCGCTTTCTGATTCTGCTTATATATTGCTCTCTCCGTTGTGACCCAGTTTACCTGACTTCGCTACCTGTGTGTATTGTTTGTTTGTCGTGTTCTTTGTCTGCACTGTGGCCTAGGAAGGGATCGTCTTCGTGGTTGTCCCGTATCAATAGGATACCGCAACCTCCACTCCCCGGTATTAACAAGGTAAAAATGTTACTCCCGGATCGATTCTCAGGTGATAGAGAGAAATTTGAGACTTTCAGGGAATCCTGTTTGCTTTATTTTCGGGTTAACCCGTTATACTCCCAGACTCAAATGGTAGGGGTAGTTATTTCCTTACTCCAGGGGGATCCCCAGGCATGGGCCCTGAAACTACCTCCAGCCGCAGAGGAGTGGTCCTCTTTGGAACACTTTTTTCAATCCTTGGGGGCCATATACTCAGAACCCGATCATGTTGGGCTTGCGGAGTCCAGTTTGCTGTCTCTTTCGCAGGGCACCCGCTCTGCAGAGGAATACTGCATGGAATTCCGCAAACACTGCGTAACCTTGAACTGGTGTGAACCGTCCTTGAAAGCCCTCTTCAGAAAAGGCCTGTCAGAACCTGTAAAGGATGCCTGGATTGGTCATCCTGATCCAAACTCACTGGAGCAAACCATGGCCTTAGCAGTCCGCATTGGTCGTCGCCTACGGGACAGACGAAAAGATAGAGTAGGTGCGAGTCACTCCCCCGGGTCACCTTTACTTTCTCCTAAAAACTCTGTCTCTCCTATATCTGAACAAGAACCTATGCAGTTGGGCACGGCGAGAGCCAAAACCCGGTAAGATCCTATCGCCTGGTATTGTGTTATCTGCTATTGACCATGACCTCGCCACCGCTATCTCGAACTCTCAAGATCTTGCGCCTAGTAATCTTCCTATGGGTAAATTGTTTGTGCCACATAATCTTCGTCTCCGGGTCTTGGAGGAGATCCATTGCTCTGTGCTCGCCGGACATCCTGGTATTGCCGGCACTAAGTATCTCTTAGAAAGGTTGTACTGGTGGCCCTTGTGGTCACGTGACGTTCAGGAGTTCGTAGCAGCATGTGATATATGTGCCAGGTCTAAGGTGCCCAGAAGAGTACCAGAGGGACTTCTCCAACCTCTCCCTCTGCCTAAAAAACCCTGGACTCATATCTCCATGGACTTTATAACTGACTTACCTGTTTCTCAAGGGAAAACTGTCATTTGGGTGGTTTGTGACCGATTCTCGAAAATGTGTCATTTAGTACCCCTCAGGAAATTACCCAGTGCTAAATTATTGGCCTCATTGTTCATAAACAATATTTTGCGTCTTCATGGTATACCAGAAAATATTGTCTCTGATCGGGGGGTACAGTTTGTCTCTAAATTCTGGAGAGAATTTTGTGGTCAATTGGGAATCTCTCTTTCGTTTTCTTCCGCTTTCCATCCTGAGACTAATGGGCAGACAGAGAGACTCAACCAATCGCTTGAACAGTTTTTAAGATGCTTTATTTCCGATAACCAGGAGAAATGGAGATCCTTCCTCCCGCTCGCCGAATTTGCCTTAAACAACAGGGTTAGTACCTCATCTAAAATGTCGCCGTTCTTTTGTAATTACGGGTTCAACCCAAAGTTTTCGTCCTGCCGAGACATTGGGGCAGATTTATCAAGCAGTCTGAAAGTCAGAATATTTCCAGTTGCCCATGGCAACCAATCACAGCTCAGCTTTCATGTCACCAGTGCTCATGAATATTTTAAAGGGGAGCTGTGATTGGTTGCCATGGGCAATTGGAAATATTCTGACTTTCAGACTGCTTGATAAATCTGCCCCATTGAGTCTGTTAACCCTTCCGCCGAAGCAACGTTCCAAAGGCTGAGCTCAGTCTGGGCACGGGTTCTGTCGAACCTGGTGAAAGCCCAAGATACCCAACGGCGTCAGGCTAATAAAAAACGATCTCCCGGTCCTGAATATAATGTGGGGGAACGAGTGTGGCTATCTACAAGAAATTTGCGTCTCAGAGTGCCATCTGGGAAATTTGCTCCTCGATTTATTGGGCCATACACGATTAACGAAATTATTAATCCCGTCTCTTTTAGGTTACAATTACCTAGCTCTCTTCGCATTCCTAATGTTTTTCACAAATCTCTTCTGAAAAAATATATCCCTCCCGTGTTACCCGTGACTAAACCACCAGCTCCTGTGGTGGTCCAAGGTGAACTAGAGTTTGAGGTAGAAAAGATTTTGGATTCCCGCAGGGTACAAAACTCTGTCCAATATCTGGTCCATTGGAAAGGTTATGGCCCGGAACATCGTACCTGGGTCTCTGGTAAAGATCTCCATGCTCCACGTCTCCTCAACATATACCACTGCCAAAATCCTTCTAAACCAGGTGGGAATAGTGAGGGTCCAGTGGCCCCTCGTAAAAGGGGGGGTACTGTTACGTCTTTGCCTGTATCGTCTTCTGTCCACGGTATGAGGCTTAGAAGGCGTTGAGGTTGTTCAGTGTTCCTGTGTGTGAACTGGGACTGAGATTGCTGCAGGGTTGATTGTTGCACCACACCCGCTTCCCTGCAGTCTAGCAACAGTTAACCTGCTGTGAATGACAGATCTCTCCTCCAGTCACCTTGAGGGGAGGTTCCCCAGTCACCTATATTACTTCCCAGCACAGGTTCCCCAGCGCTGGTAATACTCGTATTTTCAGCTCCCCAGTCCTTTCAGCGTTTTGTTTATATATTGACTTCTCTGGCATTCTGACTTTGGCTTTCGTTACTTACCTCGGCTTTCGCTTTCTGATTCTGCTTATATATTGCTCTCTCCGTTGTGACCCAGTTTACCTGACTTCGCTACCTGTGTGTATTGTTTGTTTGTCGTGTTCTTTGTCTGCACTGTGGCCTAGGAAGGGATCGTCTTCGTGGTTGTCCCGTATCAATAGGATACCGGAGGCAAGTAGGCAGGTGACAGCATTGGGGGGCTCAGACTTAGGGCCCACTGTCTGGTTTGTTGCCCCTGAATCCCCGAGCCATCATTACAACACCAAGCCAAAAAGTTAGCACAAAATTCAGTCGTGTCATTTGTTCGTAAATTTATGCGAACCCACTCTATTAAACCTTAACAACACCTTAGAAAAGCACATGAGTGAAATCTGGTTCATAGAAATCTCATTATACCGTTTAGTTAAAATTTAATTCATTTTATTTAATCATTACACTTACTTAAAAACAACAGTATGACAATATGATTTATGAAATACAAGTAAAAATTAAATTATCCTCGGGAGTTCCACTGAAGCGTCCACACTCCACAGAAACACAGGAATATATCCAGGTTACTGTCCACATATAAATTAATCAAAAAGGTATTATAAAGTGCCAGTGCCCTGATATCCATACATAAATTTATCACAAGAAGTATTGTAAAGTGCCAGTGCAACAGTAAATAGCAGTACAACCTGACATAAATATGTGGCTAAAGTTTTAAGTATTTATGTGCCCTTTTTATGTTTGTATGGAAATGGCGAAACTGGCTTACCCATGTTCTGTTTGGTGTGGGCGCTGATACCCCGACGCGCGTTTCGCGTTGCCGCTTCTTCAGGGGGCCTGTGATATATTAAATAGTAGTGGGACAAGCACAGAACCCTCTAACCACTCTATAACTGGTGACCATTCCGGGTAGGAATCATTGACCACAACTCTCTGGATACGATCCTTCAGTCAGTTTTCAATCCAAGTGCAAATGATTTCTGCCAAACCAATAGACCTTATTTTACCCATCAGGTGTCTATGAGGAACAGTGTCAAATGCCTTTGCAAAGTCCAGGAACACAATATCCATAGCAGATCCTCCATCCAGGCATCTGCTCAACTCTTCATAGAAGAAGATCAGGTTAGTCTGAAAACTTCTATTCTTATGAGATCGTTGCCCTCTATACTGTGAATAATGGATGGAAATAATACTTGTTAAAACTGCTTAAAGCAACAGTCCTTTCAAATTGTGGGGGAGGGGGTTCGGTGCAGAATTTTAATGGCAATAAGACAATTAGGAGATTTCTGCTAGCACACATAGTGTCATGGGTGCCCCTGTGCACCCGTGTCCCTCTGTTGGCCCTCCCCGTGCCAGATGCAGCCTCACTTACCTCTCCACGCTCCAGCTGTGTCTCCCACGGAGTGTGCGTTGCCGCCTTTGTAAAAATTTAAAGGGCCAGTGCACCGTTAATTGGCGCTGGCCAATTAAATAGCCGGCCTCTTCCTGTGACCCCTGCCAGATCTTTGTGCCTTGTGTCTAACAGAAAGCATGTCTCTTGTTCCTAGTACGTTTAGTGTGATTTCCTGTTGTGACTCTGATTCCATTCCTGAATATTCTCCCTTCGTGGGATAATAGTGCAGAGTACCTTGTTTGTCCTTCATAGCATATGGGTTCTGAGGACGTCTTTTGCGTAAGCTGGTGTGCTAGCAACGTGTGAAGTTTGTTGCCAAATTCATGGTATCTCCGTTTAGAGTACTTAATCGTATGGTTCACATCTAGTAGGTCCCTGATTTTGTAGCGAAGGATCTAAACTTGTCTAAGCAGGGAGAGTGTCGTTGGGTAGCTAGTTCTCTCTCTCTGACAGTCTAAGGTTTTGTTTTTACTGGGAATAGTGAAGTATTTTATCCTCTTTCAGTTTTATTGCTTGAGATATCGCCTCTCCCCTAAAGACCGCCTTGTGAGCCTCCCATAAAGTCGGAACGGAGGGTGAAGTAGGAGTATTCTCCTTAAAACAATTGTTAAGAACTATCACAGAGATTCCTGAGAGTGGAGATGTGAGGAGGGTTTCACTTAAACACCAATGAGTCTACCTAAAGGGGACATCTTGCGGTTGTAATTTTTTAAAAATCGGCACATGGTCTGACCACGTTACTGGGCCTGTGGATGCATCTGCTAAAGGCCATAGTGCCAAATACTTCCCAAAAAAAGTCAAGTCTTGCATGAGTCCTATATAGGGAGGAGTAGAAAGTAAATTCTCTAGCTGTTGGCTTGTTTAACAGCCATAAGTCATAAAGAGTATTGCAAGCCCGGAGGCTTATAGCCGTTGGGCTAATGACTGCACAAAGAGGTCTTAGTTAGCGGGGTTCTAAGTACAGGAATAGGCCCTCTTTGACTGAGGTGGTTTTTTCCTTTCCTTTCTGTCTCCCTGCGTATGCCAGGGAGGTGGGGGCTACGTGACTAGGGGCGAGCTTGTGTCGTGGGTGGTACAGGAAGTGAGTATAGCTTAAATAGGGGCTGCAGACATCACTCACCCTCTTTCTGGATCGCGTTTTCCACCTGCCCTCCCTTTGTTTAAGGTATTTTCGGCGTTGCATTTGTCACAGCTGGCGGTTAGTTGTGTTATTTGGCCTACATACCCATTGGCTGGCAGGCATACAGGTGGGAGGGGTTTTGTTGCACTTTGTTTGTTGGTATTTAAATTTGTTTACCTGTTCAAATTATGTTTTAAATAATACAAAAAAATAATATAAAAAAATAAGAAATGTTTATTACAATAATATATAAAGCTGTGGCCGACCCTCACGTCAACCCACATATGTTCAACTTTAATACAAGTCTCTGTGTGATTTTTATCGGCGAATATTGGTTTTGGGTAAAAGGGGCCTGTACTCCCGGTGGTTTATGGTTTAACTTTATTTGGCCAGTCTTTAGGGATCAGATGGTGGAAGCCTAAAGCGATCCCTTGAGAAGCTGGGCAGAAGGCAAGGCATGGCAATCCATACATTCTGAGAAAGTGGCGATAAAATTCCCCCCTCCCCCCAAGATTAGGAGTTTGTTTTGGGAAAAAGTCAATTTTGACAGGACCATAGAGAGAATAGTAAGCTGCCATGAGTTAGGGGCATATACATTACACAATGCTACATTAATACCCAAGATCGAACGAGTTGAAATGGGCAGTGGCGAGAAATGAGGCTGGCCACTCCAGTAGGGGCATTTGACATGAATGCTGTTAGGTACCAATGTTTGCACTAATGCAGAAAAGAAGTTAAAGGACACCTGTCATCAGGTCTGTGTCACTAGTCCTGTCACCTCTACCTGTTGGAGCAGCTCACAAGGATCCCATCCCAGCCTTTATCTAGTTATTTCATACATTATTCATTGTAAAATCATCTATTCTTTATCATGTAAATGAGGCTGGTCACATGGTCAGAGGCAGTGATGTCACCCCTGTTACCCCTCCCCTCTCCTCCCCCTGCTCATGTCTGTGTGTAATGTATAGTAAAGTATTGCTGGTATCTGTGCTGCATCTGCTGACATGCTGCATCCTCCTAATATACAGGCGAGAGACACAGACATCAGATACACATGAATCTGACATGTTCTGCTGTAACATGGCTGGCTGGAGCTGCTGTATCTCTCCTATATACAAACACATGCACACACAGGCTGCAGGGGGCGTGGCCACCAGCACCAGGAAGCACATCATTATACAGCCTCACATCATTATACAGGCTGTCAGTCATGCACTGGGGGTGTGGCTGTGCCTCCCACTCATGAATAGAGTGGACAGCTTGAATATGCTAATGCTTCACTGGACATTTCACAGGTCATTTGCATACAGCTTTAGGACCTCATTGCTTAGGTTTACAGGCATGTAGAGGGACAATGAAGGGATAGAGGCAATGCTCTCTAATGGCAGTTTATGAAAATATATTTAGTTTAGGGGGGTTATTTTGCATGACGGGTTCTCTTTAAGGAAGAAAAGACTGCTGCAGGGGAACAAGGAAGGTGACTATTGTTTTTTTTTTTACAGCGTTCGACTGGGAAAGGAGACATTGGAAGGAGAGGGTGAGGGCAGCTAAAGGAAAGGGACATGTGAGGGGGTATGCTGCAGGAAAGGAGACAATATAAGTGGGGGTGCTTCTTCAGGAAATACGACAATATAAGCTAGGCACACAGGGAGTTATGGTGGGGCACGCAAACATACATTTTTGCCTATAAAACTATGACACCAGACTGTATCCCCCCACCTACCAGTCCCTGAAGAAAATTTATTTTTACAGCAGGTCCCTGTGCAAAAAAAGTTTGGAGACTACTGCTCTAGATAGATAAAGGATAAATAGTTGTGGCATACCTCCCAACATTTGTGAAAAGGAAAGAGGGACAAAATGGCGATCCCCCTAAGCCACACCCCCAATCACTCCCTGGCCACGCCCCAAATTTTAGCCATATTAAAATAATAAAAATCATCTCAATAAAAAAAAAAAAAAAAATAATCCTCAGTGGGATTTGAACCCAGAACCTGCAGTGTCCATGTACAATAATAACACAGCGCCTCAACCCACTGAGCTATAATCTCTGTGATTAACAAGGTGGAGAATTTTGGTAACTAAGAACTATGACTATATACTGCCTTGGTATATAGGGAGGGATCTTCTCAGATTATTGTAATTATTGAGACTATTATTATTATTATGGAGATGATTATTATTTTTATTATTATTATTATTGAGATTATTATTATTTTTACCATTATTAATAATCATCTCCAAAATAATAAAATTTATAATAATAATAATAGTCTCAATAATTACAATAATAATCTCTGAGAAGTTCCCTCTCTATATATCAGTGCATTAGTCTGTATCACAGTGTAAATGGCAGATAACATGTCTTAGTTACCAGAAATCCTCAGCTCTGTATCACTGGGCTTATAGCTCAGTTAGTTAAGCTCCTTTCTATGTTGCACAAGGTCCCAGGTTCGAATCTCAGCCTGGCCAAAACTTTATGTAATTTAATTATATAAAGAGCTTGTGTCTGGGGAAGCCCTGGAGACCATATATGGACAGATACTGATCTGACCTGATGACATGGTCCCTGCTCTCTCTGCTAAGCCGACACTTCTCTGAAAAGGATTCCCTCCCGATGCCTGCTCTGGGGAACCCTAGGAGATGCAGTGACCATATATGGACAGATGCTGATCTGACCTGATGACGTGGTCCCTGCTCTCCGCTAAGCCCGACACTTCTCTGAAAAGGATTCCCTCCCGCTGTCTGTAGAAGCCATTCTGTACTGTAAGTTCAGACTTTCAAAGTATTTACTATGCGGACACAGCGCTGGGACACAGCGGGACCTGGGGGGAAAATCCGTGACAATCTCATAGCTGCCCGTGACGCGGGGCAGAGGTACGAAAAACGGGAAAGTCCCGTCAAAATCGGGACGGTTGGGAGCTATGGTTGTGGTTCCTCATAAGGATTTCCTCTAGTGCTGACACATAGGGAATGTCCTCCCTTAATGATCCCCGGGCACCAGACCTCCATTCTCCCCCATATTAATCAGGCAACCTAGTGTTGGTGGGGTTAATGTTTGGGCCATGGATATCTGCTGCTAATTCGGGGGAACTGGGCAGTCTGTTGTATAGGTTCAGGGGATGACTTCACATTATGAAAATTATGACTTCACATTACTATTAAAAATTATGAAACTGAGGAAAACTTCCAATTGCCAGGATTTTACATAGGAAAAACTAGGAAACTGCAGCTGAATCCCTAAGGCCCCTTCCACACTCGTGTTGCATTTCACGTCAGAGTTTGATCAGGGTGCGATCAGTTTTTGGTCAGTGAAAAATGCGCATTTTGCATCAGAGTGCAATCAGTTTTCAGTCAGAGTTTGTTCAGTGTCTCAGTTTTTCACGCGCGTTTTTGATGCAATTTCAATGCAATTTCAATGCGTTTTTCACGCGCAGAAAATGCGCGTGAAATGGACTCAGGACTGAGCTCTATCTTTTCTATGGCAATTGATGCGTGAAAAACGCATTGCACTTGCATTGCACTTGCAAGTGTCTCAGAGTGCGATGCGTTTTTGATGCATCTCCATAGACTTGTATGGTGCGTTTTTCACGCGCGTGACTTGCAAAAGTAGAGCATGTCGAGATTTAAACGCGCGTTAAAAAAAACGCGCGTGTGTGCGTGCAAAAAAATGCAAGTCTGAAATGACCCATTGATTACAATGGGTCAGAGTGCAATGCAAGTTCTGCGCGTCAAAAGCATGCGCAGAAAACGCGCGTGAAAAACGCAAGTGTGAAAGGGACCTAAGGCCTCTTCCACACTAGCGTTGCGTTTCACGTCAGGGTGCAATGCGTGAAAAACTGACGTTTTTGGCTGCGTTTTTGTTCCATTTTTCCTTGGAGTAATTAGCGTTTTTGCGTTTTTCACGCGCGTGTTGTTAGCGTTTTTTTGCGTTTTCGGTGCATTTTTCACGCGCGAGTCAATGGGAGAATCGAGCATTTTTCAAAGGGACCATGGTTTGGGATTAAAATGGGTTATTTAATTAAAAAATAATGTCTTCTGATAAGTTGCAAACATCTGCGATCTATTCTTCACTGTTCCCCGTGTATATTATCTCCCGACAAGTTAGCAGATGTGAAGAACAGTGAAGAATAGAATAAAACCAGTGAACACAGTAAAAACAGTGACCACAGGATCATTTAAGAGAAAAACTGTTCTGCAGAACACAGTGCAGAATAGATTACAGATGTTCGGCACATCTGCTTACTTGTCGGGAGATACGCGCGGAACGGTGCGCCCAAAATAGCATGTGAAGAACAATATATATGTGTGTGAAGAACAAATTGCAGATGTTTAAATACATCTGCAATGTGTTCTTCACACATATATATTGTTCTTCACATGCTATTTTGGCCGCACCGTTCCGCGCGTATCTCCCGACAAGTAAGCAGATGTGCCGAACATCTGTAATCTATTCTGCACTGTGTTCTGCACTGTGTTTTTATCTTAAATGATCCTGTGTTCACTGTGTTCACTGTGTTCACTGGTTTTATTCTATTCTTCACTGTTCTTCACTGTGTTTTTTTTTTAATTAAATGATCGTTCGCGAGCAGGGGAAATACTGTTATTCTGGTCACCTAGCAACCCTTACGTTTAAAACGCATTGCACTCGCATTGCACTTGCAATGATTGCGAGTGCAATGCGTTCTTGATGCATCTCCATAGACTTGAATGGGGCGTGAAAATTGCGCGTGACTCGCAAAAATAGAGCATGCTGCGATTTTGACGCGCGTGCAAACGAACGCAAGCACGCGCGTCAAAAACAACGCTAATGGAGAAAGAGCCATTGAATACAATGGGACAGAGTGCAATGCAAGTTCTGCACGTCAAATGCACGCGCAGAGCTCGCGCGTGAAAAACGCCAGTGTAGAAGGGGCTTAAGGCTTAGCTCACAGTGTGCTTCCCATTCTGTTAAACTAAACAATGTTCAAAGCCTGCCACCTACTGGTATATGTTGTAATGGTATCCAATTAAGGTGGAAATTAGAGCTAGTCTTATTCTTATAGGGGTTGTCCAGGCTTAAAAAAGATTATGTAAGCCTTAAGGTGGCTATAAAAAAACATTACAAATCTTATAACTACCTTGTCAAGTTCCCCTGACAACTCCAGAGCCATAGGTGAAGGGGTAACATGACCGTAGTAAGGGGG